>NC_044032.1:84895765-85207584 GCF_901765095.1 Microcaecilia unicolor | reverse complement strand
CACGTCCATTTTCAGCCAAAAAATAAAAAGACCTTTTTTGCAAGTGTGCTGAAAAATGGACCTGCGCGCGTCCAATATGCGTGTCTATACCAGCGCAGGCCATATTTCAGCGCACCTTAGTAAAAGAATCCCTATGAAAATAAAGAAATCTCTGTTCAGTGTATTGTTGCATTTTTAAAGGAAAAAAAAACATTGTTCTATTGATCATACGTTATGAATGTTTGCCAAAGACATATGATACACATATCTTAAACCAATCATTGATGGGCTATTCAAAGATCAATGTGTAACCCTGGCTCCATTTGTTACATATGCTGTCTATTCGAATTTTTAATGTGTATTTTGTTGACTATTTAAGTAACATACTAAGCTATGTACTATTATTTGAGTATTTTTACTGCTGTAATTGTCTAGTGTCTATGTCTGATTTCTTCTTGCAATACACCGCTTTGGGTGAATTTCTTCAAAAAGGTAAGAAATAAATCCTAATAAATAATATGTAGTGGAACCTTTTATTGGTTTGGGGCTGAGGGTTAACCCTGAGGTGGGTACATAATCAATTGTTACTGTACACCGCCTTGAGTGAATTCCTTCAAAAAGGTGGTAAATAAATCCTAATAAATAAATAAATCTGTAAGGTCTATGACCAAAATATATTGTATTATTAAAAATCTTTATATTAAATATAAAGTTATAGCAAGTACAGTGAGATCGTAACAAGGTTGAACATGTGACATACTAAAGATTAACATCCCCATTCTCCCCAAAACACCCCCCTTTCTCTCAATTAGTAAATGATCCATTTATTGAGTATATTAAAAAAAAAGACATGAGGCTTACTACAATTCAATAAGACCTCTTACATAAGGAACAGAAGGTACCCCAACCCACCCAACCTACCTACCCTTAAAAGAACCCTTGCCCCTACCCTTCCCTCCTGACCAAAACAGAACAACATAAGGCTATCAAAAGCCAATACAAGCTTGGAGCCTGGGATCTGATGACTCTGAGCACAATAAACCCAATAAAATCTTACTTCCTACATCTTCTACCCTCCCCCTGTCACCAATTAGGAAGGCACCCATGAATTATTCTGCTTAACATCTTGCTCTTAAAGAAATGGAATATAAATACAGTTACCATATGGATAGAAACTTCTTTTGTCTCTTGAGGTGCATCCTAGCTCCCCAAGACTCCCACAATACCGAGGTGTGAAGTTTGTTTCACCAATACCAGAACATGGGAGACAAATCCTGCAGTCAGTAATTCAATATACACTTTTTCTCCACCATGTAGGCCTTTCCCAGAAAGCTATATTCACCTGTACTCCAGGCTCCAAAAATTGAACTTTTATTAAAAACAATTCACTTGAACATCTGTCTAAGAGGAGGACTCAACAAGTGTTGTAAATAGGTAAGAAGAGCCACTCAGAACATATGAATATGAGGGCACTGCCAAATACCATGAAAAAAAGGTATTATCATGGATTTTGTATTTCAAGCAGTGTGATGTATCCACACAATCTGCATGATAGGCTTGTTTCTGGGAAAAATAAGCCCAATGAACCACTCTGTGTTGGCATTCCTGTTATTCCATACTATGCACTATGTCTGGGATGGACTTAATCAGTGACAAATCTCAAAGGAAATGGCAAGGGTGCCACCAATGTCTCTTGTGACTCTGAATCTTTCTAATTGGGGGGGGGGGGGTCCAATGTTAGCACAAAAAGGGTGGGAGACAAAGGACAACCATGATGTGTGCCTCTGGCAATTTCAAAGGGAGCCCATAAACAGCCATTCACTCATACCCAAGCCTGTGGGTTATGATAAAGTGCCACAATGGTCTTCAGAAAAAAAAACCCTAAACACATCCCATGTGCCTCTAGCATCCCAAAGAGGAAACTCCAAACCACCCTATCAAATGCCTTTTCAGCATTGAAACAGAAAAGCAATGATGGAATCTGCTCTTCCTGGGTGTTCTCCAGTGCAGCAATGATTTTCTGAATGTTTTTAGAGATCATGTAACTCCGCACAAACCATACTTGGATCTCTGCTGTTAAGGAGGGCAACACTCGCACTAATCGGTTAACTAATATTTTTGCGAAAAGTTAGGCGCAAAATTTAAGAGCAAAATGGGCCTATAAGGCTCTGTCCTGTCATGGTCTCTGCCAGGTTTCAAGAGAACTATGATCTGTGCCAAATTGAGCATTGGTGGAAGCAAGTCATTATCAATATGGCCATTAAAACACTCAAATAAAATTGGTACCATCTGGTCATTAAGCAATTTATAAAATTTGCAGCAAAAGCCATCAGGCCCCGGTGCTTTATGTAACAGGCTCTGGCCAATGGCCCATTCATCCTCCTCGGCTTAAATCAGTGTAGCTGGGAAAAAGGTCATTTTTTAATGGGCTGGGAAATGGGAATGCACAAAAATTAAAAGTAGCGTACGCCTATTTACGGCCTGAGCCCTTACTACCAGCCATAGACTTAGCAGTAAGGACTCATGCGCTACCCATGTGGTAAATAAATAGCATGCACCAGCATGACCACGCTGCCGATTACTGCTGGGACCCCCCCAGCGATAGTGACAATTTGGCATGCACTACCCATGCATTAGCCCTCCTGCAGCTTTGTAAAAGGGCCCCTAGATTTTTGGACATTTTCAGCAAAAGTCCAAAATTATATTTAGATGTCATATTGAAAATACTCCCTCATAATCTAGCATGTCTAAGTGCACCTTGCAATGCGTGCATCTGATATTATTCTATAAGGTATGTGCATTGTTAGGCCAGAACACTCATGGCATGGCCATGCTCCACCCACTGGTACAGTCCATTGGTGTTATGTGCCATGCGACATCACATACATGCATAAATGCCAATTTGTATGTCATTCACATACATAAGTGTGCCTAGTTTATAAATTAGTGCACCAATTGGTGACTGTATTTAGATGCTTTTTAGAATTGCCCTTCACATGTGTACTTGTGAACTTTATTCATGCTCTGCCTAAATTCAACTTCTGCGCATATTTACCAGAAAGATACGTGCAATTGTAACATGGCATGTACATTTATGCTGGTCAGTAAGAGCCAATTTAAATGCATAAATCAGCATTCTATGCACAAAAAATGATTTATAGAAGTACCTCCTTACTCTATCTCAATCCACCCCTAGGAATGCCTCCTTCTGCAGGGAGTAAAAGAACGCTACATGTGTACTTTTACCTGCATATAGGACAGACACACCCATAGCCAAAGGACTACTTAACCTTTGCAAACTACTCTCCCTGAGTGAAATTCTAACTATTGAATTCCCCCTAGGTATTTTGCACAGATAGCACTTCTGAAATTTCATGCAAGTTCATAGCTAATGAAGGAGTGCTATACAAAATAATAATAATACAAAAGTTCATTAGCTATAAATTTAGATTTATTATTTATAATCTACCCTTATCCAAAAAACCCATACATAATCATAAATACAAACAACATTGACAAAAAATAATCTTCACAAAAACTAGAGCTATAGGTACATTAAATCAAAATGGTGGCTGTCAGTCCAGTTAGACCATTCATATGCCAGAAGTAATAAATACTATTTTAACAAATGCTTAAAAGTTGTCAGACTTCTCTCATGCCAAATCTTCAATGACAATGCGTTCCACTCCAGAGGACCAGCAACAGTAAAAATACTCTTTCTTGTGCTTTCAAGACAGAACGCACGAAAGTCCGGTACCACTAATCTCTAAATAGTTGCAGAGCGCAGTGTGAAGAGGAAACATATTGCTACAGTCCAGAACTCAGATACAAAGAAGAGTCCTGGTACAAACACATTTGAACAAGCAATAACAATTTATATTTAATGCGATAGGCTACAGGTAGTTAATACAATGAAATCAGATAAGGGGTAACATGTTCAAATTTCAGAAAACCATACAGCAGTCCTACTGCTGATTTCAGGGCTATCTGCAAAGATTGAACGTGAGGCTAGCAAACCCAGGCATGCAATTTTGCAGTAGTCCAAACCACTCAAAATCATAGACTGTAGCTTGAAAGTTTGAATGCACCAACAAAGAACACAACTTACTCACTAAGGGGGTCATTTATAAGGGTGTGCTAGGGTTCTTAGCTAAATATTAGTGCGCTAACCATATAGATGCCCATAATATTCCTATGAAAAATCAATCCAAAAATAGGGAAAATGGCAATGCTCCACCTTACTCTTAATGTCTGATGCACAACTAAATATAGGAGGAGCAATTATTACTCTGTCAGCAACATATTATTTATATGGGGACGAATCATTTTATCAAGCAGGCACTTAATGTCATGCTTTTATCAAGTCTCTGCAATTGTGACTGTTTATAATCATAGACTGCCCCCAACCTCCAATAGTGCACTAAACGTACTTGCTATAAATATCCTTTACTGTGCTTTGTGCATACAAATGTCTTTAGACATCACTGTGCTCCCATTCGTTACTTTTTATTATTTTTGTTTTTACAGTGCACTACCGCTTTAATTCTACACTACAGAATAACTGTAGAACTGCTGCAATGAGGTTTGTAATAATGCAGAAAATTAACTTATCTTAATGTAACTGGAAGCTTCAAGCCTCTTTATCATCATTCGATTATACTGTGGCTTTCAACATTTATTTATTTATTTATTTGCATTTGTATCCCACATTTTCCCACCTATTTGCGGGCTCAGTGTGGCTTACAATACTTTGTAAAAGATGGAAGTGCAATTGGTTGCAGTACAATTATGGGTTACATTGTGAAGAATTATATAAGACAGAGTAAATTCAGGATATTCTTAGGGGATAGAACAGTGGAATATAACAGTGGTGAGTTGAGAGGGGGGCAAAACAGTATCGAGGGAACAGGGAGGTCTGACAATTTTATCTGTGGGTAGGGTTTAAGGGTGGTGAGAGCGCGGGAGTAGAGATTCAGAGAGTGTATTGGTGCGTGTCTATGAGATTGTATGGGCTTTATGTGTTTTGATCCTTGCCATAGATTTTCTCGAAGAGATAAGTCTTTAGTAGTTTGCGGAAGTTGGTCAGTTCGTAGGTCATTTTCAGGCTGCGTGGTAGTGTATTCCAGAATTGTGTGCTCATGTATGTGAAAGTCGATCCGTGCAGTACTTTGTATTTTATGCCTTTGCACTTAGGGAAATGGAGATTGAGGAAGGTTCGGGACGATCTTTTAGCGTTTCTGGGTGGCAGGTCAATTAGGTCAGACATGTATGCAGGGGCTTCACCGTGAATGATTTTGTGGACTAAGGTGCATACTTTAAAAGTGATGCGTTCCTTGAGTGGTAGCCAGTGTAATTTCTCCCGTAAGGGTTTTGCACTTTCGTATTCTGGGCTGTTTGAAGTTTCTTCAGCATTTGTTCCTTGCATCCTGCGTATAATGAGTTGCAATAGTCCAGGTGACTGAGTACGAGTGATTGCACTAGACTGTGGAAGACAGATCTTGGAAAGAATGGTCTAATTCTTTTCAGTTTCCACATGGAGTAGAACATTTTTTTTGTTGTGTTGTTCGCATGAGTCTCGAGAGTTAGGTGGCGGTCGATAGTGACTCCAAGGATTTTTAAGGTTTCTGAGATTGGCAGATTTAGTTTAGGTGTATTGATGGCGGTAAATTTATTCGTGTTGTATTGGGAGGTAAGTATGAGGCATTTAGTTTTTTCTGTATTCAGTTTCAGTCGGAATGCATCTGCCCAGGTATTCATGATGTGTAGACTTTGGCTAATTTCGTTAGAGATTTCATTAATGTCTTTTTTGAATGGTATATATATCGTTACATCATCGGCATATATATGTGGATTAAGGTTATGGTTAGATAAAAGTTTTGCCAGGGGGGTCATCATTAGATTGAAAATAGTTGGTGAGAGGGGGGATCCTTGCGGTACTCCACAATCAGGTGTCCATGCAGCTGACGTAGTTGAGTTTGATGTGACTTGATATGAACGTGAGGATAAGAACCCCTTGAACCAGTTTAGAACATTACCTCCGATGCCAAAGTATTCGAGAATGTGTAATAGGATTTCGTGGTCTACCATATCAAAGGCACTTGACATGTCAAATTGTAGTAGGAGTATGTTGGTGCCGGTTGCAATCATTTGTTTGAATTTGGTCATTAGGGTAATTAATACTGTTTCTGTGCTATGATTTGACCAGAATCCTGATTGGGAGTCATGTAGTATGGAGAACTTGTTGAGGTAGTTTGTGAGTTGTTTGGTAACCATCCCTTCGGTTATTTTAGTTATTAGTGGTATAGATGCTACTGGTCTGTAGTTTGTTATTTCGCTTGTGTTTTTCTTTGGGTATTGGGGTGAGTAGAATGTTTCCTTTTTCTTTTGGGAAAAGTCCGTTTTGTAGCATGAAATTCATGTGGCTAGTTAGGTCTATTATGAATTGTTGAGGGGCTGATTTCATGAGGTTGTTTGGGCAGATATCTAGTTTGCATTGGGATTTGGCGAATCTCTTGAGCGTTTTAGAGATGAGGTCTTCTGATAATAGTTCGAATTCAGTCCAGATCCTGTCTGCTGGGTATATTCCGTCTTCTGGGTGTAGACAATTTAGGAGTGTTGCGTATTCCGTGGGGCTGGTGGGTATTTTGAGCAGTAGTTGTATGATTTTTTCCTTGAAGTATTTCGCGAGGTCATCAACATCATTACGCTTCCAGGGTTTTACTTGTCAGCATTCAATTATATCTCCGGTGTCCATACCATCCCGACAGGAGCCTGTTTCGCAACGTAATATTCCTATGAGCATCTACATGGTTAGTGCATGCTAATTTTTAGCACTTGCTAAAAATGCTAGTGCACCTTTGTAAAAGAGGCCCTAAATGTAACTTTAAGTAAGAATTTCGGACCACAGCCTGCACTTGAGATGTAAAAGACAACCTAGAATCCAAGAATACCCCCTAATTAGTTAAATTACCTGTTTATAGTTTATTACATTTCATGTACTGCCTTACATAAAAATATTTCAAAGTAATTCACAATAAAATGCAATAAAAAAAGGAAAAGATCTACAATAAAAATAGAAAAGCACACAGCCCACAGAACAGCCATATCAAAAAGCACATAATTAAGAGAAAGCAATAGTCCCCCTTAGTTAACTGTAAGGAAAGCAAATTATTATTATTTAGATTTTGCTCACACCTTTTGCAGTAGTAGCTTAAGGTGAGTTACATTCAGGTACACTGGGTATTTTCCTGTCGGGCTCACATCTGATTTTGTACCTGAGGTAATAGAGGGTTAAGTGACTTGCCCAAGATCACAAGGATCAACAGTGGGATTTAAACTGGCCACTTCTGGATATCAAGACTGGTGCTCTAACTATTAGGCTACTCCTCCACAAATGAGCTTTTAACAGTTGTTTAAAATGCACCAAACAAAGTTCAGCACTCAGTGTTAGAGGCAACTGATTCCAAAAAACAGGGGCCACCACAGAAAAGTTACAACAAGATGCAGTTAAAGATTTTGTGAAGTAGTCAATAGCAAAAGTATGAATGCCATTTTGTTACTGGGCTTATCTTTATAGAAGAGTCAGTAGAAGGAATAGGCTTTTATTAGTGTAAATTCAGTTCATCAGCATGCCTTATAAAATTTAGCCCACAATAAATTTATTTAACATGCATTGACCTACAAATTTAACATGCATTATGTCAATTAACACATTAAAATATTCTAAGATGCAATAATTTTTTGTGAAACAACCCTCAAACCAATAAGTTGGTAGGTGATGAACTGAACTATATATGAACCAAAACGGTCACCCACAAATCAGTATATATTCAAAAAGCTATTCAATAATTCTTGAGGTTTTTTTGACCTCAGCAATGCAACTCAATGATTTCTTCTTTCAACATTGAGCATTACACATTATCTTTATGGTCAATTTTTAAATTTATATTTGCACATAAAAAGGATTTTCAAAATCCTAATTTTTAAATTAACACGAATGATTGAAACAGGAAAAACATCCAAAAATTGGCAAAAAAAGCTCTAACAAACCACAAACAATTTGGCTATAGTAAAATAGCATGTGCTATTTACTATAGTGCACATGAATTCCTGTACATTTTATTATATCTGCTTCTTTGTCAACATTATTTCAGTAACATGGAGGCCCTTTTACAAAGGCGCACTGAAAAATGGCCTGCGGTCATGTAGACGTGTGTTTTGGGTGCACACAGAATCAGTTTTCAGCGCACCTGTAAAAAATGCCTTTTTAAAATTTTTGCTGAAAATGGACATGCGGTAAAATGAAAATTGCCACTCTCCCATTTTGGGTCTGAGTCCTTACTGCCAGCCATTGACTTAGTGGTAAGGTCTCATGCTGTAACTGGGCGGTAATGGTCTACGTGTGTAATATGCCGATTACCGCATGATTATTGCCCATGTGCCAGAAAATAAAAATATTTTCCGGCGCACGTAGTGGACATGCATCAAAAATGAAATTACCACAAGGGCCACACGGTAGCCGGGTGGTAACTCAAAATTGGTGCGCATTGGGCGTGCATAGGCACCTCTGCGGCTTAGTAAAAGGGCCACATGGTGTTTGTATTATTGATGAAGAGCAGTTCTTGCAGTTTATGGCTGGTTTTATGATATGTGGTATGTTGTGATTGTTTTTACATTTTATTTTTGTATTATGTATGTTTGATTTGTAAACCACCTAGGTTATAGGTGATATATACATTTTTAAAATAAATAAATTATCAACCCCATTATTTAAAATGAATAGGTACAGTATTGATTCTTCCTTTCCTTCCAGTGCAATGTCCACTACTCCTCAACACCTCTCCATCAAGTTTCCTCCATAAGAGTATTATCATCCTTCCACCACTCTTATACTCTGGTCTGATTATTTGCTTTCCAAGTAATATGTCATCCTATATGCATTTTGGAGTAGGGCTAATCATGAGTCAGTCTTACTGGTGCTGATAAATCTGCCAGTACTTTGAGTCTTGTTGATCATGTAATAATACTGCACAAGTGTTAGCAGCTGGATCTGGCTAGAATAGTTATGACATGGATTCTTGTCTTCCTGAGCATGTATCACTCCATAGTCCCGCAGATTAGACTATGGCTATTTTGAAGGACTCAGATTTTCAGCCTAGAGGAATGGTCAGGAGTTTTCAGAGAAAGAGAGCTAGAGAGGTACAGGTATGCAAGATGGAGAGAGGAGAGTCAGCTTCAGGAGCTCAAATAGGACCTGAAAAATCACAAAAAATTCATTTGGACTTTATCAGCCCAAAAAGAAATACACAGCATGGGATAGCTGCAAAAGTCTAAAGTACAAATTAATACATGTGTCCAGTTTCTCCTACATGAGTTCACAGTTCTGGAATGCACTACCATTTGATGTGAAAACAATACGCAATCTAATCATCTTTCGGAAATCACTGAAGACTTATCTCTTCAACAAAGCATACTCCAACGATCCATCATAAGAACTGTATCGCATTAACGCTTTATCTATTATTCTGAATACGACCTCTTATTTCTATTATGTTACCCGTGTTCTTTATGTAAATGGAAAGGCTCACCCTTAAAGGGGAGCCGATTACAACCGGGCTGAAGGCTCAGGAAGAATCTGGGGTGGGGAGGAGAGGGAGGGATGAGTGGGAGGGGATAGGGAGATTAAGAGATTGAAGGGTGATGGGAAAAGGGGCGGGTAGGGAGGAGGGGTGAAGAAGGGCTGTGAAGGGAAACACAGCGCCATTTGGATTGCAGCAAGCAGAGGGAGCAGTGTTGACCCGCCCTCCCGCCCATGAGGTACAGGGAAAGGGTCGTTGTCGCAGCAAGGCATAAGCTATGGAACTTAGGTAACATTAGCGACGAGTACACAGCACCTCAGCGGATAATATGGCAAACTGAGTTACTATGTATATGTTAATGACCTGTTGCAAGTTACAATACTCAGCAAAATGTTATGCCTGCATGCGGGCAGGATTACAGAACAAGATGGATACGGCTAGTCTCCTGGCTTGGACGGCCAGGGGGCCAATAGCTTTGGTTAAAGTGGTAAATGCATCCTTGTACGGGATGCATTTGATTGGACAGCGTGCTATAGCAGACAGCACTGAGGAGGAACAGGGTGCTTGGACGGCACAGCCTGTAGTAATATAAGCAAGAAGGGCTGTGTACTCGGAGGGAGATGTTTATCAAGGATGTTTACCAATGATTGTTTATGTGAAGGTTTACAATAAATAAATTTTGCGGACCTGGCTGCGGCCTAAATAAATCCACATTTGTTAAAGAAATTGGCTTCTGGTGTGGTGTTTGGATAGAAGGGGGTGACTGAGTGAATGCCGAATGCCCGTGTTGTAACAATTGTATCTTTTACTCTGTAATGGTGACTGCCATGACAGAACAATGTTAGCCACATTAAGCCTGCAAATTGGTGGGAAAATGTGGGATACAAATGCAACAAATAAATAAAAATATTTTAGCTACCATGCCTCTCACAGACGGTCATAAACTTATTTGGAGAAGACAGAAGTGTACTATAACAAACATAACAAATTTTACAAATAAATAAATACTACTTGAGAAGAAGGGAGAAAAAGTATTCTCTCATTCTAAATTTAAACACAGAGGGGATAGAGCTCCAACTGGACCCGAGCACCTTGCTGTATTATTATTGAATTGAACATTCATTCTTTGTCACGTGTAGCAGTCTGACAGCTAACTGGCTGAAATCCCATTTGCTATTAAAAATGAAGTACTTTTTATCTTTATATTTATATACTGGTTCTTTCCCTTGTATAAATACATTATTGCCTTGTTATTCCTGTGTTTCTTGTTAAACCCAGTCCTCTTCAGTAACATTGTTGTAAATTATACCCCTGCCTCTCTAGTTAATTTTTGTGTGAAACTGACAGAAAAGCAGCCTGTTACACCTTCTATCTTGATCCAGTGAATCAGTGTCCTAGAACCCTGCTTTTCCAGGTACGGGAGGGTGTTTTTGTATATTCACACTTTTTCTATATCTGAATGTGTCTTCTGGCCCACCTCCTGTAAGCATTAGTTGGCGCAGGGTACCAGAAGAGCCCTGGGTTACAAGAGGAGTGAAGTAAAGGGCTTAGGGCCCTGTTTACTAAGGTGCGTTAGCGTTTTTAATGCACCTACAATTAGCATGTTGCTAACCATATAGGCACCTATAGGGATATTGTAGGCACATACATAGTTAACGTGTGTACATGGTTAACGTGCGTTAAAAATGCTAACGTGCCTATAATGTGGCTTAGTAAACAGGGCCCTTAATCTATACCTAGGAGCTAGAATGTAAAGGTGAAGGATTGATAAAGAGGCTACTGACCATTCTAGAAAAGACAGCAGTCATAGTACTAAGGAGTAAGGATTTTAACGTCCATCCAGTCTGTCAAGAGATGTGAAAGATATATAAGATTAGAGAAGAGAGTGCCTTGAGAGGAGAACCAGAATTAGAAATCTCATGAAACTTTTTAATACTTTTTCAACTATTTTACTTTGTTCTTATGGACTGTTTGCTTTCTGTTTTTCTAGTTCTTGTTTTGAAACTGTTTGTACATTTTTGGAGAGCCCAATACATAGGGATTTATTATAATTTAGAACAGCTTGTTGTTTAGTTGTAACAAAGTGATGGACCTTTTGTTACTGTAACAGTTATAGTTTATTGGCGATGATGTACTGGGCATTGTTAATTGTGTGCAGTTTAACGTGTTT
Source organism: Microcaecilia unicolor (assembly GCF_901765095.1). Lineage (NCBI taxonomy): Eukaryota > Metazoa > Chordata > Amphibia > Gymnophiona > Siphonopidae > Microcaecilia > Microcaecilia unicolor. The sequence goes on along the minus strand of NC_044032.1, from coordinate 85,195,857 downwards.
CTCTGCCTATATATATATATTTTTTTCTGTGACGTTACTGTGCCTTTTATTACCTTTTACCATTAAAGTCTGCCATTAAGATACCTTTAATTATTCTTTGTGCATTGGGAGAAGATTTTTGGAAGAGTTACACAGTTTTGGCCACAGACTCTACTAAAATTGTTTGTTCACTGGGTGTGGTATCCTTCTGCTGCACTGATCTGGCAGCCAGCAGCCATGAGTATGAACTATCTCACAGGTCTCCTACTTAGCCATTTCTCTCCTCTTCAATCTGTTCAAAATTCTGCTGCACGACTTACATTCCGTCAGTGTCGCTATGCTCATATTAGCCCTCTCCTCAAGTCACTTCACTGGCTCCCTATCCATTTCCGCATACAGTTCAAACTCCTCTTATTGACTTATAAGTGCATTCACTCTGCAGCTCCTCAGTACCTCTCCACCCTCATCTCTCCCTACACTCCTTCCCAGGAACTCCGTTCACTGGGTAAATCTCTCTTATCTGCACCCTTCTCCTCCACAGCTAACTCCAGACTCCGTTCCTTTTATCTTGTTGTACCATATGCCTGGAATAAACTTCCTGAGCCGGTCTGTCAAGCTCCATCTCTGGCCATCTTCAAATCTAGGCTAAAAGCCCACCTTTTTGATGCTGCTTTTAACTCCTAACCCTTACTCACTTGTTCAGTACCCTTATTTTATCATTCCCACCTTAGTAATTCCATTATCCTCTTATTTGTCCTTTGTCTGTCCTAATTAGATTGTAAGCTCTGTCGAGCAGGGACTGTCTCTTCATGTTCAAGTGTATAGTACTGCAGTAACTATCCAGCTCATTTTCGAAAGGGATCGCTGGCGATCTTCCAACACAAATCAGGAGATCGCCGGCGATCTCCTGATCCCGGCCAAATCGGTATTATCAAAAGCCGATTTTGGCCGGCCCCAGCTGCTTTTTCGTCGCGGCACCGGCCAGCCTTCAAGGGGGTGTGTTGGTAGGGTAGCAAAGGCAGGATGGGGGCGTGGTTACGGGATAGCCGGCTTCACCTTCTAATGAAAAAAAATGGCCGGCTCGAACGAGCATTTCGCTAGCCGGACTTGGTCCATTTATTTTTAGGACCAAGTCTGAAAAAAGTGCCCCAACTGACCGGATGACCACTGGAGGGAAGCGGGGATCACCTCTCCTTACTCCCCCAGTGGTCACTAACCCCCTCCCACCCCAAAAAACTAAAACTAAAACTTTTTTTGCCAGCCTGTATGCCAGCCTGACATGTCATACCCCAGCTCCTTGACAGCAGTATGCAGGTCCCTGGAGCAGTTTTTAGTGGATGCAGTGCACTTCAGGCAGGTGGACCCAGGCTCATCCCTCCCTACCTGTTACACTTGTGGTGGTTATTGTTGAGCACTCCAAAACCCCCCAAAACCCACTGTACCCACATGTAGGTGCCCCCCTTCACCACTTAGGGCTATGGTAATGGCGTAGAGTTGTGCGGAGTGGGTTTTGGGGGGATTGGGGTTCTCAGCACCCAAGGTAAGGGTGCTATGCACTTGGAAGCTATTTTTTTAAGTGCCTCCTAGGGTACCCGGTTTGTGTCCTGGCATGTCAGGGGGGCCAGTGCACTACAAATGCTGGCTCCTCCCATGACCAAATGGCTTGCATTTTGCCGGGTTTGAGATGGCTGGGCCCGGTTTGCATTATGGCTGGAAAACGAAGCCAGCCATCTCATGTAAACCCGGCGATCCTGCTGTAAACCCAGCGAGCGATTTGGCCTGCGCCAAGCATATTTTGAAAATATGCTTGGCTCCGCCCCCTCGCTGAGCCGGCCCCGAAGATGGCCAGCCATCGATTTGGCCGGTGCTATTCAATTATGCTCCTCTTTGTGGACCCGTCTTCACTTTACCTTTGTTTTGCTGCCACTACTGCTGTTGGTCTGGAGAACCATCAACAGTGGCAGGGGTGTTAGGTGCTGCTTTTAACTCTTAACCCTTATTCACTTGTTCAAAACCCTTATTTTATCCTCACCTTAATATTCCCTTATCTCTTGTTTGTCCTGTTTGTCTGTCCTAATTAGAGGGAGAGAGGGGACAGAAACCTAGATGAAAGTGAGGAGAGTGAGAGACAGATGCTGAATGGAAGACAGAGAGAAAAAGGGCTGATGTTGGGAGGAAAGGAGCAGAGAAAAAGGGCAGATACTGGATAGGTGGGGAAGAGAAAGAGGGCATAGAAAGAGGGCAGATGCTGGATGAAAGTGGAGTGGAGGAGTGGCCTAGTGGTTAGGGTGGTGGACTTTGGTCCTGGGGAACTGAGGAACTGAGTTCAATTCCCACTTCAGGCACAGGCAGCTCCTTGTGACTCTGGGCAAGTCACTTAACCCTCCATTGCCCCATAGCGGCATTGAGCCTGCCATGAGTGGGAAAGCTCGAGGTACAAATGTAACAACAACAACAACAACAAAGTGGGGAGAGAGGGGGAAGATTCTGGAAGATTCTGGATAAAGGGGGAGAGCAAGAGGGCAGACACTGGATGGAGTAGGAGAGAAAGAGGGGAAATGCTGGATGGAGGGGAAGAGAAAGAGGGCAGACATTGTATATAGAGAAGGATAGAAAGAGGGCAGATGCTGTATAAAAGTGAATATAGAGAGGGGGCAGATGCTAGATAGAAGAGGAGAAAGAGAGGGAAAGAGAGGGCAGGTGCTGGATAGGAGAGAGAGGGGGCAGAGAAAGAGGGCAGATGCTGGATGGACGGTGGGAGAGAGAGAGGGGGCAGACACTGGATGGAGGGGGGGAGAGAGGGCAGAGCTGGATAGAAGAGAGAGAGAGAGTGCAGATACTGGATAAGGGGAAAAAAAAGAGGGCAGTGCTGGATGGGGGAAGAGAGAGAATAGATACTTGATGGGGGCAGAAAAAGGACACACTCTGGAAGGAAGGGGACAAAAAGAGGGCACATACTGGATGGAAGGGGTAGAGAGAGGGCTTGTGCTGGATAGAGGGGGAGAGAGGGTAGGTGCTAGATAGACATGGGGAGAGACAGGGGTCAAATACTGTATGGAGGGGCAAGAAAGAGGATAGAGTTAGTGAAAGACTGGGGAATGGAATTAAGTGAAATAGGAGAGCCAGAATGAGGGAAAGAGATGGCAAGCTGTCTATGTTTTTACATTCCACTATATCCTCTTGAGTTCCAAGCGGATTACAAAACAAGAAGCCAGAACATTCCTGGGATACTAAAAAAGAAAGGTAACTAATCTATTAAATCAATTTTTAAAAAGTAGACATAGTAAAAAGAGGGAAATTGAAGATTGCATAGTAAGAAAGGATGCAATCTGGACAGATGCAGAAAAATAAATTGAAGAAAGCTGAAAGGAAGAGGAGGACAGAAAAATGATAAATGGACCGGAAATCCTGGCAAGAGAGTTTAGGAGAAGACAAGGAAAGTAGAAACCAGAGGCTAGGACTGACACAATTAGAAAAAGTAAGTGGTCAGACAACAAAGGTAAAAAAAAGATTTTGTTTTTTGGATAAAGTAGTGTGGTAGCTGTTCTAGTAAACATTAATAAATAGAAATAGAAAATAAATTGATATATTTTTATTGGACAAATTTTAATTCCTTTTTGACTAACTGATGGAGACCAAACCCTCCTTTCTCATGTCAGAACAGGAGTGGCCTAGTGGTTAGGGTAGTGGACTTTGGTCCTGAGGAACTGAGTTCTATTCCCACCTCAGGCACAGGCAGCTCCTTGTGACTCTGGGCAAGTCACTTAACCCTCCATTGCCCCATGGAAGCCACATTGAGCCTGCCATGAGTGAGAAAGCGCAGGGTACAAATATAACAAAAAAATAAAATAAATACCATAACAGCAGTATACTGACCTAAGAAGAGAGATTTTGGCCTCTGAAAACTTATTGAAAATGTATTTAGTGAATAAAATGGTATTTTGTCATATTTTCCATTTTTGGTTTTATTTGTATTTGTTAATTTGTAATTTAGTGATTGGAATATGTCAATTTTTGAGATTTACACATGCTATCTTTATATTTTGCACAGTAGGAGGGGGCATGCATCTCTCTTTCTCTGGTGTTACACAGTGGCTTCAAAGGAGTTCAAGCAGTTATGTATTGTCTAGGTCTTTCTATTTTTAATTTGTGGTTACACATTCTATACTAGGTGATGGTCTATCTGTGTTCTGTGTATATGAAAGAGACATGGTTTTCTGTTAGCATTGACTGTCCAAGATCGATCTGTACTAATTTGACTTTTTTTTTAGTTTTATTGATGTTCCAGTAGCTATTGTAATGTTTGTGGTGCTGTCTTTTCCTAGGTAGGTCTTTGTTGTGTGTCTTGGGGAAGTTATTGGTCCTGAGTGCCATTTGTAGTGTTTTATTTTCACAGTATGCTTGGTACTGGATTTTGGATTTGGATTTAGATCACACCTTTCTCTGTAGTAGCTCAAGGCAAGTTATATTCAGGTATGTAGGTATTTTCCTGTCCCTGGAGGGCTTACAATTTAAGCTTTATACCTGAGGCAATGGAATTTTAAGTGACTTGTGCACAATCTCAAGCAGAAGCAGTGGGATTGAATCCTGGATTTTCTGGTTCTCAGCCTGCTGCTCTATTAGGTACCGCTAATACATATTATCTGTACCTAATGTTTGGTAACAATCTCAAACTAAAGGCTAGCTGAGCTGAAGCCTGGTGGTCATTTGGCAACCAAAAACACTGATAGGTAAATTACTTTGTGGTTGCCAGTAACCTCAGGATTTTTGTTACAGTGCTGCTGAACATTACTGTTCATATGGCCAACAGGAAGATGTTGGACTGGAGAAGTAGGGCTGAGTGAGAGCCAAGTGTTAAAGTACCTGTATGAAATCCCCCATTATAATGGGAATTACTAAGTGATAGCAGCCCTTCCTAGAATAATACAAATAATTTTTTGTTTAATAAATTGTATTATTTTGCCATGCGTTATTTTGATTTTTCTTGGTACTAATTCCCTGGAGTGTGCATAATACCATCAGTAACAGAGGTACTGGGGGAGAATGCTGGTATACAGTGTCCCTGATGTGTTAAAAGTGTCCTTTTTTTTAAGAGTGGAGGTTATACAGAGGGAGCAGTTTTCACTATAAGCTGCGCTATATATCATGTAGCCGAGTAAAATTCAGAATACAATAAACATAGTTAAATTACAGGTACAAGGAAGGAAAGCATGCAGAGCATGACTCATGAAGTTCTTTCCAGCCTCCTTGCAAGTGTTTATATGTGTGTGTGTATCTGTAAGAAGTACTCACAATGTAATGTAATGGAAAATATTTGCTCATGTCAACTCAGTCCTTAGAGAGAACATTGTCCTAAATTCTCCTTCTCTCTACCTCCCCTCACCCCCTCTTTCCTCCCCGGGGCTGCGATACTCCAACCAGCACAGCACAAAAAGCATTGAGGCCAGCAGGCTTGGGGCCTTGAGCATCTGAAACAGAAAGTTTGGATGGAGGGGGAAGGAGCAGGTAGGCCTTGAGCATGCACAGATGCTCAAGACCCCAAACCCACCTGCCTCAATGCTTTTGATGCTGTGCTGATTGCAGTATCACTGCCCCTGAGAAGGGAGATAAGATACTATACATGTTGCGGGGGTAGAGAGGTGTAGAGAAGTGCTGGGAACCATGGGGGAGTTTAGAGAAGGAGAGAAGTGCTGAATGCCACAGGGAGGGGGTAGAGTAAGAAAGACGTGCGGGAAACTTGGGCGGAGAGGAGAACAGAAATGTTGAGCACCACAATGAAGAGTTCAGAAGTAGGGAAGGACGCTGGATGCCATGGAGAGGGAGACTATGGGATGGTAAGAAAGGGAAGGGGAGATGCTGGAGCTGGGGGCAAAGCTTGGATAGGATTGAGGTGTAGCTTGGCTTCCCCCCAAACAACAAGGTGTTCTGTTGTGCCTCTATTGTAACCACAGTGAACTGGAATCAACACTGACTGCTTGTCATGTGCTGAGCAAGTTATTTCCATTTCTGTCTGTAGGAGCAGGTCATTATAAACATTAGTAGCAGATAATTTATTATGGAGTCATTTTTTTGTCCTAATTCCTGCAAATCCTGTTGCTTAGGCCTTTATCATGCAAGAAGCAACTTACTAGTTAGATAAGCTCATGCCTTTATTTGCCAAGGATCACAGTCAGTGGGGAACAGGTGTCCATGTCTGGGGCCAAGAACAAACTCTTTACAGCTGAAAAGAAAACAAAACTTTTGTAATGCTGCAAAGCAGATAATATTCTTCTATGTAGTATGCACAAATATGAAAAGATGACAACCCTTCTTGAAACCATTATAATCTTGGATCTGGCCGCTGTTTCAAGCGTTTCAAGCTCAGTTAAGCTCATTTCTAATTTTATCTTCAGGCACTCGTTGCACACTTTGAATGGCCAATTCAATCTTTTGGTACATTTTTAAACTCTCTGAATAAGTAGTGTTTCTTAGAAAAAGTCACAAATGCTATATTTGTTTTCAATTAAAATTAACAATTATCCAAAGATAATATATGAGAAATATTAGGACATGACTTTTTTGTTTAGTTCAAACATTTTATTGAAATTTTGAAAATAACAAAGAAGAAAGCAAAACAAATGCAAGTTCCCAATACAAGATCAAAAAGAAGAAAATGGCACACATCCCTGCAATATACCAAGCTGCAAACTGTGCCAACACATTTGACAGGATCCCACAGTCACATGGGAAAAACATTCAGCATAAGCGAATCCTTCACATGTTCATCTTCAAATGTGGTATATATCATTTAATGCAAAAAGTGTGAAGAAGGGTTCTGTATTGGAGAGACAAGCCAGATGTTAAAAATGAGAATCAATTTTCATAGACATCATATTAAACATCACAATGCCAACCGGGATGTCACCTCTGTGGGACAGCACTTTACAAAATCAGAACACTGCATGAATGATTTTATGGTGAGAATACTAAAAGGAAATTTTAAGACAATCAAGAATGTAAGAATTTTAAAGTCAAAATGATGGAATATTTTGACACTCACCAGACAGGATTTAACAAAGATCTGGGTTTTCCACCCATTATAAACCTTAAAATTATACTGCTTCCTCACTCTCTTATCACCCATACAGCTCTCCCTGTTTCTCATCTAACCCACCACACCCTCTTCTTGTGAGACTGACATTGGAATGTTTTTGTGTTTCATTTATATATTCTGATATTTGTCAATATTTGCTAATTTCTGATCTGAAAAAAAAGGGATACCTTTGAAAGCTAATCAAAAAATGTATTGTTAGTCTGGTAAAAAAGGTATCATCTTGTTTTCTTTTCTATGTTTTGTTTTATTTCTCTTATTACCTTTAAAAGTAGACTAACATGGCAACCGCTCCACTTTTGTCATGATAAGCAAAGGGAAATGCAAGAAAAGAACTACAATTATAGACAGAACAAAGATAAAGGAAACAGAGTAGGAGAGTAAGCAGGGAGGTTTTTGCCACACAACCAGCAAATCCTGGAAAGCATAGGAAAACAGGTGAGCTTTCAGCAGAGCTCTGAACGTTTAATATGATTGTTCCATGCAAAGCGTAGTAGACAGGGCATTCCAAAAAGTGGGAGCGATAAAGATAGGCCTATTGTCCCATGGATTCAAGATGGGGTGGTGAATGGAGGGAATCATCAGACAGTGTTCTAAGGCACAGTGCAGGGTTTGGGCGGGATATGTGGAGTGATCAGAGAGGCCAGATGGAGGGGGGATTTACTGTGGATAGCTTCATGAGATAGTGTTAAGACCTTAGGCTGGATTCTAAAGTGAATAAGAAACAAGTGGTGATGAGCTAAGAGTGGGAAAACATGATCAGAGTGGCATGAATGGGGATAAAGGTTTGACTGAGGTGTTCTGCGCTGTCTGAAGATAAACAGGGAGACTTGCATGGATAATACTGCAGTAATCACCCTAGGTCACTGCAAGTGCATAAAGAAGAATTGCACATAAGGCCTCAGTTAGGAGCCCTTTTACTAAACTGTAGCAAAAAGTGGCCTTACCGTGACCTTAAACAGGTTTCTCACAGGTTAAGGTCATTTTTGCCACAGCCATAAAATGGTTGAGTTTCCATTTTTTGTATTAATGGCATGTGGACATTAAAAACAGTTACTCCATGAGCATTTACCACCATCCATTTTGTAGGTGGAATGGCTCACATGGTAATCCTGTGCTAACCAGTTAGCGTATGGTAATATATCTCTGCTACCATATTAGAGCAGCAATGTTAGATGCATATCAAACATATAAACGGCAAGTGACCGACTCACCTGCAAATGCGCAGTAGAGATTTCCCTCTCTGTCCCGCCCTCACGTCAAGACATGATGACATCAGAGGGCGGAACAGAGAGGGAAATGGAGTCAGAGTCACTGTCGGATGCTGCCGCCTGGAAATGAACATCGCGCGCACCAACCTCCACCCTCCCCCTCCATCCCTGCCGCCGCTCCCACCCTCCTCCGTATCGGGCCCCCTGCACTGACCTGACAGCACCTCTCACCTCCGTGTGGAAGCGCACACGGAGGTGAAAGGCGCTGTCAGGTCAGTGCAGGGGGCCCGGCACGGAGGGGGGAGGGAGCGGCGGTGAGGAGGGTAGCTGGAAATCTCGCCCATTTTAACGGGCTTAAGGGCTAGTTACCACATAATACAGCTTAGTAAAAGTACTCAGGTAAATAGGGGCAGATCAGATTAGACAGAGTGCTAGGAAACTAACCACTGAAGTAATCTGGGCACTAAAAGAAAATACAACATCCCAAGCTACCCATAGGTACTTGGAAGACTCGAGCATTAAAGGTGTACTCCTTAAAAATGGTGTCAGTGAATGGTGCAAAGGCTGTCCTGTAGTTCATGATGTGATTGTTTTAGTTGGGTTAAGGAGAAGCTGATGGTTCCTCAGCCAAGAAACAAAAGAGCTGAGGCAGGACTAAAGTGCAGCAAAGTCTGGATTGTAAGGATCTTGAACAGATAACAAGAGGATATCGTTAGCGTCGAAGTAAGAGGTAAAAGCAGAATTTTAGATTAAGGAAGCAAGTGGGCTCAGAAAAATATTCAAGAGGGAAAAGAACTGAACCATGAGGAACACCACAGGTCAATGGGAAAAGGGCAGAGTCAGAGGAAGGAATCGTGGGGCCCTTTTACTATGCTGCGTAGGTGCCTAGGTGTGCCCAATATGCACCAATTTTGAATTACCGCCCGGCTACTGTGTGGCCCTTGCGGTAATTTCATTTTTGATGTGCGTCTGCTAAACATGCCGGAAAATCATTTTTATTTTCTGGCGCGTTGCAAAAACCGGGGCCGGTAATCATCATTCTAGATGATTACCGCATGGTTACCACGTGAGACCTTAGCACTAAGTCAACGGGTGGTGGTAAGGTCTCAGACCCAAAATGGACGCGCACCAATTTTTATTTTGCCACACATCCATTTTCGGCCAAAATTTTAAAATAGGCCTTTTATACAGGTGTGCTGAAAAATGGATCTGCGCGTGCCCAAAACATATGCCTACACTAGCGCAGCCCATTTGTCGGCACACCTTAGTAAAAGAGCCCTTGTGACTATAAAAGCCAGTCCAGAAAGGAAAGAAAAAAACCCACTGAAGAACTATGTCTGTAATACCAATGTCAGAAAGTCTGGAGAGAAGTAAAGAATGATGAGAGAGGTCAAATATAGCTTTGTTAAAGTGCCAACATGTCTCAGCACCTGATATTCCCACCTTCCATTTTCTCAATGGTATCCAGATCTCTTGATAAATCAATAAATATAATCATTACATTAAATTATTTGACTGTATTGTTCTGTTTACTTTGCTCCACAATTTATTCCAATCTATTTTTTGCTCTGGGAAGCCTAAGTCCATTTTCCATACTTTAAGAACCTCTTCTTTAAATGGAAAAACTGTGTTTTTCAAAATGTTGTATGAAGTGCATATTATTTTACCTTCTTTAAAAAAAAATCTTTTTGTTAACAAGTAGAACAAAACAGAGCACTTGAAACAATGCCATCAATACAGGAAAGCTAAACTCAATCAGTAAGAAACCTCACAACCAAGTGTCACACCGGATCTCTGCCAGATGCCCCAGTTATGGTTTTTGTGTTTTCAAAGGGAAAATAAAAGACCTCTGACCAACCCCCTCTCCCCCCCACACCCCCCCCCCCCCCCCACCATGTCCAGTGATTATAGAACAGTAGCAGTAGGCAATCTGGGTAGCCGCTCCAGACAACAACGCTGCCAAAGTCCACAATATGCCTGAGAGCTCCCTTGTGCTGGGTCAGAGACTCTTGCATTTCTCATTCTGCCATCTGCAGCATATTAGCATGCCAATACTCAAGAGGCAGGGCAAGCTGCTTCACCCAATGCTGAAGAATAACTTCTAAGCCAACACCAAAGCCAGCAGGATGAATTTAGACTGATAATCTAAGAGTTCCTGAGCCAAGAAATCAGCGTCTGATCCCATTGACAGGACCACTCATAGGAAGCATCTAGGACATCTTCCAATACAGCAATAATGTCAGGCCATTATTTTACCTTCTATGAGTATTCTTTCACACAAAAATGTGATGAGCAATTCTATAAATTAAGGCCTCAGTTTAGGTGCTCCAGTGCCATGTGCTTTGCATCAATTCTGTGACAGCATTTCAGCACCAAGATTCCATTATAGAATACTAATGTAAGGTCAGCATTGGCGTGCCCATGCAGAGGCATCCCCTCATATGCCATGTCAATGGTAGGCATGACGCACATAGTTTATATAGTATTCTATAAACTATCCATCTAACTGGGAGACATGGTCATGGCCCCACCCATGCTTTGCCCATGTGTATGCCCCCCTTTCAGTTAGGTTCTATGGCACTTAGGTTCTACCATATAGAATAGTGCCATGTGCACATAGGAGCCTAATTGTCAATTTACATAAGAACATAAGAATAGCCATACTGGGTCAGATCAATGGTCCATCTAGCCTAGTATCCCGTTTTCCAAACACTGGCCAAGCGAGGTCACAAGCACATAGCAGAAACTCAAATTGTAGCAACACTCCATACTACAAATCCCAGGGCAAGCAGTTGCTTTGTATGTCTGTCTCAATAGCAGACTATGGACTTTTCCTTCAGGAATTTGTTTAAACCAGATACACTAACTGCTGTTACCACAACCTCTGGCAAAGATTTCCAGAGCTTAACTATTCATTGAGTGAAAAAATATTTCCTCCTATTTGTTTTAAAAGTATTTCCCTGTAACTTCCTTGAGGGTCCCCTAGGTTTTGCACTTTTGGAACGAGTTAAAAAAATAGATTCACTTCTACTCGTTCTACACTACTGAGGATTTTGTAGACCTCAATCATATCTCCCCTCATCCATCTCTTTTCCAAGCTGAAGAGCCCTAACCTCTTCAGCCTTTCCTCATAAGTGGTGCATACCTCTAGGCACCATTTTATAGAATTGTCTCCATGGTGATGATGTCTGTTGTAAGTTAGCCAACAGTCATTGTTGTCTGTTCCTTCGCGGTGCCCTATTCCATCTTCCACATTTCAGAAAGTGATGTTTAGTGTAGTGGCACCTAAACTGTGGAATAACCTGCCCATACTTATATGTTTGGACACTTCTCTTCCCTCATTTAATGCCTTACTTAAAACACATCTTTTTCGGTCAGCTTTCACCAATTAAACTTGTTTTCCCTAACTGGGGGTCTGCATTAGCCTTGGAGTCTTGTGAGATACAGCAGATTTGTTTGCTTGTTTGTGGGCTGTTTGGTCTTACTCTCTATTCCTTATTGTTTTATTTTTATTGCTATTTGCTTATTTGCTTCTATTGTAAAATTGTAAAATATAATGAATTGTACTGTGTGATACTGCTTTATCATATGTAAATCGCTTTGACAGCATTGCCTTAGGCGATTCATCAAATAAACGCAACCTTGAACTTTGAACCTTGAACCTTAATTGAACTTTTCATTATAACTTATGTTTATCCACTCCTATCCTTGCTGAGATAACATTTAACCATTTCTCTGACCTCATGTGCAACTTTCTTTAAATCAATCACCTTACTTTCTAACTCTTCCTACTTTCTTACCCTTCTATATGTTACATCTTTGCTTTACCCTTTGCTATCACTTATAATGTTCTATTACATATTGTGTTGACATTGTAAATAGTATACCATGCCATACTTTGTATTGTTTTTGAATATTTTACTGCTGTAATTGTCTATTGCTCATGTTTGATCAATTCTTACTATACACTCCCTTGAGTGAATTCCTTCAAAAAGGTGGTAAATAAATCCTAATAAATAAATAGTTTGAGCCATTTATAATATTGATTTGAGGGCAATTTAAATTTGTGTACTGTAGGACTATGCAATTTTTTCACAACTTTGATGTTTTCATGTTCTACAGTCTAAAAACTGTAAGGGTATGCGAATTCTGGGATTATTTACTTTCTAATTGATAAACAAATTAAAGGTCTACATCAAGACCTACAGATAGTTCCATCAAAGCTCCCACCAGCTAATGAAGAGAACACTCCCTCTTCCTCACCATGTACATACATCTGGGACTCATTCAACCAGGTCACAGAGGAAGTTCTTGAAAAAATCCTGACAGGCCTAAGGCCCTCAACCTGCTCTCTTGATCCCTGCCCAGCAAAGATAGTATGACAAGTAAGCAAAGGTCTCATTGAAGGGACCATAAAAATTGTTACCAACTCCCTTGAGGAAGGGCAAGTGCCAAGAACACTAAAAAGAGCTGTGGTGTGCCCCCTACTGAAAAAGAGCTCACTGAACCAGGACAAGCTTGAAAACTACTGACCAGTCTCTAACATTCCTTTCCTAGCAAAATGTATAGAAAAGACAGCCTGCATTCAACTCTGTGACTGGCTAGTTGAAAGTAACTGGCTAGACCCTTGCAAATCTGGCTTCAGACCTGGGTACAGAACAGAAACAGTTTCTGTGTTCCTTCTAGATGATCTGCACAGAAATCGTGACAGGGGATCTGCCTCGATACTAGTGTTGCTGGATTTCTCAGCTGCCTTCATTCACTCTGATCCCGCAAATTCAAATAACCTTTAAAATTTGTCTCTATCACCTATGGCAGCTAAGAAATCTCATTCCTTTCTAAAATAGCATCCAGGGGTCCTTTTACTAAGCTGTGCTGGCGTCAGTGTGTGTTTTTTGACGCACACTGTGGCCCCCACTTCGAGGGGAGCACTTACTGCCACCCATTGAGGTGGCGGTAAAGGCTCCCTCGCTAACCTGGCGGTAACCAGGCAGCGCGCAGCACTGCCCGATTACCACCGGGTAAACACCGGTGCTACAAAAATAAAATTATTTTTGTAGCGCTGAAAACGGCATTCGCTGGGGGTGGTACTTCTGGAACTGTGGATGAAAGGACTTACACCTTCTGCAACCTGGTGTAAATCTTGGTAAGCAAGTTGGGCATGGGTCCCCAGTATTCTATAACAGTGTTTCCCAAGTCGATTCTGGAGTACCCCTTTGCCATTTAGGTTTTCAGGATATCCGCAATAAATATGTATGAAAGAGATTTGCGTACAATCGAGGCAGTGTATGCAAATCAATCTCATGCATATTCTTGATGGCTACCCTTAAAACCTGACTGGCAAGGGGGTACTCCTAGACCAACTTAGGAAACACTGTTCTATAACACTTCACCGACATTTTGTGAATGGCCCTAACCCTCCCATGCCCCTCCCATGGTCACAACCCCTTTTAAGTTAAGCACGATTCAGTTAAATAATTATTTTGTAATGGATCTGGGATCTGCACCCAATATTGGGTGCCCAAATTTGGGCGACCTTTACAGAATCTGGGAGTCTTGTGCTTATTTTATTTTTATTGCAATATACATTACTGTACTTTCTAGTTGTTTCTTGCCTCAGCATTCAGGTCCTTCCCTCTGCATGCTGCTTGTCTGTTTTGGGGAAAAAAAAAAAAAAACCTTCTGCTTCAAGGTACCATCCCCCCCATGCCCCATCACCTCATCCCCCATCCACTTGTAATCACAGCAATAAGCTAATACAGTAAGCTCTATCCCTGGCTTTGATTATCTCTGTAAACCAGCATTATCTTTTTTGGAGCTTTATTTGAGTCTGTGGAATGTGTACCTCCTACAGAATGTATTTTAAAGCTATAATTCTTAAATTGCCTACACTCCACAGCAGCATGTAATGGATTTTTTTCACTATATGCACTGCTGATCCATACAAAAAAAAAAAAACACCCAAAAAACAACCCCCCCCCCCCACACACACACACACAAATTAATTCTGAAACTAATTGAAAATCTCAGGCTATCAGTCATTAGAGTAAAAATCCAAGTAAATGGAAGTTAATTTTGAATATATGCATGCATGCATGCTGCAGTGAAGGCTCCTAAGCTTAGGTTTGTATTTTATAACAGCTCCTGCCAAAAGCACATAGCATATAAAACGTGGAAAGAGCTTTATAAAAGCATATTCCATGCATATACGCTTTTATACTTGTATATAAATCCTCTTACAATATTAACCCCAGGAGCAAGTATGCACAACGACAAGAATGTATGTGCTTGTACTCTAGTTAGGTACAGGTGAATTTGAGGGCAAGTTTTTGGTTAGACTGTGGGCAGAGTTGTGATTTATGCATGGTCTTTATCAGGAAAATAGTTATGTATAGGCTAGGCCTCTCTGCTTTTACCTCAGGTCCACTCAGCAGTGAGTTACACCACTCTTGTAGCTGGTAGGAATCCCCAAGTCCCACCAGCCGAAGAAATCCGGATCCCACCTCAAGTTAGCTAAAGTACAACTGTCAGCAACTCAAAGTGCTGCCACCGATACTGGTACCACTAGCATTCTCAGTTTTCAGCTCTGTTCTTGGAAAGGGAAAGGGAATGAACTTGATATACCGCCTTTCTGTGGTTTTTGCAACTACATTCAAAGCGGTTTACATAATATATAAAGGTATTTATTTGTACCTGGGGCAATAGAGGGTTAAGTGACTTGCCCACAATCACAAGGAAGGTTCACAATTACAAAATAATAGTGTTAAAGTGGTATTTAAACCTGGGTCCCTTGGTTTCCAGTCCACTGCACTAAGCACTAGGCTGACCCTCTGCTCTGTATGGATGTCTGTGTGGCCATTTTCTAAGAATACTGCTATACAAAATTTGGACGTTTCAGTTTGTAAAATGGATGCTCATGCTGGATGTTTTCAGCACATGGATGTCCATCTCGTGTATTTTCAAACAGGCTGTATCCTGTTTGAAAATACATTTGCGATGGGCATCCATTTGGGATGTTCTGACTTGGACATCCTTTCAAAAATGCCCCTGTATGTGTATTTATAAAGTGGGCACCTGCTTGACTTCCCAACCTAAGCAATATGTTAAAAAAATATTCTACATGCCTATCTCTGCCCTTAAACTTGTATGCTTGATTTGTGAAGAGCTAATATATGATTCTTTAAAAAAAAAGTATTTTTTCAAGTGCCACCTGATTTCATAACTATGAGCTTTACTTCTAACAACGCACAGATACCCAGAATTCAGCCAAACTTCTTGTTGAGATGGTTCTTGTGACTATTTTCATTTGAAGATCAAAGTACTCAGCTCAATACTTGTCGAAACAGATGAGCTTTTATTTAGCTCCCAAATTCTGAGTAGATTTATAAATTAAAGGGTCAAAAAGCAAATACACTTATAAAGTCAGCATCAGGGACTGCACACCGACCTCAGAAAAGTTTAATTTATTTTAATCATTTGACATACAGTCTCTTGGGGAAAAACAAGGTTGTTTACATTCACAAAGCAATAACATAGGCATTCACAAGCTTTATTCGCCGCTTCACAGACAAACCCAAATCCAATGAGATACGTGAGGCAATTTTATTTCTCAAATTGGCAACACACTGGCTGCAGCTTTATTTACTAAACATCAACTTTACAAACTTAACCTTTTTCAAACATATTATCATGAACTTTTTTTTTTTTATCAACCATGTAGCTAGATGGTAATGTACTAGCTTCACCATTTAACCTCCTCTCATCATACCTTCCCCATTAGCCCATCATGGTACCACAGGGTCATGCCCTATCCTGTGGTGATGATGCACATGAGACCAACATTACTAGGCCTAACTTAGGCCCTATTATTGGAAATTTTGCCAAAATTTATAGAAATAAGTTTATTATTCATAAAACTGGTGCAAAGTTTATTAAGTTTAATACCCCAGAACCTGCTGCAACCCCCACAACCTCCCCGATTCCAAAACACCAAAATACAAACAAACAAACAAAAAACAAAAACAGTTTTCACCAGGGTGGGCTGGGTGGGTGAATTTCACCCATAAAGATACCCTCCCTCTCCTCTCCTCTCACAACCTTTCCTTCCCGCCCAGTGTCCCTCATTCTCTCCTACTAACTCTAATTCAAATCCCAGTTTCCAAAACATTTGCCTTCCCCCAGTTCCCTCCCTTTTCTCAAATGTCCTAACTTTACCAACCCTTAGTGCATTTACATTACAATAATTATTTCAATATCACTCACAGAAAACCTCCAATTTCCTAAAACATCACTTTATAAATTAACCCAACTAAATTTCAGGAAATTATACATTCTTCCTTAGACCACAAAAAAGCAGGGGGATTAAAAAGATATTCAGGGAGATTCAGAAAGGAGATAAAGAAAGCCTTAGGGCTCTGTTTACTAAGGCACACTAACATTTTTAGCATTGCTAAATGCTGGAGACACCCATAGGAATATACGGGTGTCTTTAGCGTTTAGCACATTCTAAAATTAGCATACATACATTTATAATGGTAAGCCAGCAAGTACGTGGCACCAAGAATTTTCATCTCTTGCCTCATGGCCAAAAAAGCCTTCTATATTTCTTGAGTACCCTTTGTTATATCAGGATATATCCACAGTTTTTGTCCACAAAACATTTCTTGCGAGTGTCTAAAATAAAGCCTTAAAACAGCACTCAAATTCTGTTCATATACAAAGGAGTCAATACACTGGATCTTATTCACTGAACTACTTGTAGGTACAACCTGAAATCAAAATAGTGAGTACAGTGAAAATTGAAAAACTCAAAATGACTATCCAGCTTATTTTCGAAGGAGATCGCCGGCCATCTTCCGACACAAATTGGGAGATGGCCGGCGATCTCCTAAAGTCGGCCAAATCGGTATAATCGAAAGCCGATTTTGGCCGGCGCCAACTGCTTTCCGTCGCGGAGCCGGCCAAACTTCAAGGGGGTGTTTCGGTATGGTAACGAAGGCAGGACGGGGGCGGGACAGGGGCATGCTATGAGATGGGGACAGTAGATGAGGGTGGTGGTCAACATGAACAGGCAGGGAAGCAATGCAGCAAGAAGTTTAATGGAAGCTCTCGCAACAATGACCCTTGAGTCTATCTGGAAGGCTTTGCCAAAGTTGGATACATCAGTCTCCCAAGCTACTGCTGAGGTAAGTAGATACTCTTGTGAGTATAGTAGACCAGTGGGCTAAGGTGGTTGACACGTCAAACTTAATTTCTCTGAACAATTAGAACAAATTCAAGATGATGCAAAGAACCTTCAGGAATTTAAAAATATTGTTGCAAAGGATAAGTTGACTATACACAGAAGAACTGAGCAGATTGAGAGCCTTAATAGTTAGTACCTCTGAGTGTTAAACTTCCCAAAACTCCTTGATATACCACCTATGCATCTTTTTAGGAGACATTTGATTGAAATATTAGGTTTTCCACTGAAGCTAGTCCCCATTGGCTAAATTTTACTATCTACCTATTTCTTCAAAGAATATCCAAGGGGAGAGGGAAGAGGACTTGAGCAAGAGGTTCAACATAATGTCAAAAATATATCTGCTATATTGAAGGAATCTAGAGTCTGCTGAAAAAGGCCACTTTATTGGTCTCCTTTGTATATGCAACCATAAAAATAGTGAATACAGTGAAACTTGAAAAACTCAAAATGTCCACAAAAGCATAAAGTGGATATTCAGAAAAATAATAATAATAATAAAAGGAGGAAAAGACCTCATAAAACTGGTGCAAAGTCCTTAGATTGCATCAGCATGGTGTGGTCTCCAGAAGAAGCCATTGGTGAAACAGGTCCCCATCAGAACCAATACCGTCTGGCCTTATAGTTCAAGCAGAGCAGCACTGCATGAAAAGCGGCAGCCATATGGAAGAAGAGTACTTTTGCTACAAGATGTCAATTAAGTTAAGTGTACTACTTAAATATAAACATGAATAATTATAGTTAAGATTTGGTCTATAAAAGAACACATTTTATTGTTCTTGAACATTACACAGAGATCTGCTTTGGAGAAGGTTATAATAATTGTGATGACAATTCATAAACCATGTGTTTTTTGTTGGGGGGAGGGGTGACACCTCCAGGAAGACTGATATCCTTATTGTGCTTCAAAAATACCACTGCAATAGCCTTAAATTCAGGCTGAACTCTGAAATCTTCAATTACAGTACAGTAGGTTGTATACCTTTCTTTTTTTAATTTATTTATTTATAATATTTCAAACCTTATTCACAAGATATATCTTGTACAAGAAACACAGAGATATTATCTGAAATAGCAAAAACATATTCTAAAGTAAATATTCCTCTTTTCTTAGACCACTAATTTAGAGGGGGAGGTCAGTAAAGTTGAGAAGAACATATATCATATTAGTTCATAATAGGCAATAAGGCCTGGACCCAAACCACGGGCTATTTTACAATTACTTTACTCAACACTAGTCCCGAAAGTCATTTGGTAATTTTCTTAAAAGCAATAAAGCTTTTCAACTGATCCGGTTCATAGAAAACATATTTGTTACCCACATATCTTATCATACATTTGCACTGGTATGCCAGTAAAAAACTGGCCCCCAGTGCTTTAGTATCTTCTCTTAATGCAAGAAACTTTCTCCGTTTTTCCTGAGTTACTCTTGTAACATCCGGATAAATCCAGATTCGTGCGCCCAAGAATTCTTTTAAAGCATTTTTAAAATATAACTTCATTATTGAGTTCAAGCCTTGCTTGAAGACTAAAGAAACCGGTTGTATACCTTTCTATGGAAGGGCTCGTCTAAACACTGCAAGCCCTATTTCAAAACTTAGGCAAAATAGTGAGATATGAATCTGCAACTAGTCAACTGGGTTGCTGGTATATTCTAACGAGATGCCTATTATCTCAACTTTGTGGGTTCAACTCCTACTTTTGTAGCAGAACCTCTTTATCTCCCCTTTGTGTTTTTGGTGATGGTCATTGGTTCAAGCCTTATTGGTTTGCAGCATGTCACATTGACCTTACTCTCTTTAATGGAATGTATATTGTGGTGAAGTGTTTACAATAGAACAGAAGCTAAGATCAGGATATTCTCCTATCTGTCCATATAGATCCCTGCCCTAGTGGGTAGAGCCGATACCTTTGCGTTTAATGTCATGGGTTCAAGTCTTACCTTTCATTTTGGCTTCACATTTCTTTTCAGCAGGATGTGTTTTGGCTTCACATTTTATTGTGCTAGAGGCCTGACTGGTACTGTCCCCCATATTTTCTATCTGAGCTGTAGCCTAAGGGTCTTGGGAGCTGCCTATGAACCAACCCAGAACAGGGCAAATAAGAATCTGGGATTTGGTTTGAACCGTGCTGGGATTTGGGGAACTGTGAGATTTATGGTATCATTTTCTGAGTAGTAATTGTATGATGTCAGTATCAACCGCACCCCAGCTATCCCATTCCCCTCAGACAGCAACCTATATGGGTTTGGTATAGACTCAAAGACAAGAAAGTCAAATTCACTCTTTTGAAAGTAATTTGAAAGCTGCGTTCATTTGGGCTTGGGAGGTGTATAATTATGGTACAGCCAGAGACCCCCCCACTGGAATGGTGGCGGGCCCAGTCGTAGAGCTCAGGCTATTACAGACCTTGGCTGAGTCAGAAATCTGATGGCTGACATAACTGGGAGCTTACTGGAAAAGTATGGCCTAGTTGTTAGCACAGATAGAGGCCTGATGGTAAAGTCAAGTGTAGTTGTCGGACTTAGGAAAAGGCCTGAATGACTTAAATTGAAAAGTTAGGTCAAGGAAAAAGATGAAACAAAATGGAAGATTAGAGAATTAAAATGGAAACTATCAGTTACAAAGTGGACTTTTCTCTAATCTAAGTTAGAAAAACAAGTTGAGGAATGAATGCGTCATGCCAGGTACAAGGAAATGATTAAGAAAAAGGGGTGTCAACTTTCCAATTGGGCAAGATTGTGGTCAGCTAGCTTGGGATAAACAACTTAACATGGTAGCTTATGGGCCCCATTACTTAGAATGGACATAGGAGAGTATATAAGGTGGGTAGATTTTGGGCGTGCCAGAAGACCTTTTGAGTTGCTACACGAAGTGCTGTCCGACTGGACACCCATCTGCTTGTATTCCTGATCCTGCTGTATTGTTGTGGTAAGCTATAATAAAGGTAATTATCCTTATAGCCTCTCCTCTCACTCCTTTCTATAGAATGTCTAGAGAATAAACTTCTGGTTAAAATGCTTGGTAAGAATACATGTATGTTAGTGGACATTAGGAATGAGTCAGATATGCGCTGGCACTCTATAGATGGCAGCCTTGTGAGGAACCTCTCCGGTGTATGGCTAGTTTGCCAACACACCACAGAGGGTCTTTGTGGGTCTAACAAACCCTAATTAAAACAGAGGTAATTAAAAAACTGACTTGAATCATTCATTACTTGGGCTTAAATTGCTGCCAGAATTCATTTTTACTTTTGTTACACCAGGTATGGAGGCTGTATTTGACTAAATTAGGGGAGCATGTGAAAAAGAACTTTCTAAACTTATTTTTGAACAGTTACCAGGGATTTAAACTGCCAGAGGTTTGTCTCTGTTAGCTAGAATGTTGTGTTCAGACTATGCTTGTATTTGGGCAGGGAGTGGAGCAGATACTCTTGAATGTACCATGAACTTTTACTAACCATATTATTTGACTAATATTTGGTCAAATATTAACACCACACATATACATTCAATAATATCAACTATAACATTTATTGTATTTACTGAAATTTAACTCATCACATTCATGCACACCCGATAAAGTCCCTCCTAAGATTTTTCCATGAACAAAATCCCCCAAACCAGCTGCAATAATGTCCAACACTGTATGTCCACCTGAAGATGATCTTGTAATCTTAACGTAACAGCATGTTCAAAGACAAAAGAGAGATATTGAGTTGTTGTTGGAACGTGTGAAAGCATCCAGATGGAGTCCGACTAAGAGACGTGCCTTTGATGGACTTTGTCTCAGCTGCTGTAAAAGAACATAGGATAACGTGGATGTGGCAAGATTGTCACCCACTGAATATACATGATTTATTATTGTTGCTTGGACAAATGATTGGGCAGCACAGACAACAGGTGGGAGGGAGGGAGGGCTGGGGGGGGTGAATATCCCTTGTTTCCTTTTGAAGAGTGCAGCTATTGGGAGAGGAGGGTGAGGTGTTCTACAGGTGGGGGGCTTAAAAAGAAAATGTCAGTGCACACATGTGTCGTGGGCGGGCTCAGTTTGTGTTATTGGATTATATGTTTGGGTTCGCTTTTGGATTGCAAGCTATGTTAGCACAGGCATTGTTGGTCTGTTTCAGTTTTTTGTAGCCGAAGGGCATGTACTATACTGATGACAATAAAAAGAAATTTAAAAAAAAATAGATTACAAGATCATCTTCAGGTGGTCATACAGTGTTGGACATTATTGCAGCTGGTTTGGGGGATTTTGTTCATGGAAAAATATTAGGAGGGACTTTATCGGGTGTGCATGAATGTGAAGAGTTAAAGTTCAACAAATGTTATAGTTGATATTATTGAATGTATATGTGTGATGTTAATATTTGAGCAAATATTAGTCAAATAATATGGTAAGTTGATATACTGTGACTAAATAATGAATGTTTAACCCATTTACTAGCAGTATGAACTTTTACTAGGGATAATTTGAACATTTATTTCAGATTTGGACTGCTTTCAGAATATCTTTACCGGAACACCTTGTACAGGTTGTTTTTCTGAAAGAGGGTATAAACATTTCTTCATACTGGCTGGTAATGTTGTCTAGAATATACTTTGTTTTGTTTTTCTGTTTTCACTTTCTAACTAATTTGTGAGGTAAAAGAGATGGAAAATATAAAGACTTAAGAATAACCTTGAATTATTTAAGTTTATTTTCTATGAATATATTGGATTACACAGATAATTAAATCAGGACTGTGAAGTTCACCCTGATATACTGTAGGTAGCCATATTAGTAAAGACAAAACTATGGCATCCAACTGTGAAGTGAAATTGCTGATGCACAACTATGAGGAAAAAGTGCTAGTAGGCACTTGCATCTACTTTTTGGATAGGTGCAGTGGCGTAGCTATGTGGGGCCATGGGGGTCCTGGCCCCCCAAATTTCCTCTGGGCCCCTGGTTTTGCTGGCGGGGGTCCCCAACCCCCGCCAGCTGAAGCCTTTATCCAGCGCTGGTCTCCAGTGTCGCCGCATTGCCTGCCCTGCTCCCTCTTCCCCTCATGTCCAGCACACTCCTTTTACTGAAACTGACATGCTCAATTTCACTAAAAGGAGCATGCAGGACATGAGGGGAAGAGAAAGCAGGGCTTTGGAGCTGTGGAGAAACACGAGCTTGGCTCAGGCACAGCACATATGCAATCCTGTTACTACTACTTCTCTTCCTCTTCTTCATGCTGTGGAGCCCCGGCAGAAAAAGCTGCAGAGGAGGAGGGGCTGCAGGTCAGTAGAGTTGATGTCAACCATGAAGGAGGTAGGAAAGTGAGATCCCGGGTAGCTGAGGAGTCAGAAATGCAGTGGTGATGCTGGGGAAAAGCAGGGAGGGAGTGCAGCCAGGGCATCGGAGGAAAGGGAGCTCATGCTAGGAGACAGAAAAAGAGAATTGGTTCTAAACATCTTTGCACCTAAACAGTGGCATAGCAAGGGCGGGGCGGTGGGGGCGGTCCGCCCTGGGTGTCAACTGGTAGGGGGGGTGCTCCATCCACACCCCCCCCCGGCGTGGACTCCCCCGGCGCAGCGCCTCTCACTCCCCCCCATCCGACAGTCCCCACCTGCCCAGACATTCTCTAAAGATGTGCATGTAAATTGTTATCCCGCAACTAAAAAGGGGTTGTGGCATGGGAGTGGCATGGTTGGGTCAGGGGTGTTCACTAAAGATGCGTACACTATTATAGAATCCGGAGGATCTGTGCCTAATTTAGGTGCAGGAATTTACACCAGGGCTCAGTTGGTGTAAATCCTTGTGTCCAACATTGGACACAGATCCTGACGATAAGCTCTATTCTATAAACAACACCCAACTCAAAGCACCATTTCTGGAATAGTGATTAGCGCTCATTATTTTTTTGGCATCCAAATTTGGGTGTCATTTGCTGCACCTAGTTCTATACATGTATCTCCAGCTTTATGGCTGGTGTACGTGTTCACATTGGAACCACTGCCCAACTTACTTGTCTCATCATCGGCCTCCATTACTCTCACAATATTCTAAATACACACTTTAATAAGCTAATTGAATTTAATAAAACTTCTAACACATCTTAATTTGATCCATAATAATTTCATTAGGTTTTTAAATTGTCTAGGACTTGCGCCAACAAGCCATGTCTTCCTAATAGACACCGTGAAGATGAAACCATTGTCTTAGGACCATGGTCCTGATTTAGCTTAGTGAAACATGGTTTGTTGGTGCAAGTCCTAGACAATTGAAAAAACTAATGAAATTATTATTGAAGCAAATTAAGATACGTGGTAGAAGTTTTATTAAATTCCATTAGTTTATTAAAGTGTGTATTTAGAATACCATGAGGGTAACAGAGGACGATGATGAGACAAGTGAGTCATTGGACAGTGGTTCTGACATGAAACAAATCACTGCCGAGGCTTTATTCACAGTTTCTGCCCGGTTCACATATTGATATATAAAAGCAATAAGCAAAAAAGAACAAGCAGCTTTCAAGTAAAAGGTGTCTCAGCTTGACTTTATTGATCAGAGATGACACAGTCCATGTTTCAGCTAAAACACCTGCATCAGGGGTCTATAGATGGTATCTGTTGCCAGGGATACCAATTGTACACAGTGAGGAAATACTTGTCTTAAAAGACAATTGTACTGAGTTGAAAGATGCCAAACAGGCAACGTGGGAACAGATGTCATTTTCAAGCATAAATATCCCACACTGTGCCAAACTGCATTGTATCAAGCTTTTTCAAGACAAATATGCGAAAATATGCAAACAGTATTGGCCAGATGAAGAATTATATTTGCAATATCTATGCAGGCAGCCTTTTCTTCCTATTATAACCTTTGCAGGATATTCTATAAATGCAAAAGAAATAAATGTATGCAAAGTAAAATGGGGTTAAGCTATTATAAAAAAAGAGTAGGTCTTAAGTATTATTAATTTGAGTTAGGAGATTCTGCTTTCCCAGAGGATACCATAAGATTAAAGAGCTTTTTAACAATTCTTTATGAAATCAAAAGGTTATGGTATTCTGCTAAAAACTAAGTTTAAGCCATAGTTTATGCAATTGTTCACATTACTCATTCAATAATGATGTACTTGGCTTCACTGCTTGTGGTCTGGTTCTCATTTGTTTGCTATTACATTCCAAGATTTGATGACTCATAAATTTCCCTTTAGTTTTACAATAAAAAGTAATAACAGGCTTTAAGTTTTCAGGCATAAAATATCTTTATTTATTTATTGATTGTTTGTGTTCTTCCATGCTTCATTAAGCAGGTATACCTAAATAAACTTAGGCTAAATATATAAGGCTAGAAAAATAGGTGGTTCTACTCCATTGTTCTTTAAGCTGATTTGAATGGTGTATGGTGATATTTTTGTTATAAAATTCAGTGCTTAATCAGTCTTGCTGGAAATATAAGAATATTAAAATAAAAAGTTGATGGATTCGTTTACAAAATATTCTCGTGTCTGATTTCATGATTATTCTGTGATACAAACAGTAAAATGGGTGATGTTCTTTTGGTAATGAATGTATATCTTTAAGAAAACTAAACTATTCCTTAGAGATGTTGACATGTGGAAAGTAATTTTATTAAAGGTTGCTTAGATAGTGCCCATTTTGAGGCTATTTAATAAATATAACATAGGTGCCTTCGGTGGTTATTTTAGAAGCTCTGTTCTTGTTTGCATGTCTGAAAATTGGCACCTAAGAGGTCCATATTGCATGGACATCCAAATCCCAATTATATGAAGCCTGGATATGGACATCTAAAACTGCAGTATGGCATGGGGGAGTGGTCTTGGAGTGTTTTGGGCGGGACTAGAGAGGAACTGAAATGTGTATATCCAATTCCAGTTGCCGAAGGGAAGGGATATCCATATCTGAAAAGATGGATGTCCATATTTTAACCTGGTACTTGGCATGTCCAGGTTACAGAATGATGCTCCAATTGAGCAATGGAGGGAGTAAGGGAAGTCACAATTAAAAATGCATAAATAAATAAAGGAAAGAAAATTACAATGGACTGTAATTGGATTTGAATGGCTGTCCACTGGTCTGCTGCTGGCTGGTCTAATCATAAGGCTATTACTCCACACAGAGTAATTTTATAGTGTACCAATGATGCCCAGAATAAAGCAAGCTCTCTGGTGGTCCTGGCAAAAATTAAATCAGAAGACAAAATTACATTGAATAATGATGGTGAAATGTGTCAATACTATCTGACTACCTATAAAAGAGACTGATGATTTGGGGAAACTGTATTTTGTGATCATTTATAATATGGACATTCCTAAGCTGCCACAAGTTGGTTTATTAAATTTGTTTTAGTTTGCTACTAAGAAGCCAACAGCAAAGATTAACCCCCAAATTCTATATATGGTGCCTTAAGTGGTGCACACTAATTTGGCTGCTTGTCCAAATTGTGCATGCAACTTAATTGAATAACAAGTCAATCAGTGTCAATAATTGGTGCTTAACACCAATTAGCGGCATGAATTGGTTTTAATTATAATTTACATGCACAATTTTCTAGGTGTATTCTATAGTGTGGAGCACGTAAATTCTAATGCACAAAGTCAAAAGGGGGGCATGGACATGGGAGTGGAATGGGCAGGTCGTGGGCATTTCAAAGAACTATGGGTATTATTATAGAATACAACTGATCTGTGCCTAATTTAGACACAGGTATTTAGGCCTGGTTTTAGGTGATCTAAATGGGTGCACCTAAATTTTAGGCACAAGAACAGCGCTTGCGCATATTCTATAAACTACGCCTAACTTTAGACGTAGTTTATAGAATCACGCTAACCACATGGTTTTACAGAACTGATTTTTAAGACGCCATATATAGAATTTCCCCCCCAAAGCCTTTAAAAAAGGGAAGCCAAAAGCATTAAAAAACTTTGTTGTAATTATGAGACAAATTAAAGACCCAATAGTATGAGGAAAGTCTAAAGAGGTTAGGGCTCTTCAGCATGGAAAAGAGACAGCTGAGGGGGGACATGATTGAGGTCTAGAATATCCTGAGTTGTGTAAGACGGGTAGAAGTGAATTGATTTTTCACTCTTTCAAAAAGTACAAAGACCAGGGGATAAACAATTAAATTATATGGAAATATTTTTAAAACAAATAGGAAGAAATATTTTTTCACTCCAAGAATAGTTAAGCTCTGGAACTTGTTGCTGGAGGATGTGGTAACAGCGCTTAGTGTATCTGGGTTTTAAAAAGGATTGGACAAATTTCCTGGAGGAAAAGTCCATAGTTTGTTATTGAGATGGATTTGAAGGAAGCAACTGCTTCCCTGGGTTTGGTAGCATAGAATGTTGCTGCTAATTGGGTTTCTGCAAGGTGCTTGTAACCTGGATTGGCCATACATCTTAATGGTAGCCTGCTTGACAATTATGATATTAAATTTGCTACTAATAAGTTTCAGGAAGTATCCCCTAGTCCAAGTGTTAGCTTAAAGAGTAAGCATTCTCTAGTTCCTTGTTCCACATCACACAATTTTAAAAACCTCTAACATATCTCCTCAGTTGTTCCTGCTCCATACTGAAAAACCATAACCTGCTTAACATTTCTTTACAAGGGAGCTTTGTAAGGCTAAGTGTTTTGAAAATGAGACACATAGAGGGGCATAATCGAATGCGAACGCCCATCTCCATGGGCGTCTATGTCCAAGAACGGGTACGTGAAGGGGCGGGACAGACCGTATTTTTGGAAAAAATGTCCACCCATCTTTTTTTCGATAATACGGTTTGTGCCGGGCAAATGCATCGGATATGTGTGGATTTGAGCTGGGCGGTTTCGTTTTTCAGCGATAATGAAAACCGAAGGCGCCCAGCTCAAAAACGAACAAATCCAAGGCATTGTGTTGTGGGAGGGGCCAGGATTCGTAGTGCACTGGTCCCCCTCACATGCCAGGACACCAACCGGGCACCCTAGGGGGCACTTGTAACAAGTTAAAAAATTAAATACCTCCCAAGTCCATAGCTCCCTTCCCTTGGGTGCTGAACCCCCCAATTCCCCCCCAAACCCACTGCCCATAACTCTACAGCATTACCATAGCACTTATGGCTGAATGGGGGCACCTAGATGTGGGTACAGTGGGTTTGGGGGGATTTTGGAGGGCTCAACATTAACCACCACAAGTGTAACAGATAGGGGGGATGGACCTGGGTCCACCTGCTTGAAGTCCACTGCACCCACTAACAACTGCTCCAGGGACCTGCATACTGCTGTGATGGAGCTGGGTATGGCATTTGAGGCTGGCATACAGGCTGGCAAAAACAGTTGTTAAAGTTGTTTTTTTTTTTGTGGGAGGGGGTTAGTGACCACTGGGGGAGTCAGGGGTGGTCATCCCCAATTCCCTCCAGTGGTCATCTGGTCATTTAGGGCACTTTTTGGGGACTTGTTCGTGAAAAAAAGGGTCCAAAAAAAGTGACCTTAATTCTCGCTAAAAACGGCCATTTTTTTTTATTATCGGCCGAAGGTGCCCATCTCTGCTTGGCCTATAAACACGCCCCAGTCCCGCCTTCACCACACCTCCGACACACCCCCATCAACTTTGTTCGTTCCTGCGACGGAGTGCAGTTGCAGGCGCCTAAAAGCGGCTTTCGATTATACCGATTTGGGCGCCTTTGTGAGATGGGCGCCCATCTCCCAATTTGGGTCAAAATATGGGCGCCCATCACTTTTGAAAATAAGGCCGACAGTAACATAATAGATGATGGCAGATAAAGCCCTGTATGACCCATCCAGTCTGCCCAACAAGATAAACTCATAGTATAAGTTATGATGTAATACTACATACATATACTTGATCTTGATTTGTTCTTGCCATCTGCAAGGCACAGACCATAAATGTCTGCCTGGCACTGGCCTTGTTCTCCAACTGCTGAATTTGACATGGAAGCCCCACTCCAGCCAATCCAAATCTGTCTAGCCACAATCAGGGCACAGACTGTAGAAGTCTGTCCAGCACTGGCATTGTTCTCCAGCTACTGAAGCTGAATCTGGCCAGCCAAGATCAGTGCACAAACCGTAGAAGTCTACCCAGCACTGTCTGTGCTTCCCAATTACTGGTATTTGCCATCTAATCACCACTAAGCTTGTTTGGTTCCATGCCTTCTATACAGGATTCCTTGGTGTTTATCACACAATTTGAAATCTGTTACTATTTTCATCTCCACCACCTCCTGCGGGAGAGAATTCCAGGTATCTACCAGCCTCTCCGTGAAAAAGTACTTCCTGATGTTATTCCTGAATTGACCCCCTGCAACCTCAATTCATGTCCTCTAGTTCTACCACCTTTCTATCGCTAGAAAAGGTTTGTAGATTCATACCTTTCAAATGATTTTTACTCATTTCTATTGTCCTTCCCTACATCTTTTTCAGTCCTGCTATTATTTTATTATGATATGGCAACTAGAATGGAATATAATACTGACTGGTTTCACCATGTATCAATGCAGAGACATTCAGGTTCATTTTTATTAAAACATCTTAGGAATAGTTAGAAACGTCTAATCTAGGCATCTCAAATTATTCCCATATAATAATATGTATACCTAATGCTACCTAATATGTAAGTATACATTATACATGTAAGTTTGTATATACATAGACATAGAACATCCAAATATTGGGGTTTCTACATATAAGCTATACATATAAGACCCCAATTATTGGTCTAATACATATAAATTGTATGTTTGGCTTGGATATGCCAGTTTGTATCTGGTTTTCCCATGTCTGAGTCAAAATCGTAATATATTTTAGGGATCTCCAAACCTCTAGGACCAAGGGCCACAATGAGACCTTTCAGATAACAGAAAGCATTGAGGATTTTGCTGAGCACCCCTGCTCCCCCCCCCCCCCCCCCACACTGAACACACACATAGATCAGCAAAATCAGCAGTCCCTTTCATTGATCTATAAGATCCAATGTGTGTGTGTCTCTCTCTCTCTCTCTCTCTCTCTCTCTCTCTCATCTGTTCCATGGCCTAGCATCTCTTTTTTTCCCTCCCTCCCCCTCATCCTGTATCTCTCCTCTTCTCTCTCTTCCTTTCCCCCTGTAGTCCATCATCTTTCTCTCTCTCTCTCTCTCTCTCTCTCTCTCTTCTCCATCTTCTGCCTGTACTTCCACTTGCCATTGGACCACACTCAGCATCTCTCCCTCTCTCTTTTCTCCCCACAGCAGTAGCAGCAATTTAAGAAAGGCTACCTTTCTCCAGTCTGGAGCTTTCCATCTGCTGCGTCCTTCCTGCACCCTCTGACTCATTTTCCTATTTTCTGCTGGCCTGGGATGCGGCAGAGAGAAGGTTCCAAGCTGGCGAGAGGTGTTCCTAGTTACTGTTGCTGCCACAAAGGAAGGAGAGATTCAGGAACATGGTAGAGAAGGGGGGTAGGGGGTTGTGGGATGCAGCAGAAGCAGCAGGAGGTAGGTGTAAACCAGGATCAATGTGGTTTGGGGAGTAACAACAGGTCAAAGGAAACACGTTTATGGGCTGGTTTTGGCCTGTGGGCCATAGCGTATGGGGCAGACTATTGGGCTCATTTTTGAAAGAGAAGGACACCCATCTTTTGACATAAATCGGAAGATGGGCGTCCTTCGCACAGGTTCGTCCAAATCGGTATAATCGAAAGCCGATTTTGGACGTCCTCAATTGCTTTCCATTGCAGGGACGGACAAAGTTCAAGGGGGCGTATCAGAGGCGTAGCGAAGGTGGGACTTGGGCATGCCTAACACTAGGATGTCCTTGATCCATAATTGAAAGAAACAAGGACGTCCCTGACAAACACTTGGATGACTTTACCTGATCGTGTTTTTCTTACGACCAAGGCACAAAAAGGTGCCCGAAATGACCAGATGACCACAGGAAAGAATCGGGGATGACCTCCTGTTAATCCCCCAGTGGTCACTAACCCCCCTCCCACCCTCAAAAAACAACTTTCAAAATATGTCATGCCAGCCTCTATGCCAGGCTCAGATGTCATACTCAGATCCATGACAGCAGTATGCAGGTCCCTGGAGCAGTTTTAGTGGGTGCAGTGCACTTCAGGCAGGCGGACACAGGCCCATCCCCCCTACCCGTTACGTCTGTGGAGGAAACAGCGAGCCCTCCAAAACCCACATCTAGGTGCCCCCCCTTCACACGTAAGGGCTATTGTAGTGGTGTACAGTTGGGAGTAGTGGGTTTGGGGGGGTTGGGGGGTTCAACATACAAGGTAAGGGAGCTATGTTCCTGGGAGCAATTTATGAAGTCCACTGTAGTGCCCCCTAGGGTGCCCGGTTGCTGTCCTGGCATGTCAGGGGCACCAGTGCACTAGAAATGCTGGCTCCTCCCATTTCTGAGATGGACATCCTTTGGTTTCCATTATCGCCGAAAATCAGAAACGACCAAGTCTAGGGACGACCATCTCTAAGGACGACCAAATTTCAGGATTTGGGCATCCCTGACTGTATTAATGAAACGAAAGATGGACCTCCATCTTGTTTCAAAAATGCAGGTTTCCCCACCCCTGGATGGGGACGTTTTGCAAGGACGTCCTCATCAAAACTTGGATGTCCTTTTCAAAAATGCCCCTCCACGGCACCTATTTTTACAATTTATAAGGTTTTGTGCCTCCCCCCCCCCCCCCCCCCCCCCACAGAATGCTGCAACCACTTCATCCCCATTCTGTGTAGTGTTATACACATACCTTAAAATACCTATAAAGCTGTACATAGAATTCCTCTATGATAATCTCTCTATATAAAATGTACCTCCAACGTTCTAATGAAGCCTCACTTTCCCAACATTCTAAAAGTGAAGTGTCTGAGATCGCTTTTCCTCCATGAGTGTATGCCCCGCCCTCACGTCACAATGTGATGACGTCGAGGGCGGAGCACACACTCACCGACCGTGTCGCGCTTCAGATTGGCTGTGCCTTGGTTGAAGCCTCGGATGATGTCACCAGCCCGGACGCACCACACAAAACCGCAACCCAAGCAGGGGGAAGAGTTCTCTACTCCTCCCTCTGCCAAGGAATCAGTGTCAGTGCCCCCTCCACCCCTCGGCGCATCACCCAGCAAAAAACTTTCTTAAGTTAACTGGCACTGAATATCACTGAGAACTGGAGGTGGGCACCTCTATACCCACACTTTCAGTACCAATATCCAGATAGTGGCTGCTGTTGAAAATCTGGGTATAACTTTAAACACCACAGCTGATGTTTAAAATAAATGCCTTCTAGCTTCCGTCGGCAGTCTGAACAGAGTATCTACTGGTGTGTGGTTCTGAAGCAGCAGTGGCGAAACTGAGGCCAACGTTGACCACGGTCAGGAACACCAAGGAGCCTGAAGGAAGATGTGTGCTTCGAGTTAAGTACCTCTCTTTATATTAAGATAGAGTATTAAGTAGAAGACGATAATTATATCCTTCTCAAATTGTGGCTCTTAATATTAAGACAAGAAGGTTAGCTACTACCATTAAAGGGGTTTTTTCGCCGATGATGAAGAAGCCCTAGCCCTTTATCCGCATATCTGTGGAAAAGGAGCTTCTAGAGGTGTTTTCCTCCTAACTCACAGAAGTTTCTTTGACAGGCTTACTGTATGACCTGTTTCCTTTATTTATACTAAGATTATTGCTCATGAATGGAAACTTGTTCCCTGGTATTTCTATAGTTTATAAAATAAATGCCAGTCATGGAATTTGAATTTTGGCCCATCAGTTTGTTTGGGGTCTAATATGGATACTAGAACACAATACAAAACATATAAATTAAATAATGAAGTATATTTTTTATTCTGAAAAATATACTTTGGCTTTTTTTTATTTACCTCAGGAAAAGAATTAATCTACCTATTATAGGACAATGTTTCCAAGAGTCTTGAAAATGTTGCACTTTTTCTGTTTCGTTCTTGATTTCCATCAACTCATTTCAGTCAACTATAATGTGTGCCAAACTCATTTTACTGAAAGAGCTGACCTACATGTTTCCTATCCCATAGGATTTTCAGTCCTGGTTTTGTTTAGTTAAATTTTTATTCTTTTTAAGCATTCCAATGTTATGGCATTGTAAATCACTCATTTTTTCCTCTTCCCTGTAGCATCCTGGTATTGCTCACATTTTTCAACTTTCTTTTTTTATTACGAACTATTAAGCACCACACAGAAAAAGTCACAATTGAATACAAATGAGTAGAACTAATAAAATGTTTATTTCAATATTCAGGCAATAACACAGGGGCCCTTTTACTAAGACATGCCTAAAAGTGGTCTGCGCTGGTGTAGGCACATGTTTTGGACATGCACTGGTCTATTTCTTCGGTGTGCCTGGAAAAAAGGCATTTTTGTGCTGGAAAATGGAAGTGCGGTAAAATTAAAACTAGCGTGTGCCCATTTTTGGACTGAGGCCTTACTGCCACCCATTGACTTAGTGGTAAGGTCTCATACACTAACCAGGTGGTGCCGATTACCAACAGGTAAGCGCAACACGGTAGCAAATAGAAAATATTTTCTACCGTGTGTTTTGGGCACATGCCAAAAATGGAATTACCATCCTGGGCATGTGGTATCCAGTGGAGGTGCCAATTTGACATGCATTGGATGCACATGGAGGCATATTTTCAAAGCACTTTGGGAGGCTAAGTTCCATAGGTTTCTATGGAACTTTGGGAGGCTAAGTGCTTTGAAAATGAGCCTCATAGGCACCTACGTGCCTTTGTAAAAGGGCCCCATAGTAACAAAGTAGAGGATAACAGGTAAAGACCTGAACGAACCATCCAGTCTGCTCAACAATCATTTATTTCATATATTTTTTCTTATTTGTTAACTTACAGAATTTTCTTACTCCTTTCTGAAACTTTTTTTGTTCCATCATATCTTTTTTGAGATGGGATGAGCAGAATGGTACACAATCCTCAAGATGTGGCCTGATTTCAGTTTTTCTTTAGATTTTGTATCCAATGTCTTGCAAGGACAATCTTTAAAACAATTTGATGACACAAATCCCACCTTCAATCTGTGGAATAAGTATGTTCAAATATTAAAAGACAAATTAGGACTGAATTACATGGAGCAACACTCACTGAATATTGCAAACATGAATATGTACCTCGGGATTTGCACATTTTTAAAGAACCCAGGTTATTTTCAGATACTGAGATTTTTGCAAGCAAATGCTCTCTAGACAATGGTGCTAATCATTCAGAAAACACACGGATTGTCAGGCCTTTTAAAAACACAAATAGAGGAAAAATAAAAAGGAGTTGAAATCAGATTTGGGATTAGAAGACTTTGAAAAAGCTTTAATGATTTGAAGAAGACAGAATAATTTCGAGCTGAGTTATTTAGACAGAAGCTCAAGAAATTCCAAAGAGATGAGCAGAATTATCAACAACAGAATATATATGCTTGGACCTATAAATCTAAAACTGACAATTCAAAGGATCTTTGGATTTTTCAGGTGCCACTCTTTCAGGTTCAGCTGATGAACCCCAAGGTTCCCATTTTTTTAAGAAAAGAAAGACTCTGAAAAGTAGGCCAAAGAGGTCAGTATACTCAGAATAAGAAACAAGAGTTGAGAAAGGTCACAAACATCAAAGAAAATATAATAGTTAACTATCCATTTATTCATTATCTAGAATAGAAGAATACGTTTTAATGAAAGGACTTTCTTTTGTCCTTATTCAACAGCATGATTTTTTTTTTTTCAAACAACAGTAGAAATGAAGAAATTTATATGCTTATTATACATTAAAATGTTTTTATTTTCCACCAAGAAAAGTGGAAAGGAGGATATTTCTATTTTAAGAAATCTATTTAGTTGAATCCCACCTACATCTTTAGATCCTGTTCTTTAGGTTTTTAAATCTTCGGTATTGAGAGATATAGATGCACTGGAAAAGTTGAGTAAGTTTTCCCCCTATTCAAATTGTTTTAGAGTAGATAATATTAGCTCTGAGATCTCTGCAAAATAATGATCAATTAATTATTTAAAGAGTCAATAAAGGCAGGGCTATCGTAGTATAAAATAGAATGGAGTATGAGATGGGAACAACACATCAATTATCAGTACAAGATGACTATGGGAGGAGGGGAGCATTTTCGATATAACATTAAAATCTGATTTTGGATGTTTTAGGAAAAACATCCAAAAATCCAGTAGCAAACATGACCATTTTCAAACTAAAAAAATATCTAACTTTTTGTTTCAAAAATGACCATTTGCTAGATTTTGTTTTTGTGCTCAGTGTATCTATCTTTTAAGACCATTAAAAAAAAAGTCCAAGGAAAAAACTTACACAAACAAGCTTTTGGGATGTATTGAGGGGGCAGCATTCTCAGTAGACTGACCACACAGACATCCCAAGAGAGCAGTAGGGCACTGTAGGAGGTGGACATCACATAAAAGGTCCCAGGTACATATCTCACTGTTGCCACCTTATATTGTATGGTAAGCTCACCAAACACTGACTGCACCCAACTATATACCAATACAATAGCCCTTATGCCTGCAGTAGGTTTTTGGTGGGTTTGAGAGGGCTCACATTTTCCACCAAAAGTGTAACAGTTAGAGTGGGATATGAGCTTGGCTCTCCATCTCTAGATTCCACTGACCTGACCACTAGGCTACTCCAAGGACCAACTTGCTGGTACTACTGCTACTACTACTACTTACTATCTCTATAGCACTTCTAGACGTACGCAATGCTGCTGTTCCAATAGAACTGGCCATAACATCTGTTTCTTTTATATCTTCAGCGGTGAGAAGGGGGGTCACCATGAGGGGAGTAAGGTGGGGTCATGTCTTAATCCCTCCAGTGGTCATCTCATCATTTAGGGCATCTTTTTGTGACAAGGGCCCTGTTTACTAAGCAGCGTTCTAGGTGCATTAACATTTTTTATGTGCGATAACCATGTACGTGCCTACAATATCCCTATAGGCGCCTACATGCTTAGCGCGTGTGGTAAGTTTAGGCGCGCTAAAAACACTAACGCACCTTAGTATACAAGGCCTTTAGTCATTTTTGAAACAGGTTGACCAAAATGTCTGAACTTTTAGCCCTGACCATTGTTGCTTTGTTCTATTATGACAGAAAAGTGCCCAAGTTTTAGGAATGCCCAAATCCCACCCCCAACACACCCCCTTGTGATTTGCATATACTGCAGAGAAAAACATCTAAAATCCGTGTTTTGAAAATCACGATTTGGACTGTTTTGGAGAAAAACATCCACATGCCACTTTATGCCACTTATGAGACGTTTTTCTCTTTTGAAAATGAGCCACTATATTATTTAGCAGAGATTTACAGAATAGAATTAAAATCATTACAGAGCAGGCTTTTCAGGAAGCATTTTTGACAATGCATGAGTTGCAGTTCCTGAATAAGAAACATCCCAAGAATCCAGTCCTGTATCTCCTGCAGAAGATGTATAAAATGTTGATTCAACCTCCTGGAAGACCTGTCCTAAATTTAATAATGGTACCTAAAAAATCAGCGCTGATAAAAATAGCACTTAGTGCTAATCTATAAATGACACTAAAGTTAGGTGCTGTTTCTAGAATAGTACTTAGTGCCAGGAACCAAAACTACTTCTAGGCACAGCCATTTACACCAATGAAACCCTGGTGTAAATCCTGATGCCTAAATTAAGCATGGGTATTGAGCTTTGATGCCGGGGGCCCATCAAACAGCAGCAATCCTGAAAAAAAAAATGTAATATAGTGAAAGTTCTGATGCCTTCCACTGATAGCAAGCTTCAGCTAGCATACTCTCCAGGGAGAAATTTAAAAGATTATTTGGGTGCAAAATTGGCCCATTCTGCTATTAAAGGTGGACATTCTCCCTGTTCAAGGTACCATATTTGTATGATCACGATAACATTAACCTCTTTTGTGAATCCAATGGATGGCAAGTCTTACAAGTTAAGACAACCTGTGAATCAGACTATCCAGCTCATTTTCGAAAGAGATCCCCGGCCATCTTCCGACACAAATTGGGATATGGTTGGCGATCTCCTGAAACCGGCCAAATCGGTATAATCGAAAGCCGATTTTGGCCGGCTTCAACTGCTTTCCGTTGCGGAGCCAGCGAAACTTCAAGGGGGCGTGTTGGTAGGGTAGTGAAGGTGGGATGGGGCAGGACGGGGGCGTGCTCACGAGATGGCCGGCTTCGCTCGATAATGGAAAAAAAAGCCAGGCTTGACGAGCATTTCGCTGGCTTTACTTGGTTCCTTTTTTTTTTCACGACCAAGCTTCAAAAAGGAGCCCCAACTGACCAAATGACCACCGGAGGGAATCGGGGATGACCTCCCCTTACTCCCCCAGTGGTCACCAACCCCCCCCCCCAAAAAAAACCTTTTTTGCCAGCCTCTATGCCAGCCTCAAATGTCATACCCAGCTCCCTGATAGCAGTATGCAAGTCCCTGGAGCAGTTTTTAGTGGGTGCAGTGCACTTCAGACAGGTGGACCCTGGCCCATCCCCCCCTACCTGTTACACTTGTGGTGGTAAATGGGAGCCCTCCAAAACCCACCCAAAACCCATTGTATCCACATGTAGGTGCCCCACTTCACCCCTTAGGGATATGGTAATGGTGTAGAGTTGTGAGGAGTGGGTTTTGGGGAGATTTGGGGGGCTAAACAACCAAGGGAAAGGAGCTATGCACCTGGGAGCTATTTTTATTTTATTTTTTTTATTTTTAGAAGTGCCCTCTAGGGTGCCCGGTTGGTGTCCCGGCATGTGAGGGGGGCCAGTGCACTACAAATGCTGGCTCCTCGCACGACCAAATGCCTTGAATTTGGCCGGGTTTGAGATCACCGGCATTATTTTCCATTATGGCCGAAAACCGATGCCGGCCATCTCAAACCCGGCAAGCTCTGACATTTGCCCGGGCCCAACCGTATTAGCGAAGAAAAAATGGCCGGCCATCTTTTTCGAAAATATGGTTGACTCCACCCACTTATGGCACCAGCCCTGGAGATGGCCGCCCATAGAGATGGCTGGTGCCATTCGATTATGCCCCTCCACATGATCTACTGTATTCAGTGTCCCAGAGGAAATTTAAAATAAGAAATACTGAGCATCGAAGTGCATTTAAAAGATGAGAAGCACCAGTGGTCATGTAACCATGTGTTCTCTGATTTATGTTGTTTTATCATAGGTCATATTCCTCCAAATGTTAGAGGGGGAGATAGAATTAAACAAGTGAAACAACGAGAATAAGCTCATTTATAAATTGAGATCCATGCACCTCATGGGTCTTAATTCATCCATTGACTGGTTTTATTATTTCTAATGTTAGTAACAATGAATCAACTGTAGCTTTGTAAATATGTGATTTTGCCAGCTTTCTGGATGGGCAGTGAAATAGACCAATCAGGTTTCAACCTGGTTTGGATTGGCTGAGATATGATTCAAAAAAAGCAGTGAAATGCCAACCTGCCATTTTTAATCAAAAGTTGCACAATGTGTGTTAAGTAATGCGTTGGATTTGAGGTCGGCAGAATTTTTTGGATGGCAAGGATTTAAAAATGTTTTGTTTTGTTATGCACAAGATAAAGCCCATTTTCCCTGATGCAGCAGTGATTGTGAAATGTTGGCCCCCATCAGAAAAGATTGAAGAGGACATGCATGTTGCCATTTGAACACTTAAGTGCAATTTTGTTTTTTGTTTAAATTTTGGGTTAAAGTTGTGGCTAAAAAGATTCACATTCATAAAAGCAGGAGGTTTTTATGCCAGTGATTATAAGCATGTGTGCACACTGAAAATACTGCTGATTTAAGCTTCTGAGGCTTTTCCTTCTGTTTTGCACATGTTGATTAAGATTAGTGGTGACAGTTTCAGTGAAGTAGTTCTTTATATTTTTACATACCAGAGACCTATACAGAGGCATAATTATATTCTTAAATGTTGCTCTCCATTATTTTTTGAATAGTCTCTAATTTTTAATATGCTTTTTGGGTACCCACAGCATACTGAGCTGAAAATTTCAATGTAACAGAGTAATATAGAGGGGCATAATCGAACTGGGCGCCCATCTTTAAGAGCGCCCATTTCTACAACATTTTCAACAAGGCCTACAAAGAGAACCTATAACCTCACTAATCCACTTCACCAACACATCCAGCTATGAAAGTCCACCTTCTATACTTAACCCTATCACTTCCTTCTTTCTTCCCTTACTTAATCTCTGCCCATCACTAATTGTTCTGATACCCTGTAATGACAATGTCATAACAAAACTATGTAAGCCACATTGAGCCTGCAAATAGGTGGGAAAATGTGGGATACAAATGCAATAAATATAAATAAATAAATAAATAAATAAGGACGCCCCGGTGAAGGGGCGGGGCATCCTGTATTATTGAAACAAGATGAGCATCCATCTTTCGTTTCAATAATACAGTCAGGGACAACCAAATCTCAACATTTAGGTCGACCATCTTGACATTTAGGTCAACCTTAGAGATGGGTGGCCTTGTTTTTCGCCGATAATGGAAACCGAGGACGGCCATCTCAAAAACGATCAAATCCAAGCCATTTTAGTCATGGGAGGAGCCAGCATTCGTAGTGCACTGGTTCCTTTTCACATGCCAGGACACCAACCGGGCACCCTAGAGGGCACTGCAGTAGACTTCACAAATTGCTCCCCGGTGCATAGCTCCCTTACCTTGGGTGCTGAGCCCCCCAAAACCCACAACTGTACAATACTACCATAGTCCTTAAAGGGGGGCACCTACATGTGGGTACAGTGGGTTTCGGGTGGGTTTTGGAGGGCTCCCATTTACCACCACAAGTGTAACAGGTAGGGGGGGATGGGCCTGGGTCCACCTGCCTGAAGTGCACTGTAGTACCCACTAAAAACTGCTCCAGGGACCTGCATACTGCTGTGATGTAGTTGGGTATGACATTTGAGGCTGGCATAGAGGCTGGAAAAAATGTTTTAAAATTTGTTTTTTTGGGTGGGAGGGGGTTGGTGACTACTGGGGGAGCAAGGGGAGGTCATCCCTGATTCCCTCCGGTGGTCATCTGGTCAGTTCGGGTACCTTTTTGAGGCTTGGTCGTGAACAAAAAGGGACCAAGTAAAGTCGGCCAAATGCTCGTCAGGGACGCCCTTCTTTTTTCCATTATCGGCTGAGGACTGCCATCTCTTAACCATGCCCCCATCCTGCCTTCGGTACACTGCCGGCATGCCCCCTTGAACTTTGGTCGTCCTTGCAACGGAAAGCAGTTGAGGACGCCCAAAATCAGCTTTCAATTATGCCGATTTGGGCGCCCTTAGGAGAAGGACGCCCATCTCCCAATTTGTGTCGGAAGATGGGTGCCCTTCTCCTTCGAAAATAAGCTGGTTAGTAACATAGTAAATGACGGCAGAAAAAGACCTGTACGGTCCATCCAGTCTGCCCAACAAGATAAACTCATATGTGCTACTTTATATGTATACCTGACCTTGATTTGTATCTCAAACAAAAAAAAAAAAAAAAAGTCCAAACAAAAAAAACAGCACCACGGGCCTTTAAAAATAGAACACAGTTCTTTAATGAATGAGCCTTGACAAAAAGACCCGACACGGGCCGTGTTTCGGTGACTAGCATCTGCGTCAGGGGTCACAGTGATGACGTGGAAAACTTGGGGAATAACTCGAATATATTGTAGAGGAATATATTCGAGTTATTCCCCAAGTTTTCCACGTCATCACTGTGACCCCTGACGCAGGTGCTAGTCACCGAAACACGGCCCGTGTCGGGTCTTTTTGTCAAGGCTCATTCATTAAAGAACTGTGTTCCATTTTTAAAGGCCCGTGGTGCTGTTTTTTTTGTTTGGACTTTAGTTTGTACTTCGTTCCCTCTCTCTTGATTTGTATCTGCCATTTTGATGTATTATCCACAAACTGCAAGATATTTTTCTTGGGTGATGATTCCTATCATGGAACTCGACATTGAGCAGTTCTATGTGGAATTATTTTTCCCTATGATGTCCATCATCTTTGCATTAGGGAGAATAGTTACCAAGCAATACTCATATCCATTTGTCTGCATTCTTAATAATGTAGCAGGTTTTGCCCTGGCCCATGCCTTATGGGGACAAAAAGAAGCAGCAGATCACCAAAAGTTACATTCAAAATGTCCAATTTATTCACTACTAAAGCAATAAATATATAAATAATTAAAATCCCAACATGGCCATGTTTCACCCTCTCTAAGGGCTGCATTAGGGGCTTGAAACAGAACTGTCAATAAACATACAAAAACAGATTGGTATAAATAATAAAACTAAAAGATATCAGTATAAATCAGAACATCAAAAATAATATTTATAAATACAGACCGTATAAAGGAGCACATATAATTGTTAACCGTTCATATTTGTGCTATACCAAAAATGAAGGTGCCGTTTTACTAAGGCATGCTGAAAAATGGCCTGTGGTAGTGTAGATGCGTGTTTTGGGTGCACGCAGAATAATATTTCAGCACACCTGTAAAAATTGCCTTTTAAAAATTGTTCCCAAAAATGGATGTGTGGCAAAATAAGAATTGATGCGCGTCCATCTAAGACCTTACCACCAGCCATTGACCTAGCGGTAATGTCTCACATGGTAACCGGGCGGTAATGGTCTATACGCACAGAATGACGATTACTGCCTGATTACTGCCCATGTGCCAGAAAATAAAAATATTTACCGGCGCGCCTAGCGGATGCGTGTCAAAAATAAAATTACCACAAGGGCCATAAGGTAGCCGGGCAGTAACTCAAAATTGATGCAATTTGGGTGCATGTAGGTGCCTACACAGCTTAGAAAAAGGGCCCCTAAATGTTCATAATTATAACATAAAATATATATATACCCCAGTGGTGTTGACAGAACACTTCACTTACTGGTTTTGAACAACTGAAAACAAAAAACAGAGTTTAAATCTCTTAACTCTATGCCCCCCCCCCCCCCCCCCCCGTTTACTAAGCTAAGCTAAGTCACCTGTGTGCTAATGCCGACACAGCCCATTCACTTTGAATGGCCTGTATCGGCATTGCCGTATGGCTTAGTAAACAGGGATGTGAATGTGTAACAAATTGCACTCTGGATTCTTTTATAATAGCAATGTGACAGAGGCAACTTATATACATGGAGTCTTATGACATAGTTAAGGCAGCCTATAGGGTATGAAGAATCCTATAAACGTACTCATTACACAATATATTACACTTCATTTAAAAATATCTTATCATTAGATCCAAAAAAAGAGTGATTAATCTACTTCTAGAAGTGTGGGCACATATATTTCTCAGAATCTAGCCGTTTACATTAAGTATCATTAGAGACTGCCAATATAAAAATGCACTTAAGCTTCAATGTGACATAATACACAATATCCCCATTTACTATTGACAAAGTGGTGCAACACAACTAATGAAAGTGAAAAGTGATGTAAATAATAGTGGATATACCTTCTGCATTCTACATTTGGTACATTACTATGAGAGCAACCTTACACATATACCTTAATAAAAGGGCTTCCAGGGGTCAAAGGTGAAAGAATCACAAAACTCATTTAAAATTAATTACTGACTACAAAAAGCCTCAAAATAAAAGAGCTCTTACAAAGGAGCATTGTGATGCATAATGAATGCATATAAAAAAATAATAATAATAAAATGGAGCTTAAATCAATGTTACCCAGAAAAAACGTAGTGATATTTAAATTTTCCAAGAAAGATGATTCTTTTACTAAAATCAAAGGGAGATCCTATAAGGAGCAAAATTGCCAAGAAAACTCATTTAAAAAGCCATTAATTACCACAAAAACGTTAGAAAACTCCATAGGAACCATGAGTTCCATTGCATGCATTCCAGTGATGTCACAAACAGAAAGTGACATTATTCTCTAGTAAAACATTAAGGAACACCTTTCCCCATGCTGACAAGGTATGAATTTTAAATAAAAATGCCCCAGAATGATATAGATATGCTTAAAAGATGAGGATATATGGTCAACCTGATCGATCTCCCAACCAGAAACAGAACCAGAGCATCACGGACCTACTTGAATCTCCACTACCCAAGCTGCAAAGGACTCAGATACAAATTAACCTATGCATCCAACTTCTCCTACATAGGCACACAATTGTGGAATGCACTGCCAAAGACTGTGAAAACAATCTACGACCATCTTCAGGAGATCATTAAAGACCTTCTTATTCAGAAAAGCATTCCCCACCGACCTAACTTAGATGCCTCAACTCTGCAACACAGCAAAACCATAGATTTTATTGGGCATTATATATTCCTTCCTATCTTCGATCCCTATGTACCTGAATATACCAACCTTACCCAACCCAAATATCAAATTGTATTTGTTTCCATACCGGACTTGGGGATCGCCTTTACGGTGTTATGTAAGCCACATTGAGCCTGCAAACAGGTGGGAAAATGTGGGATACAAATGTATTCTGGTAGGGGTTCCCTCGCCGGTTATGACGTAGGGCATGCTGTCATGAACAGATTGATTTACTGTATGCAGCTGCTCGTGCAGCACTATTGGCTACAATAGTTGGGCGTTCTGCCGTAAAGCGTTTAAAGGACGCCGAATGTGGGAGGCTCTTTGTTCGCGTGCTCCTCTTTTGAGCTGACAGCAGGACCGGCAAGCAGTATGGGCCTTAGTTTAGTTTTTCAGATCTTTTTAGTTGTAGTTTTGTAAGATAAGCGGGTTATTCATTGTGTGTTTTTGTTTTTCAGGACATTACTACTTGCCATTTGAGCAGTGCTTTATGACAGGGCATCCTTGCCCTGACGAAGCCCCATTGGCGAAACGGGTCCGTTGGGGAGGCCCGAGTTTGACGCTGCTACAACATAAGTAGTGTTTTTGTGCTTGATGTCCTGAATGGTTGGATGTAGCACTTTTTGCATTAAAAAATTATCTATAAAAATGTACACTGTTTAACACCTAGGGAGGAGGTTGGTTAAGGACCAATGATTGAATCACAGTGACTGTTCATGAGCAATCCCATTAATTTGGCTGATTGTCACCTGTCTGAGGTCTTTTTCCATCCTTCCATTATTTTTTCACTATCTTGCAATCTGTTTGATCAGACCCGCTGATTTTGCTGCTGGATACAAATGTAACAAATAAATAAAATAAAAATGAGCATTCTAATATAGAAATGGAGAACACCTGACTTAGGGGTATGTTTACTAAGGTGCGTTAGCATTTTTAACGTTGAGGCACGTTGAACGCTAATGTGCCTATACATTTCTATGGGCACATTAGCGTTTAACACGCATTAACCATTAACATGCATTAACAATGCTAACGTGCCTATAGCACACCTTAGTAAACATAGGTGTTAGTGCAATATAGTAAATGAATAATGAATTTAAACTCGGTATAACATATCACAGAGATTTGATAAAGCCTGTACTGGAAAACATAAAAATATTGAAAACATATGCTAATTACATGTAAATAATTATAGATAAATAAAAACATAACACATATATTTAAAAAACAATTTAAAGAAATCTGTATAGCTTATAAAAATGATGAGTTTAAAACACATAAATCAAACTGAACCATAAAATCATACATACACAGG
This sequence comes from Microcaecilia unicolor, assembly GCF_901765095.1. NCBI lineage: Eukaryota > Metazoa > Chordata > Amphibia > Gymnophiona > Siphonopidae > Microcaecilia > Microcaecilia unicolor. Next base: position 85,151,741 of record NC_044032.1, on the reverse strand, counting down.
ATACTCACGGCACATAGAAAGTCACAGAAACACTGATACATCCACTTCTTGATTCAAACCTTTTGGTGTGACAGCCTGGAATCTAAATGTAAGTCTCTGTTCGGTCTTTAAAAGAAGCTTATCAATGTCCCCTCCTCTCCAGGAAACCTCAGAGCATGTCAGTACAAAGAATTTAAAATCCTAAAATACATGACCACTGATTTTTCTTTAATCTTCAATTGCACTTCTGTGCTCAATGATCCTGGTGTTAAAGTTTTGCTTTGTTATACTATTGTAGATAAGATCACGAGGGCAGATTGCTGCATACACAACTCCTCTGGTCTTGCATTTGAAAAAGTATTGCTAACTAAGGTCATGGTTTTCCTCCAAGTGACATTTCTTCTCAAAGATGGTTTAAGGGTTGCCAAACTGGAGATGAGATCACTCTACTATGTCCCTGAAGGGAGTACGTTAATGGTTAGAGCAACCAGCTGAGAACTAGAGCAGAGATCCAGAGATTTCCAGTTCAAGTCTCTCAACATTATTGGGCAGACCCGATGGATCATTCAGGTCTTTATTTGCAGTCATTTACTACAAAGGTCTCTTCTATTTACACTTCACAAAAGAAATGCAGGGAAACTGGTGCTAAATTTAGGTAAATCAATACAAAACAGGAACAACACCAGGCAGAAACTTTATCCAATCTATTTTTCTATTAGATATTTTAATACAAGGAGAAAACCCCTCAGAACCTAGTCCTAGGTTACAACGTGCCAAAAAAATGTGGCCATTGATAGTTTCTATCATGGGGGCTTATTTATTTCTCCTTGCTGTTTTTAAATCGTGCTCAATATTGTAATTAAGGCATCAAAAATGTAAATACTGACTAGAACAGGCTAGAACAAAAGCGCTAGAAAATATATGAAGCAACACTTAGCTTTTTGTCCAACGGCGCCGTTTCACCTCAGAGTGGCTTCCTCAGGGACTTAGTGCTGCTGATGCTGCCTTCAGGTTTTCTTCAGTTCATGTGTTCATCGCTGTCAGAGAACAAGTACAGAAATATAAGTTCTCACTAAGTAGTGAGAAGTCATGTATTGAACTCTATAGTGAGTCTACTTTCACCAAATATTCAGTCAAGGAGTCGAAACTTCTAATCCAATTTTTTCTTTAATACAGTTGATCACAAATAAAAGAAAGATACATACTTACAGTGAGATGTGATGAAATAAGGGTTCTGTCATTACAGTTTTGGGTTAATTCTGTGACCAGCCCTTCTGAGATGGAGTTGGGCAGGGGTCAGCTTCACACTGTTGGTAATGGGTAAATACTTAAAAGTAAAAAAAATCACCATGAATTACTAGGGCTTGGGAAATCAAGCGGGAGGATTACTGCCTCAGCATAGAGTGGTTCAGGTGTCTCAACACACTGGCACTGTAACAAGCTGCCTTCCTTCTATTCATAAGAGCTACACTGGCTACAGGCAGGCATTTGATGGGAGAGAGGAATCTGCTCCTCCCAGCATGCATAGGGCAGTCAAGCAAACCAGAAGAGTCCCATAAGGCACTGGGAACAGCATACATGTGCTCAGAAAAGGCCCATCACTCAAGGACTACAAACTCCAGACAGTTTATTGTACAAAGCTTAATACTTATTTATGCATATAGACAATGTAATCTGTTACTCACAGACAACAAAATCTGTTCTCATACAAATGGTGCAGAACAAGTATATCATCATACATATGGCAATCAGAGAAAGAAAAAAACACTGGAGAGCCTCCATCCCACTGCTATATCTACCTTTTTATTGTCGATCTGTCAGCAATTTAAGATTGTGAAGATAATATAGTTGCTTAATTGGTGAATATTGCATTAGTTTTTCATTCACCTACAAAGGAACAACAATAAATCTATTGTATTCTTTTATATGACTACTTTATTATTGTTAGGTGAAAAAAACAATCCCTCAACTCTTAATTGAGGTAACAAATTATAAATCAAGAAATGTGATTGAGGTTGATGGCACTTGCTCCTGGATTCTATAAAGCGTGCCCAAATTTGCAAGCCCAAATGTGGCTCTGATCCTGAGATGTGCATGCAACTAAATTGCATAACAAGCTAATGAACAGCAATAATTGGGTGCTAACAATCAATTATTGATGTTAATTGGCACCAATTTGATTTTGCATGTGCATTTTGATATGCTGTGTTCCATAACACTTCATGCTCAAATCTCATAGCATGCAATCCAAAAGGGGGTGTTGCCATAGGAGAGGCCTGGGTGGGTCAGGAGCATTATATAGGAGAAGCTGGATGCATATGTTGATTTGTATTTTAGTCCTTTGCAGCTTGGGTAGTGGAGATTTAGAAATGTGCGTGCTGACCTGTTTGTGTTTCTGGTTGGTAAGTCTATGAGGTCTGCCATGTAGGTCGGGGCTTCGCCGTGAATAATTTTGAACCAGGGTGCAGATTTTGAACGTGATTCATTCTTTAATTGGGAGCCAATGCAGTTTTTCACGTAGGGGTTTGGCGCTTTCGTATCTCGTTTTCCAAATATGAGTCTGGCTGCGGTGTTTTGTGCAGTTTGAGGTTTCTTCATAATTTGTTCTTTACATCCAGCATAGATTGCATTGCAGTAGTCTAGGTGACTTAGCAGCATTGATTGTACCGGGAAGAAAGGTTTTACTCGTTTCAGTTTCCACATACTTAGGATGTAATTTTATGTGCTCATAATACTTTCAAGGGACATTCACAGACCTTAATGGTCTAAATTGCTTATCCCAATGTTTATAATCATCACACATTTTTTATATAACCAATTAGGTTAAGTGCATCCAATATTGCTTTATGAATATTTGAACAGTTTGGTCACTTTGGGTGATTAGTTATTGAAAAATGTAGACCATTAAGGTTTGTGAATGTCCCTTGAAAATATTATGCGAACATAAAATTACATCCTAAGTAGTTAAAAATTTGTTTTACACAGATCCATGTTTCACTAAACTTTAGGCTTCTTCAGGGAGAATGACATCTCGCAAAAAAAAACCCCCAAAACTTTATTTTATTATTTTATGTTGATCAACTTTATATCTAAATATCAAAAAACTTCTAAAGAAAAATTTTTAAATACATTTAACTCATTATTCTTTTGATAGCCATCAGGCTCAGTAACTCACTTCTATGATTACTTTTAACTGCCACAAAACGTTGAAGGCAGATTTTTATAATTTATTGATGTCATTAATATCTCACATCTCATTGATATAGCCAATCAAAATACTTAAGTGCAGCATTCTTATCCTACTATTGGCTAGCAATGATTTATAAAACCAATCAGAAATTACTGGAAATTTACAAAATTGCCAATCATAAGCCACCCATTCAATTTCTTTATTTAAACCATTGGGACTGTGTTCCAATAAAATAAAATTCCTGTTCCTTCTTTAACAATTTATGTGATATGCTCCCTGCAATGGGTTCTACAGTTGCTCCTTCATTGGGATGTTTATATATGGTGCAGTTTGAAGAAAGTTTATATATTCTTCTCATTATTATTCAACTTTTAAAAGATTGAGAAAGACTACTTTCTCAAAGGGTATTGTTTCCAACCAGTAGCTGGGATCCACCTTCCCAATGTAGCTGCGTATGTCTAGTAGTGCTATAGAAATGATAAGTAGTAGTTGTAGTAGTATATTCCCTCAAGGAATATACATAACACATCTGCACATATTGGTTGTAAGGACATGGCAGATGTATAGAACTACATAACATGCATATCCATTAAGAACACCTTGAAAATGAAATTGGCAAGGTTGACACCAAGGCCTGATTTGAGAAATTCTAGGGTATTTTAATAGAAATAAAATGGGAAAATAAATTGTTGATTGCCATCATTACTGATTGCTACATTTACTTTTGGTCTCCTTAAAATTAATACTTTCAGAGTCCTTGGTTGCTCCCAAGATTGTATTAGGTTTCCCTTATATTTCTTGGTCTGCAGTAGGGACAGTGTCTTGACACTATCCCCCAAATTCTATAAATGTCACTTCTCAAATCTATCTTGTTCTCCCTCTCTCTTCCCTTCATGTGCAACCTGCCTCCTCTTTTCTCTTCCCTTCTATATTTTCGGCAAAAAAGGCCTTTTTTTACAGGTACATGTAAAAATGGATCTGCGTGCATCCAAAACACGTGCCTACACTACCATAGGCATTTTTCAGCGCACCTTAGTAAAAGGACCCCTAAATTTTGAACGAGAGCATGCAGTCCCTTCTTATGGGCCATAGTCTTACTTTCTGCCTCATATCTACATTGAATTTCAGAAAGAAAATCCTCCAGCTGCATTGGCCAGTGGACCTCTTATCCCAGCTTATCCCCCCCCCCCCCCCCCCCCCATTAAAGGATGAATATAGAGGAGGGAGGTTAAAGACATTAACAAAAATCTCATTCTGAACTGCAGAAGCACAGATTAACTTCTGGAAGCTAGTCAAGAAATGTATTTGGTCTAATAAAAAGATATTATCATATATTTATTGTTTTTGAATGTATTTCTCTACATTCTAGTGAACCACACAGCAATTCATCTTTGTTAAACCTGTACAATACTTAACCAAGGCAAAATCTGTATACTCAGCATTGCTCTTGTGAAATAACCTAAGATGAACAGCATGAAGGCATATTGTCAATGTGAATTGTATCTATTTCAAAAAGGAATATATTTTTCATGAAAATATTCAAATAAGCCTATAAAGTTTATTAACTCTAGCTTACCTCTCAGTCCACTTCCATATTTGAACTTTTAGATTCCCCTTATCCAAATTCTACATTGTGATCCAGAAGAGATGTGTGTGTGTATGGGGGGGGGGGGGGGGGGTTGTACTCTTTGTGAATACTGTGAATTTGATATGCTCATTTTAATATAAATACAGAAAAATTAACTACAATCCAAAGTGCCAAGTGATTAGTCCCAGAAGGAATTGATCTGAACCGTTCTGACACTGCATAAAGTTCTTTCCTGGTATCACATACTGCCAGGTTCTGAAGCAGGAATTCTCATGACGAGAATCTGCTGTATAAATAGCCTTCCAAGAACATTACACAACTGGAAGTACATCAGAAGATACTCCACAATGATATTACAGAAGATGTTTTAGAAGTGCCAATCATAATATTAGAATTATTTCATTTAAAGTATTTAAAGCAGATTTTTTTTAGACCTGTCTGCAACTAAACATTCTGATTTGTAACTTTCATAAAAACATTTTTTCAAATTAGGAGAAAAGCTGTTAGAAAGATTAAATGATACTGTACATATTTTCACTTGGTGAAAGAAAAAAGTGATTTGCTTTTACAGTCTGTAACTAATCCTATATAAAATTCTTCATGTTTTATTCTTGTCTTCTAAATTATGTTCTGGGATTGGTTTGGAGTTTGTCTTTTATTGAGGATTTAAAAGCATACTGAGTTTCTTCAATCTTGCTTTAATGCATCCTTATAATTAGGAGTCTATATACTGTTAAAAAAAAAAGAAAAAGGCTTATTCTGTAGTAAGGCCCTTATGGTGCTTTATGTTTCCTACTAACATGTGGTTGGAAAGGGATCTTCATCTATTGTGGAAGAAATTAGATCTGTTACAAAGGTATTTGTGGGAAGATGAATTGAGAGCGTATGATTGTGGAGGTAGGAACAAGCAAAGTATTTGGGAGTGTGAATGTTAAGTTAGCATTGATTTGGTCGTTTTTGAGATGGGCGTCCTCGGTTTCCATTATTGCTGAAAACCGGGGTCGACCATCTCAAAAACGACCTAAGGACGACCATCTCTAAGGTCGACCTAAATTTCATGATTTGGGCATCCCCGACCGTATTATCGAAATGAAAGATGACGCCCATCTTGTTTTGATAATACGGGTTGCCCCGCACATTTATGGGGCTATCCTGCGAGGACGCCCTCATGAAAATTTGGGCGCCCCATTCGATTATGCCCCTCTTTGTGGTGCAATTTCCTGCCAAAGTGTGTTTGATTGGAACTGGATATCCTCTTGAATCAGAAGGCCAGATATAATCTTTTGCTGTATAAATATGTTATATAAGTAGGGGGATAAAACTGGTAAGCTATTAGCTATTCTTGTCTGTCCCACCAAAATTCAGAAATGTATTACTAAGATAAAGGTACTGACATTCAAAACTCCCACTGCATCATAAAAAGGAAAGTGTGCAATCACACAATATAATCACACAATATATCATTTAAGATATATGGGAGGGGGGGGGGGAGCCTCAAGGTGCTCAGATCAAAACGATCTCCTAAGCAACAGTTGATCCTGTTGACCAACAGGATCATCATGGGCTCCTCATCATGGGCAAAAAACCTCCCCAATGTCATAAATGAGAAACAAAAAGGAGGGAAAATAATGGGAAACACCCTATTAGTCCTCAGACCGATATCTGTTGGTATCAATATCCTGGTGTGAGTTGCTGCCATAGGCGCCCGGTATAAGAGGCTTGGGGATGCTAAGCCTCCCCAGCCGCAGCAGGAAAGGGTTAGGCATTGGGGGAGGGTGGTTTGGGCGAGTGAGCGGCGCCATGAGTGTCCCCTTTCCCTCCCCTTGTTTACTATCTGCCCCGTGCCATCCTTAATTTACCTGCGTCCCAGCATCGGCCCGCCGCGTCATTTCAAAGCCCGCCCTGCTGCCTGTCTCTATTCTTCCCTCCCTTCGCGACGTGTTCGTTCCACAGAGTCCCGCCCTCGAGGAAATTATGTCAGAAGGCGGGACTCTGAGAAAGAATCACATCACGAAGGTTGGTGGACTTGGATGGATGGAGGACAGGGGAGAGAGGAGGGTTGCTGGACATGGATGGAGGGAAGGGAAGACAGGAAGGAGATGCACATGAATGAAGGGGAGAAATTCTGGACGTGCATGGAGAGGAGGGAAGACAGAGGAAGGAGATGCACATGGATGGAGGGGAAGGGAGAGAGAAAAAATGCTGGGCATGGATGGAGGGGAGGGAAGAGAGAGGAAGGAAATAAGATGAGGGAAAAGGGAGAAAACCTGCACATCGATGGAGAAAATAGGCAGAAGCTGGATCCACTGGACAGTCAAGTCTGCAGAGGACCCAGCTTTTACTTACAGATGTAAGGCAAGAAATGAAGAAGAAAGGCGGAAAGTAAAGAAATAAATGGAAAGGAAGCCCTGGGAACGGAGTTAAGAGGACAGATAGCAGCAGAATCGGATACTTGGCCAGCATGATCAGAAAAACAGTCACAAGACAACAAAGGTAGAAAAGATCATTTTATTTTCATTATAGTGTTTGGAATATGTCCACTTTGAGAATCAGGTGCTCAACATTAAAAGTTTATATTTTTTACTTATTTATGGCATTTTATCCTACATTAAACATGAATTAGGGTGTTTTGTGGCTGTACATGAGAATTGTGATATTATGATCCCTTGTTTCATATTGTTGACGGTCTACATTTTCCGTATGGGTGGTATATTGGTGTATTAGGTTCTGCCCAGTGTAATATTTATGGTACAGTAAGGTTCTGAGTGTGTTTTTGCACAAAGTTGTGCATAGTGTTTTGCAGTTGAGCGATCGTGGTTAGTATATGCTTTGAGCAACCACTTTATTCTTTGACATATGATACATAGTTAATATCTAAATTTAATAAAAGGTATTAATTGTGACTTTTATTTTTATTTATTTATTTTTTCTGTGTGTTATCAGGCAATTATGGATTTGAGCTCCACCCCTGGCCCCACCCCTAACCCCACCCCCTTTAGCCTCCCCAAACAGTTGGGCCACCGACCGCCTATGGTTGCTGCTAAATGTCTCACACCTCTTCACATATAAATTTTAAAAAATCAAAAAGTTGAAGGGCAAATCACTTAGCTTTTTGGCGGTCATTCATGCGCACAGTTAACACGACTTCATCTTCCCCGGCCACGATGGCCAGCGTTTCACTGTGCTTACAACAAGCTTTAGCTGCTTCAGTACACGTTATTGATTAGCCACTTCCACCACCACCCTTTATTGCATTTAGAGGTTAGTAAGATATAGGTACAGGACACTGTAGTACGTGATTCCCAATCCATCTCTCAGGCTTTTTTAGATTTTTATCAGCAATTATATAGCCCAGAGGACATGAATGTGGCACAGTGGGATAGTTTTTCCTAGCACTTAGATCTGCCTCAGATCACACCTTAGGAGGCAGTCGTGCTAGGGTGCCCTATAAATGTGGGAGAAATTCGGCAGGCCATCTAATGATTGAAGCCAGCTATGGCACCGGGGCCAGATGGCTTTGGTAGCAAATTTTATAAACTCATGGCTGATTTAGTAGCGGACTTCCTCTGTGCATTGTACACAGAATTCCTTGCTTTGGGGGAAATGGGGTGGTATCAGAATAGGGCCCATGTGATTCTTGGCAAACATAGGAATCTTGTCTTTTCTTCATTAATCTTAAGCCTATGTTGCACAACCTATGATTCAATCAGATCCATACACCTTAAAATTTGTGTATAAGTGGCATTCCTACAGTGGCGTTCCTAGGGGGGCTGACACCCGGGGTGGGTCGCCGATGTGCCCCGCCCCCCGGGTGCAGCGCCCCCTCCCCAGATGCAGCGCAACCCCCCCCAGCGAAAGGACACCCCCCCGCGAAAGAAGCCCCCGGGTGCACGCCGCTGGGAGGGTGCCGCGCGCGCCTGCCCGTCGTTCGTTCCATGCTCCCGCTCTGCCCCGGAACAGGAAGTAACCTTAAAAATTGATTTATATAATATAGCCAATCCTCCCCCCTCTTGTCCAACCTAGGTAACATGCAAGACATTATAGCTCAAAGAGCACAGATCCAGCAATTGGGGATCATCTCTTCTAGGTAGCCAAGTTTCGGTCAAAAAAAAAGCAAACATAAATGGTTAGCAACAAGTAAGTCTCGTATGACATCAACTTTATTAACCTATGATTTAGAATTCACATAAGAACATAGAATAGGACTAAAGCTCTTCTGACCTCCTGAAGTTTTGGGAATTGGAACTAGTAATCTACGACCAGCCCTTGCTGAATATAAATTCTTAACTCTCCATTTTCTATTATTACCTGTTACTAACATTCATGCATCATATGTTCTGAACAATCAATTAGATTTCCTCTAGTGGCTAAGATTTGGTCACCTGAACTGGCAATCTCCATTAATGGGCTAGAGATGTCCAAATTGTGGGTCACTGAGTATAAACTGCTGGCTGGTGCTTTGCTGCAAGAAATCTTATTTAGTATCTTATATAGGGCATATCTTACTAGGGAACATGGCCACCAAGTGAGGCTTTGGACTGATGACTATAGGTACCTAAGTGCATACTTTTTTGGATTGTTCCTGTTTGCATGAGTTATGGTGGCAGGTTCGGGTTCTCTTGGGCCAGGTGGTGGAAGGGGGAATTGAGTGGACGTATGATTTATTGTTATTTGACAATTGGGAGGTTCAGAAATGGGTAGCCACAAGTTTTTTAAAAAAAGGATAATTATGTGTGGGGCTTTTACTGTATACAAGCTTTTTTTGCAATTTTGGATCAAAGAAGAACCACCACCTTTCCTCAGCTGGCTTCATCAAACACATCAGGTGGCGCAGTTTGAACTTTGGCATTTGACCTGGTATGGAGGATGTGACGCCCTGTCCCAAAAAAGACTTCGGACTTATTTGATAAACCTTTTGTCCAAGGATGATCCACTTTTGACTATTACTTCTTTTGGACTGTCTGGCTTCTTATTGTGTTAGATTGTGTTAGACTGTATATATTGTGGGAGCAGCAGCCTTTTTCTTTCTTTTTTGGGGGGTGGGTGGATAGGTATGTATGTGGTATATATGAGGTTTGAATGGTTATAAGGTTGGGGGTCTTGGGTGTTTTATTTAAAAATCTTACATTGACTGGCTGGTATGCACACCTCTGGATCAGACATAACCAGACAGTATGGGACTTGCTGCTCATGTATTGTACTCTATTTGTGCACTTTAATTTGTTTTGTTGAGCAGTTCTTTTGTCTTGCTCATTGGCCAGTTTGCTGTTTGCATAAATAAAGGTTAAAATAAAAAAAAGAAGTGGGGTAATGAGAGCATGTTTTGAGACCTTGGGTACTGTGCCAGAGGTGAGACAGGCTTGAATAAGAGGAAGAGAAGGTAGGTGATCTGAGAGGCAAAGTGTTTAAAAAGATGGTCTGGCCAGGGATCAGAGGCTGAGCCTGAGGGATTAGTGGCTGTAATGGCAAGTTTAAGAGAGGACTGGGAAGGAGGGTTGAAAGTATATCAAGAAGAAGAAGAAAGGGAAAAGGTCAAATGTCAACCAGAGGAGAAAGGCTGAGTATGGGAGGGGTAGCAGGGAGAGAATAAGGAACAGCAAAAGAGGACCATAGTGACTGGATTTTGTTTTGCCAGAAACCCCCCAGTATAGTCAGAGAGAGGACAGCAGGGCCATAAGATGGGGTTGTTGACCCTGAAGGAGCAATGGACTCAACTAACCTGAAAAACATCTGGGGCTTATTAGTGGCTTTAGAGATACAATGGACAAAGTAATCTTTTTTAGTTTTGCATACGAAAACATTGTATTGCTGGTAGCATGAGCGAAAAGGGTTAGGGCAGAGGAGGAACAATGTTTCCTCCAAGTGTGTTCTGTACCACAGAGCTGAGACTTGAGAAGCCTCAAGGCTTGTGGCAACCAAGGAGCATGATCTGCACATCTGTGAGAAGAAGGTTTAAGAGGGATAATATTGTCAAGAGCACAGTGAAGAGAGCTCTTGGAGCAAAGGGGACAAGGGACCAGGATTGGAGAATGAGGTCGGGGAGGGGAGGGAAGTAGAGAGCAGAGAAAAGTTCTTGTCAGTAAGATGTCAATGAAGAGGTAGAGTGGATGGAGGAGGAGGGGAAGGAGCTACAAGAGGTAGGAGGGACCAGGATTGGAGAATGAGGTTGGGGAGAGGAGGGAAGTAGAGAGCAGAGAAAATTTCTTGTCAGTAAGATGTCAGTGAAGAGGTACAGTGGATGGAGGAGGAGGGGAAGGAACTAGGAGAGGTAGGGAAAAATAGATAAGAGCATGGCCAATCCAAGGGAACCACTGCAGGGAAATGGAGGATGGAGAAAAGCAAAGAGAGAGAGTGAGAGAAATCCAATTCTAAGGTGTTACCACCAGCATGAGTAGGGAAGGTAATATGCTGAGAGAGTCCAAGTTGCTTAAAGAAGGAATGAAGGGAGGCAAAAGAATCCATAGGAGTAAGATTGAAATCCCTTAAAATTAGAAGAGGATAAAAGCGAACACTGACTTTGGAGAAAAATGCAGGAAGTTCATCCAGGGGAGCCGGAGTGGGAGGGAGTGGACAGAAGACAACAGAAATATAAAATGAGAAATCAGATGTGGAAATTTGAACAATACCAATATCAGAATAGAAAAGGGGGTGAAAAGCAACAAGGAGACAGACAACGAGCACTAGAGTGAATCACCTCTTCAGCTTGATGGGGGAAATGAGAAAAGAAGAAACCTGAAGGAGAGACTTCAAGAAAAGTGGCAGTATCACCAGGTCTTCTTAAAACATAAAATATCAAGGGAGTGCAGATAGATGAGGTCAGCAATAAGAGTACCCTTATATCAAAGAGAATGGGTGTTAAGAAGGCCAACCATCGCAGAGGTAGGGAATGGGGAAGAAAACAAGTCAGAGGATATAGTCAAGACAGTAAGGATGGTGTGGGAAGGGGGCAACTGCCTAGATGGAGGAAAGGAATGATGACCCCACAGTACCCCCTCCTCCCAGTGGTTACTGACCCCCTCCTAGATCCCTAAGATGTGACAGTGACAATATATACCAGGCTGTATGACAGCTTCAGATATGATGCCATTCCTATTAGAGTACTACAACAAAACAGGAAAACACTTCTATGTGAAGTCCAAGGAAAGTAAAAAAGTAGAAAGTGTGACACGAGCTCCAACACAGGAATTGTCTATCAAAATACCTTTATTGCACCAAACAAATACCTGACACGGGGCTGTGTTTCAGCGGAAAAAAAATGCTTGTCTCAAGGGTCAAGGTTTACACTAGCTGTAAAAGTAAAAATTGTACAATAACATCATGTTATCAAAAGGGTTATAATTAACAACACATAAAACATATTATAAAACAAAACCTATTAATTCAAATTTTAATACATAATACAATCATATTAAAGCATATTAAGCCTGCAAAGAGGTGGGAAAATGTGGGATACAAATGCAATAAATAAATAAATATTGGACTGCACATTAAATTGAATAAGTTTAAAAGGTGTGGTGAATAAGAATAAAATGAGGCAAAAACATGATGTAAACAGGAGAATAAAACGTGAACATTTAACGATATCCATCTTGGGTATGACATTGCTATAAATATGTCTAAGCAAACAAAAGGGGGCATATGTGTAATAGACATAATGAGAAAGGCATATACTGAGAAAGAGACAGTTTATACAACCAACTAACCTGCTGCTGGAGCCAGAATGTTAATGGTGCTTGAGGTGGAAATATCCTCGTTTGACCATGTAAAAATAGGATTACTATAACACAATGCATGAGAAACGAAAAACAGATAAAACACAAAACTTATTTGAGGGGACACACTGGACTTAATTAAACTTGAGTATATGCGAGAAAAACCTATGGGTATCAGTAAAAAAAAGTGAGTGAAAAGTGACTGGATTACAGTGTAACACTAGCCTGACTAGGCACTACTAACATCAAAAGTGTGTGTCTAAAACTTAGGAAATAATATGAAAATACTCTACTGATGCTGAAAAAAGGTGTGTCAGTGAGCCAAATAGTAGATATTTTAGTGTCAAAATAGCCACAGCTGTAATGGATCTGTATACATAAAGTGCGTTAAAAATGCTAGATCAATTCCCCCCTATCTCCCAGGTTTTTTATATCCCGGGTAAAAAAGATGAACAACATTTAAATAATCAGGCAATAGATGTCTCTGCATTGATAGAAAGCTTAGATAGCGAAAAACCCACTGCTTCAACCTTGCTTGCCACGGTGGCGCTGACCTCAGACAAGTCATGGATATTAAAAAAATTTTTCCTAAAGAAAAAGAAAACCTTTAGAGGATTACAAACTCGGATATTTCCTGACTTGTCGAGGGACACGCAGAAGCGCAGGCAAAAGTTCTTGCAGTTAAAACAGGAGACGCTCCAATTAGGAGCAACGTTTTATTTAAAATATCCATGTAAATGTTTGGTTAATTATCAGAATGTCAAATATGTGTATTTTGACCCTTCCCAATTATGTTCCTTTTTAACATCCAAGAGAGCTCTATAAGTGAAGTTATACCTGCCTGTAATGCTGAAATCTTGTTTATGGCTATAGTGTATTTGAAATGTTTAATTTCTTTTCCTTATATCTCCAGTTATTGATAACTTGGACTCACCATTTGTGGACTTTAAAGCATCTAAAAAGGGAGATGTTTTTCTTTATTTTTATTTTTGAAGAAATTCTTGTAAATTAGTATTCTTTAGCTGCTTTTTCTGTCAAGTAAATTTACTTGTGATTTATTGAAATAATAATAAATAAATAAATAAAAAAATGCTAGATCAAGACATATTGAAACATAAAATTATAAGTAAAGCCTGATAAACAGGTAAAAATAATAACCGGAATGATCAAACGGATAAATAAAAACAGATTGGTCAAAAGAGTAATGAACCCAAATAAAACATACATATATAATAGTATAAAATATGAAATGTTATGATATGTGTTCATAAAAATAAAAATAATAAAAAATATGATAAATAGCGCTACTACTAAAAAACTTTCCAACTGTTACTCTATGAATAATAATGGAAATCAGCTATTTAAATGAGGACGAACCAGTTAAAGGTTAAGTTTGTTGAATGGCAAAAATGGTCCGATCAAAATACAACCATCCTCCTAAAGGTGCATGTTGAGCTAAAAAAAAAAAAAAAAAACCACCACCAACAACAAAAACAGTATATACAAAAAGAAGCAGGTCAATAAAAATGTCAATAAAAACTTACAATGGATTGAAGCACACTAACTTTTCAAAAATGCTCTACTGAGATGTCTGTGTGGCCAATGTACTAAGAATGTTGGCCCTTCATAATCCCAATGGCTTGATTTTGTATGTTTTTCCCTTGGACATTTTTTTTTCTGAAATTGATCCTAAAAGGTAGATGCACTGAGCACAAACACATCTAGCAAATGGACTTTTTTGAAACAAAAAGTTGGATGTTTTCCTGATTTGAAAATGGCCATGTTTGCTATTGGAATGTTGGACATTTTTCACAAAACTTGCAAAATCATTTATAGACATCATATTGAAAAGCCCCTCCATATGTTCCTGCCTTGGTACCTTTTACATTTGCATTATTTGAAAGATGTGCTGATAGCATGTGAATCACCATTGGACACAAGAATTTGGACCTTGGAATGTGATGGTTCATGACCCAATAGGCTACCTGCAATTCAAAGATTCTGTTAAAGATAAGACCCAGAAACTCCGGAAAGGGCTTTTCTATGAATCTGACTGGGTCCAGCCCTTCTACCCCTCCAGAAATCCCAGGATCTGCAGGTTAGCCTGCCAGAGCAGGTTATTAAAGTTCATCATGCTCTTCTCTAGCAGCCGATTAGTTTTAATGTTGCATTGCAGCACCAAAATGGTATCCAAATGGGCAGTAGATTGTTTCTTTGAAAAAGTTTATTTTTTGGAGTATGTGCCTGGAGCTACTCTTTTATTTCTAAGATATTGGCTTTTAATTTTCTTGAAGACTGATTAGTTATCAGTTCACAGGGCTTTTATTTGAAATATCTTGTACATGAGTGCAGGTAGGGTAATTTTAGCTTCCATTGATGCCACTGCTTTACTCAGGGATGGAAGATCCACTTTTGGTTGTGGATGTGTGGGTAATCATTTGCTCCTCTGCAATGTTATCACCAAAAGCTTTGGGGCGGGCGGGGGGGGGGGGGGGGAGCTAAACTAAACTAAGAAAAACAATACTTTACAGAGGTCCTCTGTGGAGCTTTTTCTCTCTCGGACAGCCATCTTGCAGCTGGCCCTCTAGCCCCCTCTATAGGTCACTATTTATACTGCATGGTCAGTATTTCTTTTAACACTATCCACAGGATTTCAAAATATTCATGGATATACAGTGCTGGCTGTTATCTGAATAGCAGTGCTGAATATCTGGGTACACCACCAACTGCTGAAGCTATCCGGATAACGGCAATATTTAGCACTGCTATCCAGATAACTAGCTGAGGACAGCAATTCTTCTGTCCTAAGTTGACCATACAGCTATCTGGATTCTTTCCTGCTCTGCCCCCATACTACCCTGGCACAATCTGAATCACTCTGGGGCAATCTGTAATGATTTTCAGTGGCATTATCTGGATAATGTTGATGAAAATCAATGGATTGCCCCAGTTAGTAGTGCTTATTTAGGTAGCAGGTGCAGCTAATTTTATAAGTGTTTTTAAATCTCAAGACATTAAATTGTAAGTCTCCAGAGTACAGGAATATGACATTGCTTGTCTGAGCCTCTTGTTGTTAGAAAACTGTCATAGAACTAATAAGTAGCACAGTCAAGCAATACACAATTAACTGAATACAGCAGTGCTGAGGCTGGTTCCAATTACGGCTGGAAAATAATAGCCAAGGAGAAGATTTAGGATGAAATAATGAACATGCAAAAAGGCACTTTACAAGGCTATCTAATTTGTCTCAGAGTCAAAGCCAAGGTCATTCTTTCTGCTACTGTGGTTTGCAACTTCCAGATCAATTGACTAGGAACTTACTGCTGAGAGAAAGGTGTGAATCTCAGCATTTTCATTTAAAAATTCTTGCTCCCTGTGCCCCTGTTTCCAGCTGAAGTGTTGTAGTATGTGGATGGCTGTCATACACATTCAAATCTTCACATTATACCAATCAGGGATTGTTATGAACTGATTTAAGATGCAATACACATAATTTCTACATCAAGAGACCAGAAATAATGCCATGGGGCTCCATTTTAGAAAGTTTGTATTTGAGAAGTAAGAGACATCTAGGCATGTGCATGGAAGTATTTTGCAAAAGCAGTGTTGAACCTGGTGGCCAATCTGAAACACATGTATCTCTGCCATCAGGCTGGCACCGTAGAATAGCTGGACAGATAAACAAGAAAGGCCAAAGCACAAGAAACCAAAGATCAATACTACAAACCACAGGGGAAAAAAAGGATAGAAAAGATTTTTAAAGTTTTATTAGATGAACTACAACACAGAAATCATAAAACCAAGCACAGCCATGTTTCACCCTCACTTTTGTACTAATGATATTTTTTTAAATGTAGTTTTTGATTTAGTTGTTTCTATTAATGATATTATATTTACTTTGAGTGTTTACCCCATGATGCAACCCTTATAAGGACAAAACATAGCGGTGCTGAGTTAATCCTTGTTATCCCTTTTTGCCTGTTGTTTGTGTATTCATCTGTTGTGGTTTCCTGCACAGTAGAATGTCTGACCATGTTAGTTGCCAATCAAGCATCTGCCCTCTAATTACCACCTGGAAGGAATCCACTAGATCTTCAGTGAGTGCTATGAAGGAGCTATAGAAAGGGAATTTCCATAGCCATTGCAGCTGGTGATAGATGGAAACATGGCATCTGATCTTTATATGTGCCCACTGCCACACCACTATTTCCATTGTGCAACTGTAGTCATTGCGTAACTCCATGCTCTTCATGTTGTTGGCATACACCCAAAGGAACAGCTATATTACTGAGGCATTCTGAATACCCATCCCAAATCCTTGTAGTATGTCCATAAGCTGACTAAACATCACCATAGCCCTGGCAACAGGGGCCTACTGTTTAAATGGTCAGTCCTTGCAAATCAAATGATAATTTATTCATATAACTCCCCACTGTTGATCCTTGCTGTGTCTTGCTGCTATACAGCTGACATGAGTGAAGATACAAAGGCAGAGATGACCAAGGAAGAGGAGGAAGGTGACAACCAAGGAGCAAGAGTAAACAACTGAGAAGAAGACTGAAGAAAAAATGGAGAAGGAGGAGGAGAGTGCCAAAGAGGAGGGCTGTAAGCAAGTCTTTTTCAATGGGTATGAGTAGTTGCCCATCATCCATGTAGATATAGAACTGAATATCCATTGACCAAATTAGCTTAGGCCAGTGGCTTGAGGTAGATATTAAACAAAATAGATAATAGTATCAATTCTTGTAGTACCATACAGATCAGTGCCCATGGTGTTAATAAGGTGTTGCCAAACAGTAAGGACTGTTGCCCATGTGACAAATGGTTTCTGAAACAAGTAAGTACTGTGCCATTGATACCTGTTTCTGCCAGTATACTAGCATGATATTGTGGTCCACAATATCAAGCACATATAAGACATCCAGAACTACTACCACAAATATGAATCCCTTGTCTTGGCTTCTATCTTTGTTTTCAGTTGTATAGTCTGAACTTGGGACAGGTCTATAAATAATTCTCCTAGGCATGCATTTATACTAATTGCACCTACAGCCCTTGCACATTTATACTTCCAATAAAAAAATAAGCAGTTACCTCTACTGAATCACCAACATGTCTAAGGAAGCATCAACAAAGGCTTTCTAGTTGTTGTTTTGAATGACTGAGCCTTTATGAGCTTGTTATATATGAATAGGCTGGATTTAGCTGATATCTACCGGAGGCTAGTATCCTTCTCAGCACCCAATACATATACTGCTTAGTCTCTTTTATTCCTTAAATGTTCGTCATAGGTTAGCTATGTGAGACCTTCATTTTTCTTTAGGATAGCATTGGACCTAGTTGTTCAGATGATAATTATCATAGATTCATATGATAACACCAAATTAACAATGGTGCAGGGAACAGATTTGTCATAGCTATATGAAAGATTCCTCTTCTTACTGATTCTTCTGAGCCTAATTTCTCTCAAATCCATTCTCTCAAAAGATCCTTTATTATTAAGAATTGAGATACAGTCTCTCATAATCACTTGCATTAATATTGCTATCCAAAGTCTGTGCCACTAGGACTGGGCACTGTGAATTGACATCAGACACAGATGAGAAACTATAGGCAGAGGACGAGCATGAATATGTGGGGATGCTTTTGCATCTTTACTCTTGTGCTGTAAGTGTGTCTATCTCAGGGGCGTAGCTGCGTGGGGCCTCGAGGGCCAAGGCCCCCGCATTCCTCTCTCAGGCCCCCTCTACTGTGGTGGCCAATCAGGTGCCTGATTTTAGGAACCACGTCAAGAAAATTCAATTTGCTGCCGCTGCTGCTGTTTTAAACTAAGGGCATAATTTCTCACATGGTCCAGCTTCACAGCAACACTAGTAATTACCTTTGTGGCCCCCACACACCGGCTCCTGCACACCCCTGTAATCAGAACGTCACTCACAGCCACTGTGCTTCCTGAGCTACAAGCAACCTCGAGTGATCCACAAAGAGCCCTGCCCCCACAGCACGATCGGACGTAGGCACAACACTACTCACGAGGCATGCGCAGCTGTTTTAATTAAGAAGGAAGCCTCTCCTGTGCGGTGCTGCCTGCCAGCACTGTGAGTTGAGACCGCTTGAAGAAGAAGCAGGACTGCCCTGCCGCAAGACCCGCAATTCCGCAAATCTTCTTTAGATCGCCGACGGCGGCAGCGTTTCACTTAGGCTGTCTCTGGCCAATCTGCGTTTCTTCTGCAAGATCCTGCCCGCCGAAAAGAAGGGCGGGAACTGGAAGAGGGAAGGCCCCGTGGGTCAGCCGGAGACAGCCTGAGTGAAACGCTGCCACCATCGTCGGCAATTAATCTAAGGTAGGTTTGGAGGGCAGAGGCTCGGATGGGGTAAGAGATGACTGGACCCCAGGGTAGGGGGTGGCAGAGTAAAGTAAAATGAAGGAATAGTGAGGAGGGAAAGAGAAAATCTTCAAAATGAGGGTCAGGGATGAAGGAGATTGATGAGATAAGGTGCAGGAGAGACAGATATACCTTCTGGATTCTTGGAGAGGTGGGCAGGAAGAAGAGAAGAGAGACAGCGAGCTGCTGAACCTAAGAGAGAGGGACACATGCTGGCCCTGAGGTTGGGGGAGGGGTACAAGAGGGAAGGAAGAGAGAGTGAGAGATGCTGACTTCAGGGGTAGTAAAAGAAGAAAGAAAGAGACATGTGGTCCAGGGGAGGGGAAGAAGATAGAGACAGATATGCTGGCACTGGAAGGGGGCGGTAGTGTGGGAGAATATGGAAAAAGCAAGAGGAGAAGAAGGTGACTATGAGGAGGGATAAGGGACATGTTTGATGTAGGGGGGGGGATATAGAGACACAGAGGAGGGTGATGGCCATGTGAAGGGGACAGAGACACAGAAGAGCAATGCTGGACAAGACAAGAATAGGAACAGAGAGAGTGGAGATGCTGAACATGGTGGAAGGATGGGGCAAAGAGACAGGGGAGATACTGGACAGGGCAGATAGGAACGCAGAGGGAAGATGGATGGTGAACATGGAGAAAGAAATGTCAAAATGGACAAGAAGACCATGGTAAGAGAGTTAAAATTTAAAAAAGCAGAAACCAGTGGCTCAGACAACACAAATAGAAAAATAAAATGGCGGACAACAAAGGTAGAACAAATAATTCTATTTTCTATTTATTTATTAGAATATGTTCGTTTTTGGAATGTATATCTGCCATATCTGGTGTAAGACATTGCTGGGACCTCTGAAAAAAATACTTACTTATTGGCCAGAAATCTCCAGCATAGCAGTGACAAATCTTCAGCTTTGTCATGGGCTACCCTTGGCATCTCTGCTCCCCCTCCATCGACAGCAGGAGAGCCATTAATAAGATGTCATCTCCTGCAGGACCAGTTTCATAATAGAAGCTGCAAAATCTCACAGCTCTTATCGTGAGACTAGTTCTGTGTCTTTTTATTTTTATTTCTCCTGTGTTGTTCTGCTTATAGAGAATGTGATTTCTCAGTGTTTCCTGTTCTAATTTTTAGTCTTTTATTCTGTAATTAGTGAGGGTTAATCTGTGTTCTGCATGTGACCAAGGTGAGAGATTTGCAGGTATATAGTTTGTGTGTGGATCCATAAGAGTCTGACTTGTTTGGTTTTTCCAATAGGAAGCATATTGATGTTCTATATTTTTACTGCTGCCTTTGTAAAGGTGCAGTTATTAGTATTTGTGTGTTTTAGAATTGGTGCTGTTTAGTTTGCTACATGGGCTCTGAGAAGCATCTTTGCAGGATTTACTGTTATTTCATAAAGTATGTGGCATTGAAGAGTTTTTGTGTAGCCATTATTGAGGTGCTGCCAGAATTTCTGGTGAGTGATGGGTAGCGGAAGCATTGACAGGGTCAAAACTGCTGCTTTGTGCATGTGACTTCTGCTGCACATGGTGTCATTATATTATGCTTCCACTACCCACGTTTTAGGAGGTAAGGATCTTCTGTGTTTATCACAAAATTTATGGAAGTTGATTATGATTTTAGCTTCCAAGAGAGACAAAGTTCCTGACAGTGTTCCCAAGAAAACATCTAGTCACCCAGTCTGCCCAGTTATGTTGTCCACACTGCTATGGACACTTCTCAGCTGCTATCACAGTGAGACCATTTCAAAGAATTTCCCTATTTTATATTTGTTACAAAGCAAAGTAGAGGGATATGTCCCATTGCAGTAATTATTTATCATCTGTGTTGAGAAGGTGACCAGACTCAGGTCTGCTATAATGGCAAAGTTTAAGTTATGGGATAATGCAGCTTTATTTTAAAATGACAGTTTCCAAAGTTTCCATGTGTGTATGTGGCTTATGTTGATTGATGTAGGACAGATTGTTTGCTTAGAAATCCGTTATCAAGTGCACTGTAAGGCATTATTTAGGATTATACCAAGCACTACTCACACTTATATGTCTAGTGCCCCCTCAAGTTAACTCTGGCCCCCCCAAAATGTCAATTCTGCATACGCCCCTGGTCTATCTATTTCAAAAATGTGTACATCTTTTGGTGTAAGTGATGTAGCAATGAGAGAAAAAGTCCTGGCTATTTTGTCTTTGATTTCTATTCTCAATTTCCATGAGCATCCAAAAGAAGACTGATGGATTTAAACAGCTGACAAGGTTGCATCAGGTTGTCTGTAGTGTTGTTCTCAGTATGCTGATTATCCCCAATGTTGGTAGGGTTAAACTGCAATTGGGTCTCCTGGTGACCTATGGTTAGATGCAGGTTCACCCCTTGACCAGGTGTACAGCTCCCAGTACTGTATCCATGAGAAGAAAATAAAGACTCCTGCCTGGAGTTATTATATGTATCATGTTCCTCTTGTAGCAGCTGGTGGGTACCATTGCTGTAAGTATCTTCTTTTGTTTTCATGATGGGAATTGAAACAGATGTGTGAATCAACATCACTGAAGAACCAGCAAAGGAATTGAGAGGGCACACATTAAATGAAGTAGATGTTCAGAATAGGTTTGGTGGAATTGTGACAGAAGCTTGGAGAAAGCAAGAGTATGGTTAGGAAAAATGCAGCTGGAACTGATTGTATCTTGAATCTCAGAAAAAATTAATGTGAAGGTCAATATCTAATTAAAATGACTGCACAACTTATCTGCGTATCTTTAATAAAATTCAGCTATAGATACAGATGATGCAGGCTGAAAATTGCAAGTCAAAGTTAACCGAACATCTTTTTCTGATTATCTTGCATCTGCAGTGTACAGTTCTGTGAAACAGTTATGCATCACCTACACAAAACTTCACATTTGCATGTTTTGTTGGCTTATGGAATACATCATTTCATTCAGAAATTAGTATTACATTAATTTTGAGTGGATTTATGGAATTTTATGGTACTTGTTTTGGCAGATATATTGTAGAGTTTGTAGAATGCATGGATTCTGCTCCAAACTAGGCCTGAAATGGACCAATCAAATAATAAGATTGTCTTCCAATAGAAATGCAGAACATTTAGACAAGCTCACTGTAGCTAGAAGGACAGCTCAGGTGGTAATAAAATTTGGTGGGAAGTACCAAAACATTTGCCCCCAAATTCTATATAGTGTTCTCAAAATTGTGCATGCAAATTTGGATGCATGTCCAATTTATATGTGCAATTTAATTAAATAATGAGCCAATTAGTGCAATAATTGGGTACTAACAATCAATTATTGGTGTGAATTGGCAAAAATTTGAATTTACGTGTGCATCTTCCTAATCAGTATTCTATAAAGATGCATGCATAAATTTTTATGTGCAGATCCAAAAAGGGGGCATAGCCAACAGAGGGGCATGGGTGAGTCAGAAGTGTTTCTAGAATTTACTTATAGCGTTATAGAATACAGGAAATCCATGCCTAATTTATGCATGAGGACTTATACCAGGTTTCAGTTGCTGTAAATCCTCACACCAAAAATTGGGCACGGATCTCAGAGCTAAGTGCTGCTCCATAAATGGTGCCCAACTCTGAGCTCTGTTTATAGAATAGCAAATAGCACTCATTTTTTGGGGGGCAGCCAAATTGGGGTACCATTTACTGAACCATTTACTGAATTTAGTCCTTAATGCTTGTTGGCCAATCTTGAAAGTGGTTCAAAAATGAAAACAAATTCAAAGTGCAGGTTGCATTTGTTTCAGGAAGACCAGGTTTCTGTGGTAGTTTTGCATGAAGAGGAATATTCCATTTGAGAGATTGCTGCAAAGGTTGGACATAATCAAAGTATGGCCAAAAGAATCATGCAAAAGCATAAGGAGAGTGGCAGCATGAATGATAGGTATCATTGTGAGAGGTCTAACAAGTCAATAAAAAGAGAGGATCATGTATTGCTCAGGATATCTTTCAGCAACAGGAAGCTTACCTCTTCTCAACTGCTCAGAGAAGGGAAAGAGAAATGCTCAATTGATGTTTGTACTTCAATTGTAAGGGGAAAATGCTTGGAATCTGAACTGAGAGGTTGCAAAGCATGGACAACACCACTGCTTACAGATGACCAGAAAAATAGGTGTATGGCAAAGAAATGCTCCAGTTGGAGCAAGAAAGAATGGAAGTGTTATTTGATGATGAAAGCATTTTCTACATTCTTAGAAATCATAGTAAAACATTTGTGAGAAAGTTACCAGGAGAAGAATATAAACCAGAGTGCCTGAATCTTTCAGTTAAGCATCCAATAAAAGTAATGATCTGGGGATGCATGGCAGTCAGCGGAGTTGACAGACTTCACATCGTTGTTAGGATGGCCAGTGTGTGCAAATATATTGAAATCTCACCATGTGCATGCCACCATCATCTCAACAGTTGCTTCCTGGAGATTTCTTCTTCCAGGATGACAGTGCTCCAAATCATCAAGCAAAAACAGTGTCAGACTGGAAGAAAAAGACCCAGGTAAAGACAATTGAATGGCCAGCACAGTCTACAGATCTCAATCTAACTGAGAATTTATGGCATAAGGTGTCACTGGAAATAGTTAAGAGACAGCCAGTGAGCAAAAGGGAACTCACTGAGTCTCTTATTGATTTGATTTGATTTATTGCATTTGATACAACCACATACCCACAAAAGGCTTCCAAGTGGTTTGCAATAAAAATTTAAATAAATAGGGCTAAAACAGGGAGTGGATAGAGTAGAAGAGATATGTGGATATCAGGTGAGAGAGTAACCAAAGGTTCCAATAAACAGAAAAGTTTGGAGCGTCCCCTTGAAGTGGACAGTGGAAGGTTGATTTTTGGCCTGGGGTAACAGGGAAATTCCACAATTTTGGCCAGAGATAACAGATCCATTTCTCTGGAGATGGTAAGTTGAAGGGTCAAGGGGGCAGGAAGATGGAGGAGATTATGATCTGCAGAGCAGAGACTCAATGAGGGGACATTGGGGTCCAGGTCAACACTCAGTAACAATTCCTAAAGCTGGTGCCCTCCATGTCAAAGAGATATCGTCAGATAAAAAAGAACAAATGCTGGCCAATTAAGTGTTAAAAGCCAAAACTGTTCAAATGGCCCTTTTCATGGACACTAAAACAAATAAAAATTTATTCCTAGCAGAGATTAACATCAATATGCCTGATAGTAGTTGTATTATTTAACTACAGTTACGATATATGCATTTCTATTGCAGAGCACTAAAGGCAAACCGAAACTCATGGTTTTGGTTGCGGCCAAAACTTAATCTGTGGCTGAAATGGTGCCTTGCAGGTCCTCCCAGGCCAGCCACCACCACCACCACATTCCCCTCAGAAGAGAGCCGGCCAATTGGCTAACCATCCAACCCCCTCCATCCTCCCACCACCCAAAGTCCTTCCTGGAGCCTACCTTTAAATGGCTTTGTGATCTAGTCATGTCTTCTGGGAAACAATGATTCCCAATTGCTCTTGCCTCCACAGGTTCTGCAGCCAAGATGGCTGCTGGTACTTTCCTCAGCAGTATGAAGCAAAGATAGCATTTCAGGTTCTGAAACCAACTTAAAGGAATTCTATTTTCCCTTTGAGGTGTCCCCAGCACATTCTCCCACTTGTCAAATTCATAATCCAACTTCTTTTGGATCACCTTCAATTTTTTTGGAATCAGCATCAAAACCGACCCGAAATCCAGATTTGGATTTCAGCTGGAAATTCTCATGCATTTTTGTCTGAAACTGAAATTCTCCCCACCTCCCACAGTCACTGTCCACCACCCCCACAACCATCCCCAGGAAGAGGGAAGGTTCTCTTTGATCAGCCAGTCATCTGACCCCGACCCCCTCTGCCTTCCCACCAACCAAAGGCCCTCCCCGGGCCAACATTTAAATGGCCAGGAGGTCTAGTGGCATCTTTTGGGCAAGAGGAATCCTCATTTGCTCTTTCACTTGCAGATCCCTCAGCCAAAATGGCTGCTGGGACTCCCTGCAGCAGCATCATGAGACTGCAGCAGGAGGTCCCAGCAGTCATCTTGGGATTGGAAGCAACATAAGCAGGAGCAATCCTTGTCACTCCTGCTTATGCTGCTTCCAATTCTAGACTTTTTGTATTAACAGAGAAGGAAAATAAAGATGAAGTGAACTTCCAGCTCTAGATGTAAATGGAGACACAGTAAAAGTGAATAAATTTGTTGTATAGTCTGGGCAGAATCCATCAAAGAGTTTATAAATCCAACATGCCAGTTTATAAGATATTCAGGCTTTAACAGGGAGCCTATATAAACTCATTAGACAAGGAGTCACATGATCAGATCTTTTTTTAACTAAAAATCAACTTGGCCACAGTGTTCTGCAAGACCTGTAAGTGGGAAAGTGCCTGAGCTGATAATAAACAATATAAGCCATTACAGTAGTCTAAATATGATAAAACTACAGACTGGACCAAAATGACAAAAATGCTTTTCAGTAAACAAAGAGCGAATACTTCTAAACTGATGTAATCTGAAAAATACTGACTAAACCACTGAATTAACCTGGGGTGTTAAGGACAAAGGAGTGTACAACTAGACTCCAAAAACTCTAGAAACCTTCTCTACTTTCAAAACCATATTGTCAGCTCATGTCAGTTCAGTTGGAGTAGAAGAGTAGTTACGGCATAACCATAATACTTTATTTAATGTAAAATAATTTGTTTCTTGCAAATCCATTAAAGTTAATGGAATAAGCAATTCCATACTAACAGTTGTTTTTTCCCCTCTATTTTCAATAGAACATGCTGGCAGGCATCCACCAGAGATGCAACAGCACTGTTAGACATCCACAGTGACATGAAGACACCAGAGCATCAAATGAGGGGCAAATTCACTAATGATAGCATGATGAAGAAAGACCATGGAGGCTAGGGCTTTTCAGCTTGGAGAAGAGACGGCTGAGGGGAGACATGATAGAGGTATATAAAATATTGAGTGGAGTGGAACAGGTGGATGTGAAGCGTCTATTCACACTTTCCAAAAATACTAGGACTAGGGGGCATGCGATGAAACTACAGTATAGTAAATTTAAAACAAATCGGAGAAAGATTTTCTTCACCCAACGCATAATTAAACTCTGGAATTTGTTGCCGGAGAACGTGGTGAAGGCGGTTAGCTTAGCAGAGTTTAAAAAGGGGTTAGACGGTTTCCTAAAGGACAAGTCCATAAACCACTACTAAATGGACTTGGAAAAAATCCACAATTCCAGGAATAACATGTATAGAATGTTTGTACGTTTGGGAAGCTTGCCAGGTGCCTTGGCCTGGATTGGCCGCTGTCGTGGACAGGATGCTGGGCTCGATGAACCTTTGGTCTTTTCCCAGTGTGGCATTACTTATGTACTTATGACCCCCAAGCTACCATGAGAAAAGCAAAGTAGCACAAACAATGAAATTAAAAAAACCTGAGATTCCAGGGAAGGAAAAAAGCAGCAGAAACATTGTCCAAATCACATCCAGGCAGTGGTAGAAGAATAAAGTAGAACCAACATTTGCAGGAAAACCTCAAGGCACCAGGCTTTTTTTTCATATAGACCCTACTCCTCCAGCATTATCTCATACTATTATTGTATCATTAGCACCTTCTACTTGTGCCTCCTATATTCCACCATACATGCAACCCATTTTCCCAGATTGGGGGGGGGGGGGGGGGAGCTGGAGCATATCTTGCAGAGAAGAGAACAGTGTTTTTCCTCATCTTCAAGCCCCTCGCTGTTATTCCTTCTGGTCTGCCTGGATGGTAGGGGATAGAGCAGTTGGGGCACTGGCTAATAGACTGCAGGCACAAGTCCTGAGTGCCTTTGCTAGGAATGTCCCTGACAGGAGGAATGGCTGTCTTGTATGTTTATAACAGTGCTGTGTGTGTTAAGTAATGTGCTTATTAATGCAAGGTATTATGACCTTATATGAAATACCTCCAAATACACAAACATCATTACTTATACCTTCAGAGGTCTAAATCTGTGCCTTTGTTGACTTACATGGCCCCCCTCTAATCTAATTTTCTACTAATTACCCCTCTGCTTTCATCTGCATCTGGTCAACCCAGCTACTGAGGCAGTACCAATGCAGTTTTACAATGCACACAGCATTAAAAGTCATCTTGTTTGTGCTATTGTCCCCATAATAGGCTTACCACACATTTGTGAATAGGCATCTTAATACGGATATTGGTTTTCTCATCCACAATCAAATTTTGACTCAGCTGTAAAGTTTTACTGTGCTATCAACACCTTTCACCCTTCCTCCCATTCCCATTCCCTGAGATTTAATTACCTCTAATATGTAAATCCAGTGCAGCTCTGCTTGTACTTAAGTAACTTGATCAAGGGAGCTTAGCTTTGGAAAGAAATCACAGATATATTGTTAGTCTAATTAAAAGGTAATATCTGCAGTTTCCTTCTTTCTATGTATTATGAAAATCAAGGAGAAAAACCTACTTTTCACTCTGTTGATTCTACAGCATTATCAATTATCAGTATGCATGCACTTTCTCTGTGAAAATTAACCTGCCAGCCCTCCAGCCACCCAGCAATTCTCCTGTATCCCCTGCCCCCCCCCTCGAGCCATGCAGCGATTCTCCTCTCTCCCCTGCCCCCCTCCAGCCACCCAGCAATTGTGCTCTCTGCCCTGGCCCCCCTGCAGCCATCCAGCGATTGTCCTGTGTCCCCTGCCCCCCCTGCAGCCATCCTGTTATTCTGCCCCCTCCCCCCTCCAGCCACCCAGTCAAAGCGGTGGCGTTATTGTAAGTCCTGGCCATCCACGGAGTCAGCTTCTAATGGAGTGAGGTGAGTTGACTGAGTTCGTGCGTTCCCTCAGTCCTCCTGTGTTGTTACCCACCCTCGACGTCATGACGTTTTGACGCGAGGGCGGGGCCCGCCCTCGATGTCATCACCAACGTCATCACATTTTGACTCAAGGGTGGGGCATAGAGAGATGTGACACCCTTACAGACTTATGAACCCTGAAGCCACAGAGTCAGCTTCAGAATATTGGAGGTGCGTTTTATTATAGTAGATTTTGAGCTCAGCATTCAAAATGCAGGGAGCAAAGGCTTATTGGAGTAAAAACAAACATGTAAAAAATAATCTAGATTTTCAAAGTGAGAAAAAAATCTGGGTAATGTCTGAAAATACCTGAATAGTTGTCTGTATAGGGAAATACCTACAGTACCTGAATGCAACTCATGTTGAACTACAACTGAAAAATGTATAAGCTAAATCCCTTACAACCAATCATGAAAAGCTCCTTTTACAAAGCAGTGCTAAAAAATGGCCTTAGAACGCCCTTATGCAGATCTTTCCCAGAAGCTAATGTCATTTTTAGTGTAGGCAGAAAATGGCCAGTTTTCCATTTTCCATATTAATAGCCATGTACTAATGTTACCATGAAAGTGTGTCCATTAACAAAAATTTGCATGTAAGCACTTACCAACACCTATTTTGTAGACAGTAGGGGCTCAGAAGCCAATCCTGCACTAATCAGTTAGCGAGCAGTAATACAGATGCGCTGATTATCAGAGAAACACTGTCTCTTCTGTTCCTCCAGACACACCCCCTCTGTAAAAAAAAACCAAACTATTTTTTAGCATGTGGTTTGCGCATGCACATTGCAAAATTTATTTATTTATTTATTGGGATTTATTGACCAAATTTATGAAGAGATTCACCCAAGGCAGTGTACAGTAGGAATAGTTTAACATCAAATGTTGTACAGTAGGTACAGTTTAACATTAAACATACACTTTTGTTGACAGCATAACAATAGTAAAATGTACAAGTATAAACATAAAAATAATGAAAGAGGAAAACTTGAAAACAGCAAATTGAAACCTAATAATAGGACTATCATGAAACAGGATCAAAAATATACACATTTAACAGCACTAAAATTCAAATAACAGAGACATAATGTAATGCAAGCATAATAGTGATAGAATATCTAATAAGCACACAGAACATTCAAATAACATTGCTATGATAATAATGCTTTTCTACAATACAGCTTACCATATAACTGAGGGGCCAAGTAGAGATATAAATATAGATGGAGACAAGATGTGTGGTACAGAGTCGGGATAAATAAAAGGGTGGTTAAACTAAAGGCAAGTTCTTTAAACAGTTAATGAAGATATAAGGAACTGGTCTAATTTACAGTGCATGTACTACTACTACTACTACTATTTGACATTTCTAAAGCGCTGCTAGGGTTACGCAGTGCAGTACAATTTAACATAGAAGGACAGTCTCTGCTCAAAGAGCTTACAATCTAATGGACAAATCTACAGTCAAGTAGGGGTCATCAGATTGGGGCAGTCAGGATTTCCTGAAAGGTATAAAGGTTAGGTGCCGAAAGCAACATTGAAGAGGTGGGCTTTGAGTATGGATTTGAAGATGGGTAGGGAGGGGGCTTGGCATAAGGGCTCAGGAAGTTTATTCCAAGCATAGGGTGAGACGAGGCAGAATGGGCGGAGCCTGGAGTTGGCGGTGGTGAAGAAGGGTACTGAGAGGAGGGATTTGTCCTGTGAGCGGAGGTTTCGGGCTAATCCAGGTACAGAATGGGTGTATAGTCAGTTACCTTATGTATTAAAGGCTTGTGAGAAGAGCCAGGCTTTCACCTGCTTCCTGAAGTACAGGTAGTCTCAAGTTACATGTAGCTCCTCTGGGAGTAAATTCCATAGCATGGGGGCTTCTCCTGAGAAGGCTCCCTGGCAGGTATCACATTGTACAATTTCTTTTATTGAGGGGACAGTTAGTGATGATCCTTGAGAGGATCTTAGAGGTCTCAAAGGTGTGTAGAGGGCTAAATACTCTAACCCATTTTGTCTGGGGGCCTTGAAAAATCAAACATATCAGAGTTTTAAATTTAGCCCTGTAAGGTACTGGCAGCCAGTGTAGTTTTTGCAGGAAGGGTATGATGTGGTCACGCCATTTGCAGCCTTCTATCATTCATGCTAAAGCATTCTGAATCAGTTGGAGCTGATACAAACTCTTTTTGGTTTCACCAGTGTACAGGGCAGGGCATTACTATAGTCCAGTCGGCATGGCCCACTGTGATCAGACTCTTTTTTTCCAATATATGGAGAGAGATTTCATAGCTGCCATAGGTGATAGAGACAGTTTGTAAAATGACTGCAGGATGCCTCAGCTCATGCCCTTTTAAGCTGTGGGAAGCACATGCTAGTGCTTACTGTAGCTTATTTATTTATTTATTTATTTATTGCATTTGTACCCCACATTTTCCCACCTATTTGCAGGCTCAATGTGGCTTACAGAGATTTTTATTTTTTTATTTATTTATCGCATTTGTACCCTACATTTTCCCACCTTTTTGCAGGCTCAATGTGGCTTACAGAGTGTTATTATAATGTAGTCATTACATGATCTTAAATACAGTCAATAGTAGGCTGAAGGTAGATGAGGATTTAGATGGGAAGGTGTTAGGTAAGGTCATGTGAGAGGTGTTGTTTGATGAACCTGAGTGGTTTAAGGGATGATTTATTTCAATAAGGATGTCTTTTGTAGGCGTTGCCTTTACATGTTATCAGATACAATTGGTGATACAGAGAGATTAATATGATACAGAAAGCTGATACAGAGATTTATTATGGCCTTGCCATTGTGATACAAATAGATTAAGGATAGGAAAGAAGTTTTAAGAAAATAGATATTGAAAGATGGCTTTCAGACTGGGGTGGATTGATGAGGCTTAGTAAAAGGACCCCTAAGTATTTTTACAACATTTATATGTTTCATTAAATATTAGAATATTACACTATCAGGAGTTCTTGCATCTGCTTTCTCAAGTTTATTTATAGACAATTTCTGCATTTACATATTTTTTTATGCAGAAGTGGGAAATAAGTACAAATTGTTTTTCTCTAACAGTTCTGAACTCCATTACTTAGCCCTCCTACCGTGATCAGTTGCATATTAAAATAGCATCATCTGGTTTTTGGCAATATTACTTAAAATATATTGAAAACATATTGAAAATTTTAGATTATTAAAATACATTCATTTTCTTTAACAGAGAGTGTAGAAGCAAGTCACTGCAAGCCCTGCAGCAATAGTTTTGTACGTCATTAGTTTAGTCTGTTTGACATGGTAATTACTGTGCAAATGAGAAGCATCAACAGGGTTAGGATAGAGTCACAGTTCTGTGGGCAAATAAGCTTGTTTGAGGGAAGCATGAACAAGTATCTGAATGTCTTCCTAGACAGGTTTGCCTGAGAGAATTTCGTGGCAAGTGTTTACTTTCTCTCACACTGGCAGAAAGATTATTTGAAAGAACTTTGTACTCCTACTTTGAAAGGAACAATGGAATACATATTGTAGCAGATCCTGTATACAATTATTTAGCAGAAGCTTTCATTAAAAAAAAACAAACCCAAAACATATATATATATATATGAACAAAAGCATAAAACCATACACACAAAAGCCAGCGGGGCTGGTGTTTGGGTGGTGTTTGGGTGGTGGGGCTAGTTCTGGGCAAGACTTCTAAGGTCTGTGTCCTGAAAATGGCAGATACAAATCAAGGTAAGGTATACACAAGAAGTAGCACATATGAGTTTATCTTGTTGGGCAGACTAGATGGACCGTGCAGGTCTTTTTCTGCCGTCATCTACTATGTTACTATGTAAAAGCCAGCATGCATACATACATACCCAGTACATTTTAGACTTAATAAAGAAAGAAAGAACCACAGTCCTTTGCTCAGTCTTTATAAAGAATGTTTCCTTAATCTGACATGCCATCAAAGTGATCTTGCATTGCATATTCATGTTACTAAAGTATGGAAGATAGGGAAGGAGGAAAAAAGATAGGAAAGGTAAAGACAGAATGATATTAATTAAGAGTTCAACCAGTGTTCATCCAGCATTGAAAAGTCATAGACCTTAGAAAATCTCTGTTAACAAGTTATTCCATTTGTTCATTCATGCCCATCTATCTTGGCTATTAGTGAAGTGGAGAAAAGTGGGGCAGATTCCCTTCTATTGGTATGCCCAATTTTGTTCTGTCTTCCATTTCTCTTTCAGTCTCATAGTTGCACCTCCATTCATCTTTCATTATGTTTTCTCTCAGTGTTCACTCTCTATTCTATACTTTCCATTTTTGACCTCTTCCCTCCATCAACTATCCATTCTTTCTCTCTCCTCTCCATTTTATCCCAGCCCTCCACCCTTCTCTTTCTCTCTTTCTCTTCCCCATTCATCTCTTCACCATCTCTTCTGTCTTATTTTGCAATTTATTCCACCCCATCTATATCTTTTCCTTGCATTTCCAAAGTTTCTTCCCCTTAACCTCTATCCATTAGATTAACTCAGCTATAGTATCAGTAGGCTAGCAGCGTGAGGGTTTAATGAAGGTGAGTAGATGTTGTCACCATGTCTCCTTCCTCCCCCTAAACACTGTTGACCAATTACTGCTCTTCATGCCCTATCCTCATTCTCCCCAGTATCTGCCAGCATCAGTCCCTTTCTCCCATCCTCACCACCTGCCTGCATCTCTATTTTCCTACCTTTCAGCATCTGCCAGCATTAGCCACTTCTTCCACCTCTACCTCAGCATCTGCCAGTGTCAACCACCTTCACAGCTCTAGATTAGCACCTTCTCCCAGCCCCACCATCAACCTCCTTTTCCTAGCATCAGCTTTCCTCCTCCTCCTCTCCCAAAAATCAGTTTCTTCCTTATCCTAGCCCCAGCATCAGCCCCCCTTCTCCGTTGTCTGTTCTGCCATCGAAACAAAGGGAGAGCAGTGGGAGTGAAGGAACAAGTTCCTGTCGTTGTGCCAAGGATTCAGTATCACAGGCCATACTAATGTGAGCAGTGAATCAGTGAGGCAGGGATTTTTGGAGCCCTTAAGCTTCAGTGCCTCTAAGTCAGCCCTGCCTGTGAAAACCAGGTTTGCAAGTGAATGTAACCAAATGTTTACTCCTTTAGACCTTATGGAGGACTATATAAATGGTCAGTGCATGCAGCCATGAGGTTCCAAGTAGGACAGCCAGACATTGTTATGTATGCAAAGAAGTCTGCAAGCAAGCGATATAATATAAATGATCATTGGCTCTAAAACATGCTTCTCCCTAATGTATTAATGCTGAGACATTAGGTGGGAGCACAGAACCTTGGCGGACAGGAACGCTTCCTGACAATGAAGAGTGGTGACCTTTTTCTTCACACCTATGTGAAGGCATGGTCACTAACCATGTAAACTTTAAGCAAGCCTATCCTAATGCCCCAACCTAATCTCACCAACCTCCACTCCCAATTCTGTTCTGACTTAGATGACGACCTCATCATTGGTTTTATTTACCCCACCTCCCCATTCCCCCTCTACTCATCCCATCCTTCTCTTCTCCATCTCCCCTTTATTTTATCCCTCCTTACCCCTTTTCTCCCAAATTATACTATCCTATCCTGTCTACCCTCTCTTATCCTAATCATACATTATCAAGCTCAACTTATCATACACTATCAAGCTCAACTTATAATGTTTTGAAATTTCTATTATATGACTTTGTATTTCAATTTACTATGTAAGACGCATTGAGCCTGCATTATGTGGGAAAATGTGGGGTACAAATGTAATAAATAAATAAATAAAATAAATTTACATCTTATAAGTTTATAACTCAAAACCACAACATACATGGGTAAAAGCAGCATTTTAACCCCTTCAATATATATAGGGATAAAATCAATATTTGCATTTATTCCACCTTCTTTTTCCAGTTCTCCTCCTGATCCACTAATGTTAGAGATACCACCTGTGATACCTCTACCAATGGTATTTGCCCCCTTTTTTGAAGCAGCTTGCCATGCAAGGTTGATGTAATACAGGCTGGATTAAAAGCATCAAATAAAAATTATGCCAGTATATACATGAATCAACTACTAATGACAGCAGCTTTGCTCCCCCCCCCCCCCCCCAATTAAGCATTGTGGCAGATCAGACTCTTGGAATTAAATTGCAGGCAGCAATTTCCTTAGGTTGGGGCTTCTAAACACAAGCCAGTCCTTTATTTTCCACTTCCAGTGGGAGATAGGATGATAAAGAGCCAATTAGGGGGCACTGGGTGTGTTTCTGTGCCTCTGAGTGAAGGTGGTGGGCTTCAGGGATCATGCAAAAATGTGGGATACAAATGTAACAAATAAATACATAAATAAATATACAGCCCACAGTGGAAAGCAGTCTTACCAAAGGCAGGAGGAGGCAGTCTTATCAGAGAATTTACCAGCTCAGGAGGACCCAATTTCTGGTCCTTATCAATGAAAAGAGCATTGTGAAGTTCCACCTTAGTGCACCTTAATAAAAGAACCCCTTAATTTCCCATTTGGATCAATCAGAATACACTTCCATAATGTTTATTATTTAATACACCCAAACAGTGCACCCAGTACAAATTAGTCAATTGAACAATAGTGGAGAAACATTTCTAAATAATCTGAATAGAAATACATAAGGCCCCTTTTACAAAGTGACGGTAAGCCCGCTCACTAAAAAGGAAGTATTGCCAGGCTACCACAGCAGACCAGCAGTACTTTCCACCTCCAGCATGCCATCATGTCTGGTGCTACAAAAATATTTTTATTTTTGTAGTGCCGGTGTGTACCCGGCAGTAATTGGGCAGTGCCGCACTCTGCTCAGTTACCACCAGGTTAGCGTGGGATCCCTTACCGCCACGGTAAGAGCTCTGCCCCCCCCCCCAAAGTGGCCACGCGACAAGTGCTTCACTTGCTGCAAAGCCATTTCCTCAAAAAAGGAAGACCTACCTTTTACCCACTGAGGTAAAAGGGGGCCTTGGTGTGCCTCAAAAACACACACCGATGCCTGTGCATGCCCCCTTTTGCCGCAGCTTGGTAAAAGGGGCCCATAATATAAACACTTTTTTAATTCATCAATTTTTTTTCTATTCTATATGAGAAAAAGAAACCCTTCATAAATTAGGCTAAAGTTTACTAGTGACTTGTAAAGACTATCCTCACATCAGTGCAACAATTGATTGTAAACCATACATATGCAGGATCCAAAGATAATGTAAATCGCACATATGCATAGAAACTCTTGGGTGGTTGATACAAATCATCATAGACTTCAAACTACTCAGAGAATAATATAATAAAATGATTGTGAAACACAGGTATATCCAGTCTAGTAATTAAAACTCGTTCAGTCAGCATCTACATTCATTTTTCTTTCTAGTCCCCAGTTTTCAATTGCACTACATTTTTAATGTAGATTAAGCCAAATTAAAAATGATATGAATTTATCTGCACATTGTGAATTCTGTTTGTGTGAATGAGGATAGTCATTACTTAACTTTCTCAGAGCAAATTTTCTTTGCTCTATTTGACCATGGGAAGCAAAATGTTTCACAGTAGGATGTTAAAAACATCAAACTGCTTAGCTAAACCATTCACACCTCCAACAGGCTCTTTAATTATTTTATTACAAAGTAGAGCTGGACACCAATAAACAAGTTTCATGGCTAATGTGAGGAGGGTGGTCAAGCAGCTTGATGTTGAAAAGAGGAAGAGAAGGGATGTTGGAAAAAAATCCTGGCCATGTGTGGGAATTATCAGAGTCTTTAGATTCTTATAAATCTTCCTCTTCATCTTCCTATAATTCTGGAAGTGATTCTGATATTTTCCCTGCAGTAAAACCTGAAACGTTATCTAAGGGTTCTGAGGTGGCTAGTAATAATGTTGTATGTCACGAGTTGAATAAGTCTGGTCATACGTTTAAGGGTCCTTTTACCAAGCTGCGGGAAAAAGGGCACTGCGCTTGCGGCAGGAGCTGTTTTTCCCGCACGCCAGGGCTCTTTTTAATGCAGCAGGTAAAAAAGTCCCCAGACACACATGGCCATCCAGTAAGAGAACTCTTACCACATGGCCATGCGGCGAGAAGCCCTTACCGCTACCCATTGAGGTAGCGATAAGGGCTCCTATGCTAACCCAGCCGATGCCTGATTACCACTGGGTTATCACTGCGCAAGCCATTTACGAGGGTTTTCTTTTTCCCCTGGAAATGGAACATGCTCGGGGTGGAACTACCACTGGCGGCTGCATTGGACCGGTAGTAGACCCGGAATAGCTAGTGGTAAGTCCGCGTTGGGCTTACCGCCGCCCTGTAAAAAAGACCCCTTAGTGCCTTAGCACCTTTAGGAGCCCATATTTCGTTAAAAGAAAAATTTTGAAAGGTAGGTTTGTGGATTTGTTTACATTGTTGGTCAAAGAACAAGATTATGAGGTGAAAAAAGTGATGATGGGAAGGAACAATCAAAGGAAAAGATGGTGAAAGTAACAAAGTCTATTCATAATTGGTTGTTAGGTTTTAATATTTATGCTGTTATTTTGGGTGAGGCTAAGCCTGAATTGTACCCAAGTCTCTTAAGGTATTCAGATATGATATTGAGAGTTTATAAGATTTATGGAAGTTGTTCATGGTTAAACTATGACATTCATTTTAGGAAAAGACTTGCAAAGCATAAATCTAATGCATAGGGTTTTAGGGAGATTGACATTTGGTTAACAGAAATGATTCTGTTTCACCTGTGGTCCTTTCGATATTTTGGGCAGCAGAGTTTCATACTGGTTGTGGGAGGAAGGCTTAGAAATCAAACAGGAAGTTCTATATGGGGAAATGTTCAATCCAATTCCTTTACATGTGGGGTCAGTGGATCAGGAGGAATGGTTGGAGTACGAGGAGGAGCGGAGGGAGGGGAGAATGCTTGTTTCCACTTCAATTCAGGTCAATGTGCAAAACAGTCCTATAAATTTAAGCATAAGTGCTCCATATGTGCAGCAAATCATCCTGCCTTTAGATGTAGAGTTAAAATGGGATTGATTGCCAGAACCTATGGACCCAGAGTAGTGCACTCAGGAAGTATTCAGCAAGGCCCTGTCTCCAATTAAGGTAACAGTGTTGGAGGATTGGTTACAGTATTATTCATTGAGAGATGATGCACAATTGCTATTAGAGGGTTTTCATGATGGTTTTCAATTTTGTTTTCAGGGTCCTGATTTAGTATATAAATCAAGGAATTCACCTTCCTTAATTAAACATAGCAAAATTGTAATTGAGAAGCTATGTAAAGAATTGATTTGGGTAGAATAGCTGGTCCTTTTTCAGTCCTCCATTCAATAATTTGGTTATTTCAACTTAGGAAATTACTCCTAAAAGAAAACTAGGAAAATTTAGATTAATTCATAATATATCTTATCCTGCTGGTTCTGATGTTAATGCATTTATAGATCCATATGATTGTTCATTCAAATATGCTTAGTAGATGACGACAGAGAAAGACCTGCACGGTCCAGTCAGTCTGCCCAACAAGATAAACTCATATGTGCTACTTTTGGTGTATACCTGACCTTGATTTGTATCTGCCATTTTCAGGTCACAAACCTTTTGATCAAGCCTTAACATTGTTGAGGAATTGTGGTAAGGGTGCTTTAATGGCAAAAGCTGACACTGAGTCGACTTTTAGGCTTTTACCTGTACACCATGAATCATTTTATTTACTTGTCTTTAAATTTCAGTCACAGTTCTTGTTTGATAAAGCTATGCCTATAGATTGTTCAGTTTCTTGCTCCCGTTTTGAGGCTTTTTCTACATTCATTCTTTGAGTGGTGAAACAAGTATCATGTGATAGAAACATTATACATTATTTAGATCATTATTTTATTTGTTGGTCCGGGAACAACAAATGTTTGTAAAGAGTTAGTTGTTACATTTGAGAGAGTGGCTGAACAGTTTGGAATACATTTAGTTAAGGATAAGTGTGAAGGTCCTTGTACAAAATTGATTTTTTTAGGTGTTGAATTGGATTCAATGGAAATGCAGTGTAGATTGCCAATGGAAAAGGTACAGAAGTTGGTTGGGGCAAATGAAGGTGCTCTTTGTGTTAAAAAGATGATTTTACAGGTCAGTCAGTCTTTGATTGGTTTATTTAATTTTGTATGTAAGGTTATTCCAATGGGGAGAGTTTTCATTAGAAGGCTATCATATTTGACCAGAGGTGTTAAAAAAAGTAATTATTTTATTAGGATTCCATCTTGTGAAGTCTGATTTGAATGTATGGTTGATGTTTTTTGAAGAATTTCAATGGAGTGACAGTTTGACAGAGTTCTCCAGTTTCTAATTTAGATTTGCAGTTATTTTCTTATGCTTCTGGAGGTAGGGAATTTGGGCTTTATTTTTATGGATCTTGGTGTTCAGAGGCATTGCCTGAGTCATGGTTTAGGAGAGGTTGGAGAAGGAATGTTGCCTTTCTAGAATTATTTCCTATTTGGATGGAATTGATGTTCTAGGGTGATAAGTTGATGAATAGATGATTGATTATTCGTTCTAATATGGCTGTTGTTTTTGTCATCAATCACCAATTTGTCAGGTGTAATTTGTGTTACATTTGATTATTCTCAGATATTTGTATTTGAATTTTATATTAACAGCTAGTCACATTCCAGGTTGTAGTAAAGAATTGGCGGATGCATTATCTCAATTTCAGTTGTCCCATTTTTGGTCTCTTGCTCTCGATGCAAACAGAAGTCCAACAAGAATGCCAGAAGAATATTGGAGAGTGTTTCTTATCTAATTCTGAAATTAATATCTCAATGTTTATCTGTTAATACTTTGAAATGTTATTCAAATGCTTGGGAGAAATTTTGGATGATAGTTGGTTCTCGCTTTTTGTTGATTGGTAATCAGATTGATGGAGTTTGATAATTCAATTTACTTTAATGGTGGCATAGAAAGGTTGGTCAAGATTGGCTGAGATGACTGCTACTGCAAGTGTGGCATTTTATAATAAGTGCTTATTTGGGTCCTTATACATATTCTTTTTTTGGAGAAGAAGTTGTTAAAGGTTTATTCAATTCAGTGGATGAATGTCCATAGACCTATTAATCCTGACATTTTGTTGTCTTTATTTTATAATTTGTCAAAATTGATTTTTTTCTGATTATGAGGTTGCATTATTCCAAGTGGCATTTTCATGGGCTTTTTATGGTGCTTTTTGAGTTAGTAAATTGGTGGTAAATTCTATGAATGATACTGGTGGAAGGGGTCTTTTGGTGAGTGATGTGCAGGTGAAGCATGACAAGGTTATTTTATTAATCAAAAAATCTAAAACTGATCAGAATGGAAATGGCATAGTTGTCACTTTGAGAAGAGTTGATAGTTTGATAACTTGTCCCGTTCATGCTGCTCAGGTGTTTATAAGAATGAGAAGGACATATTGGTTTTCACATCGTGATTTGTCCCCATTGACTAGCTATCAAATTATGGCTGCTATGCTTTTGAGATTGAAACTGTTAGGTTTGAATCCATATGATTTTGGGACACATTCATTTAGAATTGGTGTGGTCTCTTTTGCTGCACTGGTAGAGATGTCAGTTGAGGTTATTAATTGGACTTGATACACCACCTTTCTGAGGTTTTTGCAACTACATTCAAAGCGGTTTACATATATTCAGGTACTTATTTTGTACCGGGGGCAGGTTAAGTGATTTGCCCAGAGTCACAAGGAGCTGTAGAGGGAATTGAACTCAGTTCCCCAGGATCAAAGTCCAGTGCACTAACCACTAGGCTACTCCTCCACTCAAGGATTGGTAGATGGCATTCATCTAGTTATAAAAGTTATATGTGTTAGTGTCATGTAATTATTATACTTAATTTTGTCATTTCACATTCAATTCCAGTTAGGTGAAATGAAGAGTTGGTGGTTTGGATTTGTGGACATTCATATGTGTTCTGGGCAGCAAAACATTTGGAGACGTCATCATTAGGAAAGCACCTAGGACTGGCTGCCATCAGATTTTGGCTTTATTGGATGAATATTAGAGGACATTTTGGGATCAGTTGATGACTTCATCGTTACAGGATAGAAGATGGTTATGTGACCTTCATATATTGTTATTGCATCTGGGTGGAAATGATCTATGTGTAATTAAGGGAGTGGACCTTATTAGGCAGATGAAAAAGGATACATTAAAAATGTGTGATTTGTTTCATGGGATAAGAATTATTTGGTCTTATATAATTCCGAGGAGAGTTTGGGAAGAGCTGAAAACATTAAAGGTATTGAGCATTTAAGAAAAAAAGGTTATTTTGGATCTTTCTAAATTGGTGGTTGTGTTTCCACTCATGATTTAATAACAGTTGATTGTGCTGGTCTTTATCGACCTGATGGGGTCCATCTCAGAAATTGGTTTCAATATTCTGATCAGTGATTTTCAAGATGTTTTAGAATGTATTGGAGATTATGGTAGGGCTGCAACTGTTGGGGGGAGCTGAAGAGTGAGTCACTATCTTCACTTTTGGTGGTGTGGAAAAGTGTGCCTTGTCATATTTTACTGAATAAGTTTAAGTATTTAATTTTGAGCACAGAATATGACTATTCTCTTGTGTTACCACTTGAGGATTGAAGTGCCGTGCATGTATGAATAATTGCTTATAACATCCCTTGGAATCACCATGGGGGACACAAAAGGATTAATTTATGGATGTTAAATGCTTGGCTACTATGATACCGAGGCATTATAATATTCATGGTCTTATTTTGTATCTCATTCCTCATAATTCCTAGCATCTTGTTTGCTATTTTGTCCGCTGCTGCATACTGGGCAAAAGATTTCACAATATTGTCTACAATGACCCCTAGATCCTTTTCTTGAGTGCTAACTCCTAAGGTGGACCATAGCATTAAGTAATTATGATTTGGATTATTTTTCCCAATGTGCATCACTTTGCATTTATCCACATTAAATTTAATCTGCCATTTTGATGCCCAGTCTTCCAATTTCCTAAGGTCTTCCTGCAATTTTTCACAATCCGCATGTGTTTTGACAACTTTGAATAGTTTTGTGTCATCTGTAAATTTAATCATCTTCTTTTAAGTGCCCTGACATCATGCAGTAACAGCCCATTCTAGACATCCAGATTCAATTATAGAATGCCACTGCCCTGCAATGGAAAAAGGAAGCAAGTGCCTATTTTCTCTGAAGCACTTGCTTCCTTTTGATTTTGTAGGGCAGACTAGCATAATCTAGTATTGGTGTCCCTTACATTTAGTCACACACAGTTACACCAGCCATAGATCTGGTGTAACTGCATGTGCCCAAATGCAGCAGGGGTGTACACAACTTATTGTCTTCTTTGCACAATATTTGGCAGTCCTGCCCATGTCCCTCCCATGATTTAGCCATGTGAATACCCCCCTGCATGTATACAGTATCCCCCAGATTCTATATATAGCACTGAGCATTAGATGCCAGAATTTGTGTACAGCTCTGAGATCTGTGCACAACTTGATGAGGTAATAGGAACCAACTGTGACTTAATCGGTACCTAACTGAAGATGCATTTGGATCTCCTCTGCACACTTTTCAATCTAACTTTTCTTATTCACAATCCAAAAGGGACCATGGCCTGAGCACCCACGCACATTTAAAAATCAAAATCAAACAGTAAAAACTGATTGGCTATTGAACCTCCAATCAAGAGAAGCAATGGGTTAAAAAAAACATGCTATAAATCTGTTTGGTCAGTTAAATTTTTTGTAGTGTTTCTTTGCCATAAGAAATAATTAGATTATTGGTATTTGATGACTCTTTTCACCGCCACTGCAGTCCTTCATGAGCATATCTCTTTTTCAAAACAAATTTTTTGACGATGTAAGGGCATGGCATAAAACAATATAAGTTACTGGTAGAGTAGTGAAAGGTAAATGCATAATGCATAATGAAAGGTATGGAGGAGTGGCCTAATGATTAATGTAGCAAGCTTTGATCCCAGTGTCCTAGGTTCAATGCCCACTGCATCTCCTTATGACCATGGGCAATTCATTGAACCCTCCATTGCCTCAGGTGCAAAAACTGAGATTGTGAGCCCCATAGGTAGAACCTGCTTATATGTGTGATTGTTCTCCACCTTGAACTTGTTATTCCTCCAAATTCTATATATTGCACCTCAATTTCCACACAGAAATCAAAGCGTATTCTATAAGAAAGCATGTTACTTAATTGTTTAACTAGTTAATCAGCACTGTTAACTGGATGTTAACAAGCAATTATCAGCACTAATTTTCACCAGACGGCAAACCTCCTCCATTTTATGCCCACCACATTAGGAGGTTTGCCATCTGGTGTGACAGCAAGGCCCTAGATCCTCTTTCTTGCGACTCAACGTAACCAAAGACCATAACGGACATATCCTAACTCTTCCTCTCCCTCTCTAAGCTCTCCCCAATTGTCTTTACTATACATGTATCTCATTCTACTATAATATCACCTTCATATTGTTCACACCTTGTATTTGTTCACACTGGAATCGGTTAACGCCGTTTACGGTACTATGTAAGCCACATTGAGCCTGCAAAGAGGTGGGGAAATGTGGGATACAAATGCGACAAATAAAAATAAATAAAAAATAAAATCTAAGTTGCATAGTTGAAATGTGGGTATGGTTATGGGAGTGGGCATTTCTAAAATCTATGTGCATTGTTAAAGAACACACCCACTCTGTGCCTAATTTACACATCAGAATTTACACCAGGTTTTAGTTGGTGTAATTGACAGTGGTTAAATTTAGTTGTGCAGAGCAGCACTCAACGTATTCTATAACATATGGCTAAATGAAAGCATACTTTATAGAATACGCTTAGATATATAAAGGTGCAATATATAGAATCTAGCTCTTTATGACTATTCAAAAATGTGTGTGTCCAAATAGCAGATCCTTTGCAGAGAGCCAAAGACTGTATGGACCTCCAAAGGAGGAAAGGATGCAGACTGTGCTAGGTCTCTTACGGTGCTACCCTAAAAATAGCATCATGGAGACCATAAGCTTATAACTAACCAATATGTCAATGATTGAGTATTCCACTGGTGGCTCCTCAGCACCCAGAGGCATTCCTTTGGACCATATGCTACCTGAAAGAGAATTGAATATGGTGTTCAGTTCATAAATCCTGTAAATTCTACTTGGCCCGCTGGATCATTCTGTCCTCTTCAGCTTTCTCTTAACAAACCTCAGCTTTGATTGCTGTGAACTACACTTAATTGCTTTTTCTTTGTTTTCCTGCATGAACTGGAGCCTTTTCTGACCTTCCAGTAATAGTTTTTGTTGAACTGAGATATCTATTATTGTTTTTTCTTAAATGTGTATCATCAGTTGAAGACTTCCTGGGGCCTTAGGTGTCAATAGCTCCTCCCACCTTGCCTAAGCATGACGTCCTCTCCAACTAGTCAGTAACCCCTGCCCTCCTATATTCCTCATCGGTCTGCCTCTTACCTTTGTGTCAACCTTATTCATGGCCAACACACTAATTTATTGATTAATTGATTTGACATTTCTATTTTGCCTAACACCTAGAAGAATTACAAATCACACACATAAAAATACATCTGACAATATGAACTCCTGCACCCTGCAGTGGAAAACCAAGGAAACAAACTTCTCCTTTCTGTAGCAGTGTTAACCACTGCTTCCCAGGATGATCCAAGCATGAGAATTTGGCTTTCCCACAGTAAGGTGATTGTCGATTTTGTGAGCAAAGATGTCTGCCCAAGTGGTTGGCACAGGTATGCACATTTTGATGAACTGCAAGCTAATTTATCTGTTAGACAGGATTGCTTTCTGCATAAATAAATTCTCATTAACATGCATGGGCACTT
Organism: Microcaecilia unicolor; assembly: GCF_901765095.1. Lineage (NCBI taxonomy): Eukaryota > Metazoa > Chordata > Amphibia > Gymnophiona > Siphonopidae > Microcaecilia > Microcaecilia unicolor. The sequence goes on along the minus strand of NC_044032.1, from coordinate 85,108,156 downwards.
GACAACTTAAACAGGAGTATCAAATTCCTTTTGCTCGATAATAAATAGAAATACGACAAAACTAAGAAAAGAAAATAAGATGATACATTTTTTTATTGTACTAACTTAATACATTTATGTATTTATTTATTTATTTATTTTCTTTGTTACATTTATATCCCACATTATCCCAAACAAGTTTCAGTTCAATGTGGCTTACAATAAACAGTATAGGATACATAACAAAGAATAACACATTAGTCCAATACTCTAAGGTATCATCTAATTTTCTTTATTTTGTTTTATGTCTATTTATTACATTTAAAAGTGGACTAACACGGGTACCCTACCACTTTTCTGCCATGCATTGGTTAGTGATTAGCCAAGAGTCTAAACGCCCTCGTAGTTTAATCAATCAACCCCTTAATTTTTATTCTAGTAGTGCATTTTATTCTAGAATGGTGATGTTTTATTTCACCTTCCTTAAACCGGAAACAGTTTAGGCATTGAAATATTCGACTTTAGCTAATGTATGATATATTTGAATTCGTTTTAATGCTCAGCAATATCACATCGGCAAATATTCTGACCGTGGAGGATACAATCATTTGATATGCCCTATCTTTATTGTTATTTGAACGTGTTCGTCCTACTTCTACAGTTTCATTTAAACCAATGAATAAAATCATTTGAGCGGCTTGTTTAACAATTTACGGATCCAAATCTGGCACAAAGCGAACGGAATACCTGTTGATCAAACATCCGAGGCTTCTGCTGCTTCAAATGCAGTCTAAAGTTTGCTACTCCTGGATCAACCAAGGGTATCGGATTCACTGGGGAAACATATCATAGCAGCGGCTTTTCTTTTTAATAATACCTGGAAATGTAACATAAGAGACATAGTTCAAAAGCCTGTTTCTCGTGCCCTGGAGGCATAGTATTTAACACACTGATCTTACATTCTCCCTATTCTGTCTTTTCACTTGACTTATAATGGGCATGCAGATAGCAAAGAGAGAGAGCCTGATATGTTTCACAGGGCAAAGGAGGGTTTTTGAGGGCTGGGAGGAGTTCCCTCTCCCCCGAGATACGTTTTAACACTACGATCTGCAGACATCAAAGGGTTTCTACCGGGCTGTTGTACTAACACTATCCCATTTGTTGTGCTCTCAGGCTGTGGAGAAAACCTCCGAGAAGCAAGAGTTTATTTAGCTGCAGCGAGTTTGGGAAATTTCAGTTCCAATTTAGGCCTGTTAACAGCAGGAAGTGTCCTGCTCGCAAGTGAGGATTCAGTGCTCCTTGACACTAATGAGATCCAGATCCAAGGGCTAGACGACTGGGATCTTCCTTATCCACTACCCTGAAGGGTGAGTATGTTAAATCCTTTTCATCCCCTTTATTGCCAGCGTCCCCCTTGTGTACCTAGACTAGGAGAAAAAATAACACTACAAACAGAAGGTTAGGCTCCTATTTAACATCAGCACAAATTTGTACCACTAGGGAGTAGTTAAACCAAAGCAATACTGGAAGAAGCAGAAAGTACGTTGACAATTTGCAGGAATACCTCTCAAAGAAGCAGAATTAAAACTTTCTTGTATAGATAAGTGAAAATAAACGGTAATAATAATAATAAAAAAGTATATAAGGTGATAACATTTTCTGGGACTAAATTAATACATTTCTTGTACAGTTTTTGGAAGCCAATATTCTTCTTCATCAGTTCAAAACCAAATTATAGAGTAGAATGTATTATGTATTGTGATGAATGTTATTGGCAAACGATTAGCATTTAACATTTTGTGCGTTACGTATAATAGATGTACTCGGAGTCAAAAACAGAAATGATGCCGGTTTTAAAATAAGTTGTTAATCTCTGTCTTTTTTTTTTTTTTTTTGCTGTAAACCCAATCAGTTCTTACAATGGTAAATCTTGGACTGATAGATAATTAATAAGCAAAAGATAATTAGTGTTACAAAGGTGATGTGTTCTGCATTCCTGCGATTCTGGGAACTGTTCTTCCAGGATCCAAACCTTCAACCTTTCCTAATTATTTATTTTTCAGTTTTTAGCAAGAGTTTTATCCCTTCCCAGGTAAAAGGAATTTCTCCGGTAGCGAGCCTGGCCTATTTTACTATATTTATTTACCTACATGTATTAAGTTAAAAGGAGGATGCTTACGACTATGAACTACTGTGATAGTTATGGTCCACCATTCATTACAAGGATAATAAATTGTGCACCTGATATCTAACCTGGCCAGGAATCCATGTAGACAAGAGACATTATTCTGTGCCCTGTTTGCTCTAAACTTTCATGCATAGACATCCAAACCACATCAGACAAGTCAGAATGCTTTTGATTCCATGCACTTTTCTTGCAAAGCACACCTTTCATCTGCTTTAACTCTCCTTCTTTAAAAGCTTGCTTAAACAGGTGGAAGAACTGAATTGAAGGGCTTCTTTCATTCATGTTCTGGTTCCCCGACTGGATGCTTAAATCACAAAACAGAAGAGACTAAACATTTTGAAAAGACAGATGTAGAAGATGAATAGAGAGTCAAAAATTGATTTATTATAAAAAGAGCAAGAATATCTTCATATGTTTCAATGCTATCGACTGAACACTGTACTAGTGCAATTTAGTCTTATCCAGATTTAAAAATTACATTTTCATTGGCTTCAAGTACATTAACTAACACCTGTTTTGTGCAAAATTAAGGGTGTGCATCAGGTTATGTTCATACAGTGTGTTCTATAGTTAACTACAGTAACTTATATTTTTATAACCTCAATAGTAGCTAAATAATTAGAAACAGTCACCTGTTCTTTTCTAGGTCTATTGTATCTTGTCTTTTTCTTAGTTTCTCCTCTTATATGGATTTTATATGCATATATATGTCTTTTTATTCCTTTATTTGTTGTTTATAAAAGCTTGCACAGCCTTTATGATGGCTTCCTCCCTGCTTAATAAATTGCCTTGCCAAAATCTCTTTTTTAGCTTTTTTGTTTTGTGGGTATGATTTTAAACCCTGATGAGAGCAAAGTCATCTAGACATGGCCTGTATTGATTTTTAGGCTGATGCACATTTAACCTCGAACAGTCCCTCCTGCTTCTCTTCTGGAGGCACACCTAAGCTGGTTAGGTTTCCAGGATTTCAGACAAACCAACCTCTTGTTATAGAAACTGCAAAGTACTTAACAGTACTACATTCCTGTGAAGTGCAAAGACATATGATAATGAGAAAGGGAAAAAGCCTCTGTGCCAACACCTCCACCCGATATATAACTTTATAGGGTAAGAAGGAAAAAACGTGGGTAAATTTTCCTCATTGGCATTCTCTTTTTGCTAAAACTTCACAGGAATAGCATCAGTGGATCCAAAAAAATACAAAGTAGAAGTGAAAAAAAACCCTTAAACTTCTAAAGCATATGTGGAGATAAACGTCAAAGCTGTCTCAAGGTGTGCATGACATCACTGAAAGTACTTGCCAATAGTTAAAGCATGATACATGTAGTACCATTAAGTACTTTGCAATTTCTATAACAAGAGGTTGGTTTGTTTGATATTTGTGTATAAATTTAGGCATGTCTATTTCCACCAACAAAAATGTGGTGCAAATGCCCTGCCTAAATTTCATTTTTTCCATTTCAGGATTTATATTTGGCTTAGACCTAAGCGGTTTTCCAGTTTCATTTTACAGATACTGGATCTGTCCCTAGTGGGCTCACAATCTAGGTAGTACATTGTACTACTGTTGACCCTGGGGTAATGGAGGATTAAGTGACTCTCCCAGGGTCGCACAGAGCTGCAGAGGGAAATGAACCTGATTCCCCAGGATCTCAACCCACTGCTGACTATCAGGCAGCAGAAGGAATTGAACCCAGTTCCCCATGAACTTTAATGCAATACCACTTTATTTCTCGTTCCGGAAATGAACTCTGTATACCTGACTGCTTAAAGTACTCTGTCACTTATGAACTTTAATGCAATACCACTCTGTATTTCTCATTCCGATAATGGCGATCGCCACTATGGCATAATGTAAGCCACATTGAGCCTGCAAATAGGTGGGAAAATGTGGGATACAAATGCAATCAATCAATCAATCAATCAATAAATAAATAAATGTCTGCAACCCACTACATTAACCATTAGGCTACTCCTCCATAAACTTTACATACAGGACCCCCTTATTCTATCATTGTGCGTGTAACTGGAATCCACACAGATACCACTCCCAAAAATGCCCATGACCCACCCATTTCTGCACCCCATTTTCTGGGATGAGTGTAAAATTTAGGCGTGGATCATGCACCTAAATTTACATGCATACATGTTAATTGGTTTCAATTATCACCAATAATTTCTTGTTCAAAAAGCCAATTATTGGCACTAATTGGCTTGTTATTCAATTAAATTAGACATGCAAATTGGTTGCATACCCAAATTTGTGCACACAAGTTTTGACAACTATTATAGAATTTGGGGGTAAGTGTAAAACTGAGCATTCAAATGTATAGAAATAAGGGGATTGTGGTTTCTGTGGGAGCATTTGGGCTCTCTTGGAGATTATTCTGGGACCCTGTTTTATAAAGGAGCATGTGTGCTTGTGTTAGAAGTATGAAATTGATATAAAATAGGCATTTCATTTTCCAAAAAAAAGTTTTATCTAGGTGCCTTCAACATAGCTACTCTAGTAGAGGAAACAACCTGCCCCCAGTCCGATTAAATAACTATAGCGCAGGGTAGCCTAAATTTCACCCACAAAGAGCCAACAAATCAGAAGGCACAGTAACAAAACCCTCCTGAGGACTGGAGGCAGAGATATGAGGGATAGAAGGGCAGGGACACTGGCTAAAAGTTCTCTTCATTTTGTCCTCGTCAGTCTCTCTCAACTTCCCTCACCCCTGTTCTCACCAGTTTCTTTCTTTCCATCTCTCTTACTTTGCTCCCACTTTCACCTTCAACTTTCTCTCCTCTTGCCCTCACTCACCTTTCACACTGTCTCTCCCCTTGTTCTACTCTCTTCACAGCATTTCTCCTGCAGGAGACAGTGGAGGACTGAGACAGCTAGGGCGACTCCAGGTTAAGGCAGCACGACATTAGTGATGTCTTTAGGTGTAGTGATAGCAGCCTTTACGTACAGTGGCAGCAGTGGTCTGAGTTGCTGACGGTAGTGACGTTCAGCTGCAGAGGTGATATGCAGCGTGCCAATCCAGAGTCACAGTTTACGCGCATGATGAATTTCTCCTTCTGAACAGTTTGCAGCAATTGGAAATTGGAGCACTGGATGCAAAGAAGGGGGAGAATTGTCAGAGGGCTCACAGCATACTGGCACACATCTGGAGGTTGGTGGAGGAATGGTACCAAGATCTGCAGCACTCAAGAACTGCAGTGAACACCTGAAAGAGCCATATCTGGCTCATGAGACACCAGGTAGCCAACTCTTCAATAGCAGAATCAGGACTTGAAGTCATGCCAGAAGCATTATATGCTAACTACAAGCATTATAAGCAATTAATATGCTAACTGCAAGATTACTTCCACTCGAAAATGTTGTATATATGGCTTCATTTTTAGAGGGCTACTAAACATTTACAAAATTTTCACTGTGGTACATTAAAGGATAATAATAGTAGCCTTCTGGTGACCCATTTTGCAGACATGAGACTTCTGGGTTACCTATATGTCAGGGACAGCAGAACAAACTTTTTGGTTGGGGGGGGGGGGAGGAATAAACATTACCCTCAAGCTTCCTAACTGCTAATAGGGATGTGCATTCATTTGAAATGATATAGGAAATGCCAATGGCACGTCCTATGTCATTTTGGGCTCCTTTTATTAAGCTGCGGTAAGCAACAACATGTGCTTACTGCAACTTAAAAGGACTTTCCGTGGAACATGGTGAAGTGTCCCACAGTAATTTTTGAACACGTGTGCAAAACCCACACGCTAAATCATTCTTCAGAATTTTTCTTAGAGAGGGCATATCTGGGGTGGAGAGTGGGCATGACTGCACAAATCAATTAGTGTAGCTACATTTTCGCACATCGACTGATTAGCGTAGGATTAGCATGTGAGCCCTTACTGCCTACAGAACAGGTGGTGGTAAGGGCTCATGCACTAACTTTTGGTAATGCCGCACACTAATGGCAACATTAGCTTGTGGCCATTAATTCGGAAAATGGAAAATCTACCATTTTCCAGCAGCAGTAAAAATAGCCTTAGTGCAAGGGAAAGACCTGTGTAAGGAAGCGTTATGGTCACTTTCTGCCACAGTTTGGTTCATGTCATTTTGAAATGAAATGGAAAAAAATATAAAAGTTTTTTTGTGTGTCATTAATAGTATGCACTGTTCTAAAAGAGGGTCCAAAAACAGAGGGGCACACAGTCCGCTAGTCCCAGTAAAATGGAAGAGGAAGAAGCAGACACGGTGGAAGATAAACGTACAAGTCTTTATTGTAGAGAGCAGGTAAAAGGATGCCCAACACAGCCGTGTTTCACCCAGCAGGGCTGTTTCAGGGATAATATAATGCCTCAAGGAGTTATCCTCTCATTTTCTCCATGGTAGGAGAACCAGGGTGTGGTGTAACCACCTCCCAGGTAATACAGAGCTTCAAAGAATCTAAAAGTCTCTACTCATTCAAAAGCATGTGTTGGGCATCCTTTTACCTGCTCTCTGCAATAAAGACTTGTAAGTTCATCTTCCCCTGAGTCTGCTGTTCACCTTCTACTCTTCTGAAAGAGTGTACTTTTCACAGAGTATACACTATTCATGAAGAGTTTCCACTATTTACAAAGGCAGTGCACTCTTTCAGAAAAAGTGTGCAGTCTTTCCTGAAAGTCTGCATTTCCGTAAATAATATGCACTTTTTTGGAAGAGTGCACGCTTTTTCTGATAGAGTGCACTCTTTCCAAAGGAGCATGCAATCTTAACAACGTTGCTCCTATAATGAAAAAATGGCAACCCCCTCCCCTACCCCCAAAAAATAAAATTTCCATAAATGACATAGAAATGATATGATGAGGTTTATCAGGTTGAACACCCCCAACTGCTAATGATGCACAGGGCAAAGGTTGTTTGGGCCATGATCCCAGCAACCCATTCTGTTCTGCTACCTATGCTATATACAATATCATTGCTCTGGAGTCAATATTCAAATGATTCATCCAGCAAAACTGGGTTTTAGCCAGGTAAATGTAGTCTGTTTAAAAATGTGGCTCCTTTAAGCAGCTACATTTGTGCAGTTAAACAAAATGGACTGATATAACTGAGTACAGAGGAAGCTTGATCATAAGCATTTCATGTGTGGGCTTTCAAACTCAATTAGTTAGCACAGCATTCAGCTCTAAGAGGGTAATTTTATTTGAGATCACCTAAGTGGAGTAGAGGAGTGGCCTAGTGGTTAGGGTGGTGGACTTTGGTCCTGGGGAACTGAGTTCAATTCCCACTTCATTTGGGTGTTTTCCCCTCACAAAGATGTCTAAATTTGTATTTCTAAAACCAATTGTTAGACATTTTTCTATGAAGTCCATCAGAAGTGCATTCAAATCACAAGGGGGCATGTCACGGGTGCTTTAAGGGCAGGAACTGGGCATTCCTAACACTTTGGACTTTTTTCTGCCATAGTGGAACAAAACAAAAACATCCAGGACTGTAAGTTGGATGTTTTGAGCTAGACCTGTTTTATTAATGAATAAGCCACAAAAAAGTGCCATAAATGACCAGATGACCAATGGAGGGAATCAGGGATGACCTTCCCTTACTACCTCAGTGCTCAATAACCCCCTCCCACTCCCCCCACCCCCAAAGATGCGATTAAAAATATTACTTACCAGCCTCTATGCCAGCTTCAGATGTTAAATTCAGGTCCATTATAGCAGCAAGCAGGTCCCTGGAGTAGTCTAATTGTGGGTGCTGTGCACTGCAGACAGGTGGACTCAGGCCCATACCTCCCCTACCTGCTACACTTGTGATGGAAACTGTAAGTCCTCCAAAACTCGCCAGAAACCCATTGTACCCACATATAGGTACCCCCTTCAACCATAAGAGCTATTGTAGTTATGTACAGTTGGAGATAGTGGGTTTTGGGGGGATTTGGGGGGACTCAGCAGACAAGCTAAGGGAACAATGGTGTGATTTGCACCTAGGAGTATTTATTTAAAGTCCACCGCAATGCCCCCAAGGGTACCCCATTGCTTTCTTGGGATGTCTGTTGGCCAGTCCACTAAGAATGCTGGCTCTTCCTACATCTCATTGGCTTGATTTTGTGCACTTTTCAAAAATGGAACAAAAAGATAAATGCACAGAGCACAAAAACATCTAGCAAATAGACATTTTTGAAAAAAATAAATGTTTTCTGTTTTGAAAATGGCTATGTTCTCCACTTGAATTTCGGACGTTTGTAGCAAAATGTCCAAACTTGGACTTAGACGTCCTATCAAAAATGCCCCTCCATGTAAGTTAAGCGGGTATTTGCAGAATTGCACTTAGATGTCATGCTAACATTTATGTGTGAACGTGTGCACATATGCTCATAAGTGCTAGTATTCTAAACATTTACATGTGTAGAAGCAAATTCTATAAATGGTGCCTAAAAATCGGTGCCAATAAAAAAAAAAACTCAGCTATATTCTATAAACCTTGCCAAAAGTTAGGTGTAGTTTATAGAAAATGCCTAGCTCCTATCCCCATGACTGGTGTAAATGCCTGTGGCCTAACTTAGTCATGGTTCAGGTGTATTCTATAACACCGCACATAATTTTTAGGCATGCTTACAGTGGAGGAGTGGCCTAGTGATTAAAACACTGGTCTTGCAATCCAGAGATGGACAGTTCAAATCCCACGGCTGCTCCTTGTGATCTTGAGCAAGTCACTTAACCCTCCATTACCTCAGGTACAAACTTAGATCATGAGCTCTCCTGGGACAGAGAAATATCCAGAGTAGCTGAATGTAACTCACCTTGAGCTACTACTGAAAAAGGTGTGAGCAAAATCTAAATAAATAATAAACCCACCCATGCCCCCTTCCACAGCCAAGTCCCTTTTGTGATCCATGCATTAGAATTTACACACATCACTTTACAGAATACACTTAGAAAGTTGCATGTATAAATTCTAATTAGTGCCAAGTAATGCTAGTAATTGATTGTTATTGGCCAATTATTGGCACTGATTGGCTTGTTAAGCTTCTTAAGGGGGTCTTTTACTAAGCCACAGTAGTGTTTTTCACTCGAGATAGAAATCAGGTGGCAGTAAATGCCTGGGCATCTCGACATTTAGCGCCAGCAGATTTCTACGGCGAGCTAAAAATGCTACCATGGCTTAATAAAAGACTCCTTAAATGATTTGTGAATGCAACTTTAGTTGCTGTTTATAGAACCCAGGGGAAGGGAAAGGGAAATGGGACTTGATATACCACCTTTCTGTGGTTTTTGCAACTATATTCAAAGCAGTTTACATAGTATATACAGATACTTATTTGTACCTGGGGCAATGGAGGGTTAAGTGACTTGCCCAGAGTTACAAGAAGCTGCAGTGGGAATTGAACTCAGTTCCCCAGGATCAAAGCCTGCTATATTAACCACTAGGCTAGTTATAGAATTGATCTGCTATATGCAAAAACACCTTGATAAATTTACCCCCAAATGGCAATTTATCTAACTCCACCCCAATAAATGGCAGGCCTAAATCTACTGAAATACAAGAAAAAAATATATTGGAAGGCAAATAAATGAAAATGTAATCTATCCAAACTCTCTTTGCCCAATAAAAATATAAGAAAAAGGATTCCACCTTTTCAAAACTAATTTTAAACAAATGGGCCTCAACTGCCCAAGGCTGATTTCAAGTTGCTTACTCAAAAAAATGTATCTGCCGGTGTGTATTTTCATATGGTCTTTAGTTCTTTTCCAACGAAGAGCAGCCAAATAACAAATCCTAAACCCCGACAAGAGCCCCCTTGTTTCGTGACCTACTACAGTGCACTTTAAATATGTGTGCCATTCAAATGAAATCAATTTTTTGGATGTTCATGTAAAGTTGAGTAATGGCACATTTAAAACAACTGTATATTCAAAGCCTATAGATCGTAATTCTCTTTTAAAATATAATAGTTTGCATCCTACACATATAAAGAACAGTTTACCTGTGTCTCAATTTTTGAGTTACCGACAGATTTGTGATAATGTATCTACTTATAAACAATGTGGAGAGGGCTTAAAGCACAAGTTTATGTCAAGGGGTTATCCACAGAAATCTGTTAAATCTGCTTTTAATTGTACTTCTACAGAACCAAGCCAATCATCAAGATTCTGACACTATTCTCAAATACACAGATTTTGTCCCTAAGTAGCTAAGGTGGTGAAACTCCACTGGGGAATTTTTATTTATTTATTTATTGCATTTGTACCCCACATTTTCCCACCTATTTGCAGGCTCAATGTGGCTTAGAGAAACCTGTTATGACATCGCCATTCCAGGTGACAGATACAATTGGTGTTACAACAAGATCATGGGTGAGGGACAAAGAGCTGAACAGAGTTATAGAAAGATGACTATCAAAATAGGGTGAAGTGGTGTAGTGTTATAATAAGCTATGGATTCCCATTGTAGGCCTTGTTGAAGAGATAGGTTTTCAGTGATTTACGAAAGTTAGTTAATTCATTAATCGTTTTCAAGTCAGTTGGTAGTGCATTCCATAGCTGCGTGCTCATGTAGGAGAAGCTAGTCGCAAGTGATAGCTTGTATTTTAATCCTTTGCAGTTGGAAAAGTGCAGATTAAGGGGTTTGCGGGCTGATTGTTTAGCATTTCTTGGGGGCAAGTCCACGAGGTCTAGCATGTAGCTCGGGGCATCTCCGTGGATGATTTTGTGAACAATCGTGCAAATCTTGAACGTGATACGCTCTTTGAATTCTCTCTGTCCATGAAATCTTTAGTCAATCTCAATGTATGGTGTCCTTTGTCCTCAATAAAAACTTAGGAGACTTGCTTTCGTATTCAGATGTATGGACAACATCAGATTCACTTCCTTCAGGTTATCATAAATGTGGATTTTTGGTATCTTAAGGGCAAATAAACCCCATTCAACTTCTAAGTACTATGACATGTAATATTAGTAGAGTAATATATGCAATCAGTCATCCTTGAGACCTTTTATATATTGGTCAAACGAAAATTAAAAGTTAGGCTCATGGAACACCAACATTGTTTGACATACAAAAAATTGCAAGCACCTATGGTACAGCATTGTGAAGAGAAAGGATACATTTTTGCTGAACTCAAATGTATGGTATTAGATTATATTAAGGATAATCATCATGGTGGAGATATTTCTAGGCTGTTGCAACAGCCCACTATCACCAGACAATAGCTCCAGAGGGTCTTAATGGCCCTATAGAATGGGATGACCTTTTCTAAATCTCACATGATTGGTCAATTTTAGCTGGTTTCCTCTGATTGGAGGATGGTCTAGAAGCGTCTTTTAATATTGGTCACCATTTTGGGAACATCTGATTAGTGTAAGTTCCTCCTCCTGAAGCAGGTCACGAAACAAAGGGGCCCTTGTCAGGGTTTGTGCGGCTGCTCTTTGTTGGATACAATGGTTGGAAGATAATTTAAAGACTCTATGAAAATATACACTGGCAGATAAGTTTTTTTGAGCAATCTGCAATAAGTCTATGGAACTGTGGAACTATGCCACAAAGTTTATTTTTTGTATTTGTAGATAAGGTGTTTTTTTTTTTTTCTCTCCTTGTTTGTTGAAGAGTTGTTTCCCACTTCTGTTTTTGCATTTCACCTTATTGGGCTGATGAGAGAAGCCTTACAGGAACTGTGAATGTTTTTTCAAGTTAACGCTTGAAATCAGCCCTGGCCAGTTGAGGCCCATTTGTTTAAATTTAGTTTTGAAAAGGTGGTATCCTTTTTCTTATTTCTTTATCAGGCCTAAATCTACCCAATCAAATTTTGAGCAGGAAGGTTTAGCCAGATATTGAACCACATAACTAGCTGGGTAAATGCAGTTGAATATCCATGTGGAATAAGGGTTAGGAGTTAAAAAAAACAGCCTCAAAAAGGTGGGCTTTAAGCCTAGATTTGAAGATGAAGCTTGAAACGAAAACCTGGTAACTTTGCTTGGCTATCTCACCTGCTCAGCAGAGTTTTGAATATCAATTCTTGTGTGACTTTTAAGTTATACATGCTCAAAAATTAAAAACTATCTATTATATCTTAACTAGTAAAAAAGGCCCGTTTCTGAAACCAATGAAACGGGTGCTAGCATGTGGCTTGTTTTTGTGTGTGTGTGTATGTGTCACAGAGTTTTCGTGTGTGTGTGTGAGTGTGTGAGGGTGGGGTGTGTGTGCAGGTTGTTTTTTTTTTTTTTTTTAATTTGTTTTTTTTGGGTGGGGGGTTGGGGGATGTGCTGTGCTGTGCTGGCAAAGTGGGATGGATTGGTGTGTGGCTTTGAGGGTGTGTTTCTGTTGTATTGTGTGTGTGTGGTTTTGTCTGTCAAGGAGGTTTGTGGAGGGGGGTCTTTCTGTTGGTGAAATGTAAATGTGGTTGTAGGGGGGTCAGCCTTTGCTGAGTGATGGATTGTTTTTTCCGGGGTTTTTTTTGTGTTGTGCTGAGGCAGCAGTGTTGTTTTAGATGGGCGGAAGGTAGAAGAGCACGTTCTTGTTCTGTCGGTATTTTTTGGCCATTTCAGGGCTGTTGTAGGGGAACGCTGGAAGTGAAATGTGCTGTGGGAAGCAGTGCCGTCTTTTTCCGTTGGGCTGGGGTTTTGGGCATCCTGGAAGTGGGAGACGGCTTGCCTGAGGATGCAGATGGTTGTTTTACGTTGGCGGAAGGGAGAGGAGCACGGTCTCGGGCCGTCGGGGGGTGATCCGGTATGTTCGGTCCATTTCAGGCCTGCTGCAGGGGAATGCTGGAACATTTATGTGCTGCGGGAAGCAGCGCCGTCTTTTTCCGGGTGCTTGGGGAATCCCCGAGGTGGGAGATGGCTTGCCTGAGGCTGGGGATGGTTGGGCACGTCCTTGGCCGCTTCAGCAAAAGGGGAAGAGGAAAGGGGTAGGGAGTTACCTGCAGCCGCGTGAGAAACCGGGTATTCTTTGTTTGTTTTGTATTATTAGTTTGCATTTCTGTTGTAGAAAGAGTGGATGCCTTTCGAATGATGGAGGTGGTGTGTCGGTGTGCGGTTGTTTCGTTAGTTTTGCAGCCAGTCTCCAGCGATTCCTAGGCAGGGAAGGAATAGGGAAATTTGCTGCTGGCTGGGTCGCAGGTAATCCTTCCAGCTGGGCCACAGCTTGTCCTGTTCGCCCATGTCCCAGATGGTGAGGGGCACACTGTTCTCCGGCTCCACCGACTCCACGTCTAGCGAACCCAAATATAGTCTGTGCTATAGGCCCTCCGGCACTCTTCAGTACCGGCATTAGGCATTTAAAAATGTCTTCCCCCCCCCCCCCCTTCCGGTCTATTTTTGCACATACCCACAGCAGGAATATTCTTCTCTCGTTCAAGCGGTGGTTCTGTGCTCCCCGTGCTGCACAGATAATGAGTCATTCTGCTGGTGAATGCTCCTCCCTTATTGCCACGTAGTTTCCTCTGATAGGTCGGTCTTACGTTGCCTAGCGTTGCCTGGGAACAGTTTTGTGATGGTGTTTCAGAACATTGAGTGTGTTTTTTCTGATTGGTCCGTCATGCGAGGGCGGGGCTGAGAGACATGGTCAGTGTTGTGGCTTCACCACCATGAATCCACGAACCCTTCAGTTAGTGACTGAGTGACTTCAGAACGTTGTCTTCAGAACGTTGAGGGTGAGTTTTATTATAGTAGATATTCTCAGCTTTGTAACTTAACATAACTTAAGAGCTCACCTTAATCAGACAGATTTCCATATTGTCTCAGGATGTTGGCATAGTTTCCTCTAAGGTGTCTTCATGTGCCTACAAGAAACATTTTTGCTCATGTCAACCGGGTCCTTAGAGGGAACTACTGATGCTGGTTGCTGAAATAATCTTTCTGATTTTTCATCTCATGTAGCAAGATGGCAAGATGGCAACATGGCTTAAAAGAAAACCCTAACAAACAATTGGCAGAAAATGTTGTTTAAAATGTTATTTTATAATGGTGCCTTGTATACATAAGTGTAGAATGTAAGCATGTATTGCACTGATGCCAATAAAGATAATTTTAAAAAAAAAAATGTTATTTTACAACAGCAAAAAAAAAAAAAGCAATTTCTACTCCAAAAATCTCATTGTCACAAAAATTCTATATTGTTTAAAGGGCATAGGGTCAAACACGCACTATCTTCTTTTCTTTAAAATCAAATAAAATGAGACAATGCACTTAGGAAATATGCCTCATAAGAATAAAAGATTTTGTCTCTCAGATGAAATCATATGCCCCAAAAGGTTTTTCCCATTGTATCAATGGAAAAGATGCAAAGTACATTTGGCCTTCAGTTTGTTTCAAACATGAACTCTGAAAAATAATCCCATTTACGCATTAATCTTTAGAATAATGCCAGCTGGGCATACCATATTAGTCAAAGGGTGACAGAGATGACATGCCTGTCTGGCATCAAAGGACTCTACTACAATTAAAAATGAATTTTAGACATGTCTGAAACACCTTTTCAAAGTGAAGATGCTTGCTTTGAACGTATTGCAGTAGCTGTTTCAGACAAAGCTCACCTTGAATGTATGGAAAGCTCATATGATCCCTGGAATTTAGCACCTTTGTAGTATCCTGGTATAAAGGAACAGATAGCTTTGTGGTTTCAGATGTTGTGGCTTTCTTTAGGATGGTACAAATGTATTCAAATTTTCAGCTTTGTAGTTCTCAACATATTTGTTGCTGTTGTCAACTTGTTATGTTTTATGCCCACTTATATTGTAATACAGTAAGAGCACATTTGTAAAAATCCAAATGCCAGAAATACAGACCACCTGAGAATCTGGGCTCTTTGAAATCCAAACCTTTTCCGGTAAACACAGCTGTAAAGACCCAGGCAAGGCACAGGACCATTTTCCTGTGCACATCACTCCTAGATCTCCCAGTTCCACTCCCTCTGACACAGGAAGTTTACATCATAGGGGGTGGGGCCAACAAACATAGAAGTGATGTGCACCGGAAAATGGTCCCACACCTGCATCTTTCCAGCTGCGTTTACGGAGCCAATTGAGGACAGCAGCAAGAGGGTAAGTAGAAGGGAGGGAAAATACTGTAGAGAGAACATTGAAATTGAGATGCAGAAGACTACTCTGAATCTGTGCTAGTAAGGCTGGGAATGTTTGGAATCTTGAGTGGAGGTTGAACAAATAGACTCTAGAGGAGGGAGCCAGGGCCGCTGAGAGGGGCGGGGGGATTCCCCGGGCCCAGGCCTCCAAGGGGGGCCTGGTGCCAGGGTGTGTGTGTGTCTCTCTCTCTCCTGCTAGGACCCAAGTGATCGTGTCCCGACAGGAGCAGGAGAGAGAAAATTCCGGCACCGCAAGCAGGTCCCCTTTGGGGGCTGGGGAGGACCTGGAGGAGCAACTCCAGCACTGCTATTCTGCCCAGCTGAGCGGCGGCTTTTCATCTCATTGCACATGCTTGGTTTTGAAACTGTTCAAAGTTGACATTATTATCAAAAGTGAGAAAATATGTAGTGTTTGAGATATACGTTAAACTTTGAACTTTGAATTGATCTCCACACTATAACTATAAGGTCTCCTTTATTTGGTTTTGAAACTGAGCATGCCCTGAGAGAAAAAGCAGCCACAAGGCGATGATTGTGGGGGAAGGCAGCTGTTTTGTTGAGGCCAGAAAGAAAAAGACAGAGAGAGAGAGGGAAAGAGAGAGAAAAAAAAACCTGAATGGGTAAGAGAGACAGAAAGAGATTTTAAAAGTACTGTCTGAAAATCCGGATAATCTGAAAATCTGGACCAACTCAATCCCTGAGCAGTCTGGATTTTTGGACTGATGCTGTACATGGGTAGGAACATCTATTACCCGCATAATTGCCATTGACCCGGGTCATCTGTCGACTTTTGGTTGTACTATCCAGACAGTATTGCTAAAAATCATTACAGAATACCCCGAGCGAAGACAGAGCCAGTTATCTGAATGGCAGTGATATAAATGCTGCTAACTGGATAAAATTAGGATAGAACTTTGATTAGTTATTAGGATAATGTGCTTAATATTGCTGGTGTCCAGATACTGGTATTGGATGGTTCTCTATCTTAATATTCAATGCTACTCATTGTCCTAATACCAACATTGAACAGCCAGATTTTTTGACCATTGTGGCCAGCATTAAAAAAAAAAAAAATTGACCACAGTGGCTGAATATTGGCTCATAAATGTCAATCTTTTCCACATGGATTTTCAATCAGATTTAGTCTTATGTCAAAACCTGTGGCTCTCCTTTGTTGGCAGCATGATATCTGCCCCTATCTCTGAACTCCCTCCTTGGTGTACCTTAGAAGCATCCCTGGCAGCCGCAGTGAGGCCTCCCTCTGCTGCTTCCATCAGTGAGAAAACAAGAAGTGATGTCAGCGAGGGTGGGATGTGGCAGAAAGAAAGTGTGAGGCTGACACAGGCAGCAAAAATGAATTGCTGTGGCTGCCTCTAAGGTACCCTGGGGTGGGATGTGGGGGTTTAGAAAGAGGGGGGGATTTGGCAGTCTGCAGGCGGCGAATTGGAAAGAGTGGGAGAGGTCTTGGATATGTAGGGTGGATGCTGCAGGAAAGGCTTTAAAAAACCCTATATTTTATATATCTATGGGTGGGGGGAGGGCCCATCAAGTTAACTATGGATCTACCCCCCCCCCAAAAAAAAATACTAGGTCTGCCTCTGCCACTGTTGTGGACTCTTAGTTTTGTTTTTGACGTTTATGGTGGAGGGTGGGTTTTACTACGGGGGGGGGGGGGGGGGGGGAAGTTATCAAGTTAGGCTGCTCTTAAGATACTTACTTTACTGTTAATCCCAGTTATTACTAACTAGGTCTCATGACATAAAATGGGACCTGCGATCAGGCAAAAAAGGGCTTGGTTATGGGCAGGGAAATGAGCATTTCATAGGCTTTCTGAAATTTATGTGCCTAGTTATAGAATATAGTCCAGTGCGTCTAAATCTACACGCTGGGATTTACTCCACATTTTTTGGTGTAAATGGATGCGCATGGATTTAGGCGCTGAAATATCAACCAAGCGTATTCTATAATTGGCATCTAAATCTAGACACAAATTATAGAATATACTTAGTTGGCACTGATTTCAGCGCCAATTTTTTAGACACCTATTTAGAAGGTAGTGTGCGATAATGTGCCTGTGCTACCCAATTAGTGCAGGCATGCCTACTCTCCGTCCCCGGACATACCACCCATGCCAAAAAGCCAAAATACTGCAGGACAACTCAGTGCACCCCACAGTAGAGCCCCTTTACTGTGCAGTAGGCCCACATTAGGCTTACCACACCTTAGTAAAAGGGCCCTTTAGTGCATCAGCATTGCTAGACACTGATTAGTCCAGGATTAGCTCATGAGCCCTTACTGCCCATAAAATATGTGGTGGTAAGTGCTCACACACTAATTTTTGTTTATAGCCACATGCTAATGGTAATATAAATCAGAAAATGGAAAATCAGACATTTCCTGGCCACTGCAAAAATTGGCCTTAGCATACAGGAAAGATCCGTACAAAGGCATGCTAAGGCTATTTTTTGCCATAATTCTGTAAAAGGGTGCCTATATATTTTCATATTAATTCTATGATGTTCATTTAAATTGATGTAGTATCCTGTATTTTAAAACCTGGAATTGAATGGATAGCAGACCGAATACGTTCCAAAGTTCTAGCACTAAGGGCCAGATTCTATATAAGGTGTCTAAAAAATCTGCATAGTAAACAGTTCTGCATAAACATTTTCTATAAGTGGCACCTAAATGTAGGCATGGTATATAGAATACGCTTAGTTGATATCCCAGCACCTAAAACTGCACGCCTCCCGTTACACCAACGAAAACGTGGCATAAATTCCTGAACATAGATTTACACGAACTGGGACATAGACTATAAGTCTACACATAAATTTGAGAATGCCTACAGATCGCCCATTTCCCTGCCCATAGCCACACCCTTTTGAACTGCACATACTACAGTTTAGCGCAGTTAATTGTAGAATATGCTTAGCTAGTTGTGCATGTAGATTTTAATTATTGCCAATTAGTGCTCATTTTTGCTTGTTAAGTGCTGTTATCATTGCTGATTAGCTTGTTAAACCAGCTAAGTTATGCGTGTTGTTATAGAATATGCCTGGACTTCGGTACAGATCTCTAGGTGCGCTATAAAGAATTCGGCAGTAAGAGCCTTATCCATATATTCAGAGCCACCACTACCCAGATAGTGGTGCTGACTGTATGGATATTTTCTGACAGTTGCAGCCAGCATTATAAAAAAAAAAAAAAAACCACTGATCATGGCAGCTGAATACTGACCCAGTTGTTTTTAGAGATAATTTGATATTTGGGACAAGCATACATGTGTACGCTTCTGTTTGCAAATTGCTTAATTTTCAAAGCAAAGGTGCACATGTATTTTCACTTGAAAGGGTCACCAGGAAAACTATCCATATGCCAGTACTCCTACTATTTGGTGGGCAAAACTCTGTGCATAGGTTTGACTTTTCAAAAGGCTGAGGTCAAGTGCATACCCCTACCTAATCCTGCCCTGGGAATGTTTCTGTTCGCTGCAGGAAAAAGCTAGTGCATACAGCTTGTATATTCATACATTTACTTTATAAAAGCCCATTTCCGTGGGTAAAGCTCCATGAAAATGGATTTAAGAATTAACCTATCTATAGGGCTCTTTTACTAAAGTGCGGTAGATTTTACACTTACTGATCACCTCAAAAAGAAGCCCAGCCACTTTACAACATGGCTCTGATACCCCAACCCCCCCCCCCCCCCAATCATGTCCCCAATAATCTAAAAGGGAAGCCTGACCATCTACAACATTGCCCGAACACCCCAGTGCCAAATCAAGGCTTTGACAAAACCTGCTCATTACCCTTCCCCAAACCCCACCACTCCTGCCAAAAGAGTCATGAACCCAAAGCTCTACCCTCCCCCTACCCCCAATCCACCCTCCAGGATTTACCAACTTCATTGGTTGGACAGTGGAACTACCTGGGTTGGCACCTAAATCCAAAATGGTGTAATGACCCATAGAAGTAGTCTCATGGTACTACTTTTAGGGAGCATTCTTCCATATAAGGAGTTTTTTCCACTGCAATAATAACACCATGTTAGCTGATAGCCTGCTGTGCTGTCTCCCATACTGATAACACCACATTAGCTGATTAATGCAGCTGACGTTTAGTAAGGGACCTATGTTTGTTTTAATTTTGATTTAGGAGGGAACTTATCAAGAATAATTAAAAAGCAAGCTTTTACTCCACCTTGATTTACCACAGGAGTCACCAACCTGTGGTATCTCTGTACCATAGGTTGCTGTCTCCCATAGTAAAGGTTATCAGCCTGGGAGCATCAGGCCACCAAGTCATGGTCTGATGCCCCCAAGATGAATCTTAAAAGAGCTGTGGCTCTGTCCTCTGACTCATGAGCGGCACCTACTGTATATCCTCCCCCAAATCAGCTCCTTCCAATCATATGACCCTCATCCCAGTCTGAACACCCTCAATCAAAATTCCCCTATCAAAATCCCCCTGACCAAAATTCCCTCCTGATCACAACCATCTCTGATCAGAATTCCCTTCCCCCAGATAAGACCCCCACACCCCAAAGGACTTCCCCAACCCTGGGGGCTTACTTGCCCATATCTGGTGGTCTAGTTGGTCCTTGGGCAGGAGCAATCACCAGTCATTCCTGCACTTGCTAGTGTCATATCTCAAAATTGTCCCCCTAGTGGTGGTCTTGCAGTACTCCTGCTAGAGTTAATGTTTCTGTATACAGTATTAGCAAGGGCAGGACCAACTAGCCTACATAAGCTGCTGGTGAGTCCCTAGTGTTGTGGGCAAGTCTTTTAGGGTGAGGAGCTCATCAGGGGGATTGGGTTTTAGGGGTCTGCTTTGGGGTTGTGATCAGGGGGATTTTGATTGATGGAATTTTGATCAGGGAGGTGTTTGTGACCCTTCCTGGTCTGTCCAATTGAGATTCATCCCACTTGAAAGATGCTTATATAAATGCCCTCATGCAATGTAGCACAAATTTCTTATTCTCCCATGTCATCTATCTAATTTCTCAATTTCTTTCTTACCACTGCTTTCCATGTTTGAGCCAAACATGTCCAAAATCTGCTACAAAGATCACTTCCATCATGTCAATGAGTAGGCTATTTCAAGTCCAACATTTAGGCCCTTTGCTATTTCTTATTACCATATTTTGTAATAAACCCTAGAGCCACCAAGGATAGTGAGACCATTGTATATAAAAAAAAAAATCCAGCCTCCCCATATTCATTGGAGGTTGGGTTTTAGCCATGTTGTATCCATATAGGTTATTCCAGCCTTTTGGAGGACTGATTCTATTGCACCACTGCTACTGCAATTCCAAGTATGCTTGATTTATTATTTTAATTTTGAGGTTGATATTCTGACCTCCACCAGTGCTAAACCTGGAAATTCAATGCTGGACCATGATCGGGCACGAACATTGAATTTCCGGGTTTGTGGAGCTGGCTAACACATAAACAGTTAAATGCATAAAAATAGAACTGACATTTATGTGGTCCTATTTATGTGGTTAACCTGGCTGATTAAGTTCTGACTATCAGCACTTAACCAGCTGACTCCGCCCCTGGAATGCCCCCAAAATAGCCAGTTTGGGACTAACTGGTTATTTTCAGTGGTGCTAACCAGTTAATTGCCACTGAAAGTGACTGGTTAGCCCTGAACAGGTGTTTTAACCAGCCAAGAGCCATTTCTGGAAAGTTAAATCGTGTTGAATATTGACCCCATGATTTTCCACATTTCAAACCAAACTCAAGCATTCTTACATAAATACTTGACTTTGCAATTCTTACCATTGTCATAGATAAGGAAGAATCAACTTCTCAATCCAGTCAAGGAAACATATTTTTTCAGCCAACATTCTGTGCCACTTCTGTCTTCCCCATTCCTTATGCCTTTACTGCTTTTCCTGTTTTCCCACCCCTACCACTATTCTTGCTTTCCCTTTCCAACTCCCCCATGCCTTTGATCCTTCCTCTTGCATTTACAGTGCTACCTCTCTTCAGACCCTCCTGTCACCACTAGCATTTCTCACCACTGTCATAATTCCCTGCCATTTTCCTTTTTCACCTTATAGTTCTAGCAGCAGTTGATTCTGCCCTGGGAGTGACAGCCTTCAGCACTCTTGACTACCACAGACAAAGCATGTTAGTTCTGCCCTTTGATGCCACATGATATCATCAGCAACATATTTTTACACCTTATTAGAACAAGCCCAAGGCAGGCCCCAGGGAGACGCTTCCTGCTATCTGTGTAAATAATTTGTTACTAATACACCACTTAAAATTTACTGAAAATGCTGGAAAATTATTATCAGTTGCTAAGGATAGGAGACAGCGAAAATCCGCCTAGGTGGAAGAATGCTGAAAACCAATGAAAGGTACGATTTTCACTGGAGCTTTGACAAGGATAGGAGACAACCATACGACCAAACTTTTAAACAAAAGAAACCTCAAAGTCCTAAATGGTGTAAAGATTTAATATAAATATGCCATTTTACATAGGAACACCATTATCATCATTGGTTTCTTCACAAAGGGGGGGGGGGGGGGGAGAAACAGTGAAAAAACTCCTAAAACTAGGAGAAAAACAACTGTTCCTAAAAAACCCTGTATGCTATATATAATTCAAAAATTAGAAAAGCGTGTGGATGTCCCCTAAACCAAAGTTAATCGTAAAACAGTCTCCCCCCCCCAAAAAAAAAAATATAAAATTGCAATGAACAGTCTTTGTTTGAATCATATATTAATCAATCTTAAGCAGAAACACTTAACTTTAGCATTTCTTCTTCATCCTTGATGCTACGTCATGGCTCTATCAATACTGTTGACTCCCGTTGTACTCCCATATTCATCCAAAGTGGAAAAGAAGAAGAAGTTACTAATGATGATAATGGTATTCCTATGTAAAATGGAATATTTATATTAAACCTTTACGCCATTTAGAACTTTGAGGTTTATTTTGTTTAAAATTTTGGTATTTTGGAAGTCATATGGTTGTCTCATACCTTTAGCAATTGATAATAATTTTCCAGAATTTTCAGCAAATTTTAAATGATGTATTAGATAGATTGAATTTACTGCTCCATATATAGTGATTACTTAATAATGCGTTACTACCATTATTTGTAGCCTGTCATCCTGAGAGATGCTCTTCAGTTATCTTCTTTTGCAGCTTATTGCCTTGTAAGCAGTGTCTACCATCATGGCCTGAGAGAGCATGTGAGACTGAGTTTGGGGCTGGAAGGAGTCAGAGAACTCCAAGTGTGGGATGTGTTGTTGGCTCCATCCCTGGAGGCCACATACCATCAGCAGCAGTGCCTTCCCAACACTTTATTACTTGTTTGTCTGGAGGGATGCATGGGCACAATGCAGCAGACAGATAGCAGACACCTTTGCGGTGTTTCCTGGGTCCTTGCTGTCTCCCTTTGCATAGGGCTGCATATGCTGTTGGACTGTGCCACATTTTTTTACATTTAGATTTTACTCATACCTTTACTCATATATGCAGAGACTGCAAGTGCATACTTGTGTTTGGGCAGTGAGGTGGTATGTGTCCTTGTGAGTGCTGCTAGGTCATGGGTTCCCTAGCCATATGTGATGTCCTGTCTCTGTTCCTTTTCCAGTCCCAATCTACCCAGCCCTGAGTGTGTGCTAGCGATATGTTGATGATCAGGTCTCAAAGCTAAGTACCATATTCTTCTTTTGAATAATGTTTGTTATAAAAATAATTTTCAGATGAAACGTGAATTGATGTGTGCACCTTGGTGTGATACTGTGAGCGAGGGTTGAGGGTGGACCTTGAAAATAACACAGCCGGACAAGGTTGTAAAATAAGGCAAGCACTTTATTCACTTGATCCTGAAGCCTGTTGCTGACAGGGCCTAAACTTCAGTCCATGGCATGTGACTACCACACCCCAAACACAGTGGCGTACCAAGGGGGGGGGGGGCGGTGGGGGCGGTGCGCCCCGGGTGCCAGTGGGTGGGAGGTGCTCCACTCCCACCGCCTCCCGTGGTCGTTCCCGTGGCGCCGCACATTAAAAAAACTGGTGAAGCAGCGTCGCAGGCAGCGCCTCGCGCCCTGCTTGTAAAAAAAAAAATCAAATCTCCTTCCTTCTCCTTCTCGTCTTGACGTCTTGACGTCGACTCGGGCCTTCCAATGATTGGAAGGCCCGAGTCGACGTCAAGACGAGGAGAAGGAAGGAGATTTGATTTTTTTTTTTTACAAGCAGGGCACGAGGCGCTGCCTGTGACACTGCTTCGCCGGTTTTAACGGGACTGAGGTGGGGAAGGAGAGGGGCAAAAGGGACTCGGGTGGGGGTGTTCAGAGGGGAGAAGGGGACTGGGGTGGGGTCTCAGACAGGGGAGGGAGAAGGGGACTGGGGTGGGGATCTCAGAGGGGAGAAGGGGACTGGGGTGGAGATCTCAGAGGAGAGAAGGGGACTGGGGTGGGGGTGTTCAGAGGGGAAAAGGGGAGAAGGGGACTGGGGTGGGGGTCTCAGACGGGGGAAGGGGAGGGGAGAAGGGGACTGGGGTGGGGGTGTTCAGAGGGGAGAAGGGGACTGGGATGGGGATCTCAGAGGGGAGAAGGGGACTGGGGTGGGGGTGTTCAGAGGGGAAAAGGGGAGGGGAGAAGGGGACTGGGGTGGGGATCTCAGACAGGGAGGGGAGAAGGGGACTGGGGTGGGGGTGTTCAGAGGAGAGAAGGGGACTGTGGTGGGGGTCTCAGACAGGAGAAGGGGACTGGGGTGGGGGTGTTCAGAGGGGAGAAGGGGGCTGAAAAAAGGGGCAGAGAGAGAGAGAGAGAGGGGACAGATCCTAGATGGAAGGGGGAGCGAGAGGGAGGGCAGACCCTGGATGGATGGGAGAGGGAGGGCAAATGGTGGATTGAAGGGGCAGAGAGAAAGGGCAGGCAGTGGATGGAAGGGACGGCAGAGAGGGCAGACACTGGATGGCAGAGAGAGAGAGAGAGTGAAGACAGATGCTGGATGGAAGGAAGACGGTGAAAAGAAGATGAGGAAAGCAGAAACCAGAGACAACAAACTGTAAATAAAATATATTTTTTTATTTTTTTTTTTTGCTTTAGGATAAAGAATTGTAGATGTGTTAAATGTTTATAATAGAACATGTAAATAAGGTAATCTTTTTATTGGACTAATTTTTATACATTTTGACTAACTTTCGGAGAACAAAACCCCCTTCCTCAGGTCAGGATAGGATACTGTAACAGCACTATACTGTACTGACCCGAGGACGGAGGTTTTGGCCTCTGAAAGCTAAGTGTATTAGTCCAATAAAATGGTATTATTTTACTTTCTATATTTGTTTTATTTCTATTTGTTAATTTGTAAAGTGGTGATTGGTACTTGTTAGTTTTTTTCAAATTTACATCTGCTGTCTTTATATTTTGCACAGTACTAGGGGACAGTTTCTGTTTCTGTGGTGTTGCATTGTATGCAGAGTCTGGCATTGGGGGTTCAGTTTAATTTTTGTCTAAATAGAAAGTTTATGATTACTTATTCTATAGTGGATTAGGGTGTATCTGTGTTTGTGAAAAAGACATGGCTTTCAGTTGGCATTGACTGTGCAGGATCTACGATCTGTACTATTCTGTCTGGTTTTGTTTTACAATAGGTGAATTGATGTTCTAGTGCTCACTGTTGTGTTTAAGATGCTTTCCTTTTCCTTGTGTGACTCGTAGAAATGACTGCTTATGGTATGGTAGAATTGCTCTATAGGTCCTGAGTGTTTTGTATTCTCGGCATGCCTAGTACTGGATTGGGGGGGGGGGGGGGGGGGTGTTAAAAAATGACCGGCCCCGGGTGTCAATTACCCTAGGTACGCCACTGCCCAAACATAGTCTGTAAGCTTTTCTCTCTAGGTTTCCAGGTCTCAGAGGTCTGACTCCAGCCAGACCTCAGAACGAGGCTTCCAAGTCTTCAAATCAAAAGGTTGGCTTATCTCTTACAGGTCACAGTAGCTAAATGCTGGGTCTTCAGTTCTTCATTTTACTGAGCCTCCTTAACCCCACTCTGGCCCTGACTTTTATATTTCCCGGTTCCTGTCCTTTTGGCTCCACCCCTCCATTTCACTTCCTCTCTGGGCGGGACTAGTAGTTTTAAAGTGGTTCTGGCTACGTGGGGGACTATTCTTAAGGGTGAGAGGTAGTGTTCTATAAACCCCCAACACATTTGGATTCAAGTATATCTTTGAAATGAAGGTGGACCAATTATTACATTACAAGATGGCTTTAGAAGAAACAAAAATTCAGATCTCCCCGGCCACTGATATGACAATCTCATGCATAGACATATTCAAATGTATTTATATATAAACAGAAGTGTTTTTGCCTTTGTTAGGAATTTGATGTACTTTGGTGTGTTGGTCTGAAGATATTGGGGGTAGGGTGAATCTGGCATATCTGCAACAACATGTGAAGATCACTGGACACCCCACCGTATCTGGACATGAGCAATCTGCACATGCACCTTTATAGAATACATGTGTACTTTTCAACACTGCCATTTAGGAGCACCCCCTATTTAACTTTAAAGCTTGAGCCTGCTGATGGATTAATTTTTAACAAGACAACTTGTTTTGTTAAACAGTAATGGGTTAAATAAAGGAGGAATGAACAGATTACAGGTTCATGGCTCACAGTTAAATGGATAGTGATCATTATCATGCTGGCTGAAGCAATTCCTCCCACAACAAGGATACATTATTTACTGAAACAAACAAACAAAAAAAACAACGATGAAAGAAATAAATTTGCTGAAGGAAAACTCTCTTTTGATGGATTTAATGTTTTTCAAACACAATAAAGCATCTCCCAAAGCTATGTTCCTATAAATACAGAAATAAACTAGACAGGAACTTGACTGTAAAATATTTGTTTTCATCATGGAAATGAACTGCTTGAGCCAGGGAATTTAGATTTTACACAATCTTTGCAAAATTACACAGCATAAGTGAATTTTTCTTTATGCACCCAGATGCTTTGGCTATTGGCACTGACTTTTTCCTATTATGTCTGTGTGAATGTTTAATTAAACTTACTAGCAATGGACACACTTTCTTTGACCCCAAGCCCTGAAGAGTTTTTCTTAGAAACAGATTGTCCTCCAGAGTAGCAGTTGCCAACATGTAGTTCTCACTTGGGTTTAATAGAATGCAATCGACACATCAAGTCGGAAGGAACAACAACAACCAAGGAAAGTGAAGAGGGCCACAAACTAGGATGATGGAAGCTAATTTATTAAGACCTGACACAGACCATGTTTTAGTATGTTGCCTGCATCAGGGGTCTACCATCAAGTATTATGTGTAGTGTAATCACCGCTACCATTCTGTGTCTCCTAGACTATACTAGGTATTATACTATCCTGCTTATAATCGAACGAGAAAAACGCCCAAGTTCCGACCTAAATCGGGAGATGGACGTTTATCTCACAAAAACGAATAAAGCGGTATAATCGAAAGCCGATTTTTGGACGTTTTCAACTGCACTCCGTCGCGGATGCGGACAAAGTTGATGGGGGCATGTCAGAGGTGTGGCGAAGGCGGAACTGGGGCGTGGTTATCTGCCGAACAAAGATGGGCGCATTTCACCGATAATGAGAAAAAAGTATGCGTTTTTAGCTAGAATTTAGGACACTTTTCCTGGACCCTGTTTTTTCACGAATAAGGCCCCAAAAAGTGCCCTAAATGACCAGATGACCACTGGAGGGAATCGGGGATGACCTCCCCTGACTCCCCCAGTGGTCACTAACCCCCTCCCACACAAAAAATGATGTTTCACAACTTTTTATTTTCACCCTCAAATGTCATACCCAGCTCCCTGGCAGCAGTATGCAGGTCACTGGAGGAGTTGTTAGGGGGTGCAGTGGACTTCAGGCAGGTGGACCCAGGCCCATCCCCCCTACCTGTTACAATTGTGCTGCTTAATGCTTATTAGTCGTCCAACCCCCCCAAACCCACTGTACCCACATGTAGGTGCCCCCCTTCACCCCTTAGGGCTATAGTAATGGTGTAGACTTGTGGGCAGTGGGTTTTGAGAGGGATTTGGGGGGCTCAACACACAAGGGAAGGGTGCTATGCACCTGGGAGCTCTTTTACCTTTTTTTTTGGTTTTGTAAAAGTGCCCCCTAGGGTGCCCGGTTGATGTCCTGGCATGTGAGGGGGACCAGTGCACTACGAATCCTGGCCTCTCCCACGAACAAATGCCTTGGATTTATTCGTTTTTGAGCTGGGCGCTTTCATTTTCCATTATCGCTGAAAAACAAAAACGCCCAGCTCACACATTGTTGAATAAAACATGGGCGTCTATTTTTTCCCAAAATACGGTTCGGTCCACCCCTTCACGGACCCGTTCTTGGAGATAAACGCCCATGGAGATAGGCGTTTTCGTTCAATTATGCCCCTCTATGCATAATACCTGAAAACATGTGAGCTGTGTATCGTAGGAAGCATTACACGATAGAACTTGCCATTTGATGGCAGACCCCTGACACAGGCAACATGCCAAAGCACAGACTGTGTCAGGTCTTCAGAAAAATTTGCTTCCATCATCCTACTTCATGGCCCTCTTCACTTTTCTTGGTAGTATACCTAGGTATAATAAGGCATGTAATATACTATATTGCACTTGATGGGGGTAATTTTAGAGCATATGTGGCAAATAAAATGACTTTTATAAATTTAGATCAAGCATTAAAGTATGTGTATTGGCATGAACGTTTATTGTAGGCATTGTGAGGGGTGTGGTCTGGGCAGAGCATGATTAAAGTCACGAAGTATGCACATTGATTATAAAATATTCTAACCTATATGCATAGTTATGTACTCTAGTCTCAATATGTTTTTCATTATCACTTATGCTTGATATATATATAAAAACCCCACTTTAATCCCTATTTACTATGACTCTTGGCTGGAGGTATTAAAATGCATATGGGATCTCATACAGCCACTAATTAGTTTGGCTAAATAATAGCAGATTGACCCATTTTCTGCATGCACAGACCCCCTAATTCTATAAAAATCACCAAAACTTGTGTTCACAAATTTAGGCATGTACCCAATTTGTGCATGCAATTTAATTGAATAAAGAACCAATTAGTGCCAACAATTCTTCTTTTTCACACCCAGTCTTCGGAACAACCTCCTACCATACATCAGATCTGAGTTTTCTCTGGGTAAGTTCAAGTTGCTCCTGAAAAAAGCTATTTCTTTAAACTTGCTTTCAATTTGCCCTTGGAGTGATAATTTTCTTGCTGTATGATCTGTGTGAATGGATTCTTTCCTGTTTTTAATGGAGTTCTTTTCTGATTTTTCATGACTCTTAAATATTGTTTTATGTTAACCACTTTGACCTTGCTTTAAGTAAAGGCAGTATATTAAGTTCTGGATTAAACATAAACAATTATTGGCACTAATTAGATTTAGTTGGCATTTATGTGCATAAATATTGGTGCAGGATATGTGCATAAATTTTATGCACTGTCCAAAAAAGGGGATGTGGAAATGGGAAGGTCATGGGTGAGTCATGAGCAGATCAGGGAGTTCCTTTAAGTTAGGCGCATACTTATAGAATATGGGTATCTATTCCTAATTTTATGAATGGGTATTTGCACCATGTTTTAGTTGGTGTAAATGGCTACGTCTAAAGTTAAAACAAAACAAAACAAAATCCCCTAGCTCACTGATAAACAAATCAAAGAGAACATACACAACTAGGGGAATGTACCAAATATAATTAAAAGAGAGGAAGGAGTGCCCTCAGAAATTTAAACACCCACGTGGTAGTCACTAAAGACCACTAACAGGTGAAACATAGCATTTCATTCATTGGGCCACTCACTCACTATAATGCCTTCTTATGTGCAATAATGTACTGTTTTGTACTTTGTGCAATTGTGTGCCCATTTGTGCTAATAATACAAATGTACTGAAAATAACCAACTAAGCCAGCAAAAATGACATAAGAAACTTTGACTTATGAGTCTTGTGCCGGTCAAAAAACAAATGCTAAGGGCTCCAACTGAATCGCTCATTAATCACGGAGAAAAGACTGCTCTTCCCTGAAATGTAACAACGCGTCCTATAGTGAGTAAGTGGCCCAATGAATGTTTCACCCATTAGTGGTCTTTAGTGACTACCTCGTGGGTGTTTACATTTTTGAGGGCGCCTTTGCTGATATGAATTATAGTAATACTAGTAAAAAAGGCCCGTTTCCAAAACAAATGAAACGGGCGCTAGCAAGGTTTTCCTTGGAGTGTGTATGTTTGGGAGAGTGTATGTGAGAGTGACTGTTTGAGAGTCAGAGTGCAAGTGTGAGTGTGTGAGAGAGAGTGAGTCTGGGTGTGAGTGTGTTTGTGAGAGAGTGTGTGTGAGAATGAGAGTGTGTGCAAGTCTGTATGTGAGACACAGTGTGAGAGAGAGTGTGTGTGTGTGGGCAAGAGAGAGAGTGTGTGTGAGACACAGATTGTCTGTGAGAGTGAGTGTATGACACCAAGCGAGTGTGTGAGTGACTGTGTGGCACATAGAGAGTGAATGTGATACTGTGTGAGACAGAGTGTGTGAGAGTGAGAGTCAGAAAGACATTGTATATGAGAGAGAGAGTGTGAGCCGTGCCCTCCCAATCCATGGCCATCTGTCCCCTGCCCCCTCCATTCATCCTTTTCCAGCAATTCCCCTCTGTCCCTGAGTCGTGCCCTCCCAATCCATGGCCATCCATGTTTGTCTGTCACCTGCCCCCTCCATTCATCCCTATCCAGCATTTCCCCTCTCTGCCTGAGGCCTGCCCTGCAATCCATATCCATCCATGCCCATCTGTGCCCTCCATTCATCCCTATGCAGCAATTCCCCTCTCCCTGAGTCCTGCCCTTCCAATCCATGCCCATCCATGCTCCTCTGTTACCTGGCCCCTCCATTTTTCCCTATCCAGCATTTCCCCTCTCTGCCTGAGGCCTGCTCTGCAATCCATATCCATCCATGCCCATCTGTCCCCTCCATTCATCCCTATCCAGCAATTCCCCTCTCCCTGAGTCCTGCCCTTCCAATCCATGCCCATCCATGCTCCTCTGTTACCTGGCCCCTCCATTTTTCCCTATCCAGCATTTCCCCTCTCTGCCTGAGGCCTGCTCTGCAATCCATATCCATCCATGCCCATCTGTCCCCTCCATTCATCCCTATCCAGCAATTCCCCTCTCCCTGAGTCCTGCCCTTCCAATCCATGCCCATCCATGCTCATCTGTCACCTGGCCCCTCCATTTTTCCCTATCCAGCATTTCCCCTCTCTGCCTGAGGCCTGCTGTGCAATCCATATCCATCCATGCCCATCTGTCCCCTCCATTCATCCCTATCCAGCAATTCCCCTCTCCCTGAGTCCTGCCCTTCCAATCCATGCCCATCCATGCTCCTCTGTCACCTGGCCCCTCCATTTTTCCCTATCCAGCATTTCCCCTCTATGCCTGAGGCCTGCTGTGCAATCCATATCCATCCATGCCCATCTGTCCCATCCATTCATCCCTATCCAGCAATTCCCCTCTCCCTGTGTCGTGCCCCTTCCAATCCATGCCCATCCATGCTCATCTGTCACCTGGCCCCTCCATTTTTCCCTATCCAGCAATTTCCCTCTCTCCCTGAGTCCTGCCCTCCCAATCCATGCCCATCCATGCTCCTCTTTCCCCTGCCCCCTCCATTCATCCATTTCTAGTAATTCCCCTCTCTCCCTGTGCCCTGCCCTCCTAATCCATACCCATCCATGCTCCTCTGTCCCCTGCCGCCTCCATTCATCCTTTTCCAGCAAGTCCCCTCTTGCCCTTCCATGACCCCCCCCTCGCATCCATGCTACTCTCTCTCCCATGTCCCAGCCTGGCCCGCCCTCTTCTCCCCCCCCCCCCCCCTTCGCATCCATGCCCCCCCGTTCGCATCCATGCATCCCTTTTTTTTTTTTTTCTTCTTCGTTTTAACTTTACCTCCGTGGCGGTTCGTGCAGCGAAGCGTCAGGGAAGGAGGCGGCGCTCCCGACGTCTAGCTTTCCCTTCGCTGTGTTCCGCGAAGGGAAGGCTAGACGTCGGGAGCGCCGCCTCCTTCCCTGACGCTTCGCTTCCCGATTTGTTTGGTTTGAGGCGAGGGCGGGGCAGAGACGGCTGGCTGGCTTGAAGGCTTCACTGGGAGTGACGTCAGATGGCTTCAAGGCTTCAAGGCTTCAGGGCTTGAAGCTTCCGGCTTCAAACTTCCGGCTTCACAGAACGTTGTCTTCAGAACGTTCACGGTGCGTTTTATTATATTAGATTGGTTCTGCAAATAGTGGTTCACAGCTCTAAGCTCGTCATTACTGGTTTGCCTTAAAAGGAAATCATTAAGGTTAGATAAATAATATAATCATCCACTCTCATTAGCAGTTTTTCTTTTTTTTTAATTATCAGTAGTGTGAGGTGATTCAACCATTATTCTCTTACACTAATTAATAATAAACTGGCCACATTAGGATAGATAATCCACATATATATTATTTATAAATAATGCACAACTCTCCAATTCACCGGGCTTAAATTATGCAGGCTAAGAACAGGCTGATGGACTAATTTAAAGTGCTCTGTTTATACTAATGCTGATGATAACATTTGTGTCAGATCTTGGTGAACCGTGAATTAGGCTGAAACAGCATAGGATAGTGCCTACTATTCTGTTATAATTCAGTGAATTAAATGACATTTGTATACAGCAGCAACTTCTAATTAAATGCACATAAACTTTAAAACAGAATGAGAATTTAGAATTTAAAAATATATGGAAAAATCTGATCAGAAAACAAAGCCAGAATTCAAACAGTTTTAGAAAAATCATGGACCAAGGTGCCCAAGAGCCACACTGGATATGGAATGATACTTCCAACACCACATCCCTCTCTTACCTTCCCCTACTCCTTGGGCATTTCACATCTTGGCCCATTGTGTCCTATATTATGGAGGCAATTCTATAGCAAGGCACCAACATTTAGTTACCATCCTGCAAATTCTATATAGTGTGACTAGAGTTGCATGCACAAATCTGGGTGTATTCTGATTTGTGCATCCAACTCAATTGGTTAACAAGCTGATCAGCATCGATAATTAGATGTTAACAAGCAACTACTGGCACAGATTGGGATTAATTAGAATTTATTCGTACTACTTACAAAGCATATTCTATAAAGTAGTCCACATAAATTCTACCATGCGGATCTCAAAAGTAGGTGTGGCCATAGAAGGAGCATAGGCGGCTCATGGGCGTTCCTAAAATGTATGCGCAGCAGGGGCGGACTGACCATTTCAGCAACCGGGCAGTGCCTGAGGGCCCAGATGCTCTCCAGCCTCCTCGCCACCACTGCCACACACTACAGCCCACAAGCCTCAGTGGACCCTTCCTGGTAGCACTTTGAAGGACCCTTGTGGTCTAGTGGCCTCTGCAGGGGCAGGAAAGAACAACACTCTTTCCTGCCTGCTGCCACTATTCTTCCCAGCACCGCCGCGTTTTAAAAATGACTGCCAAGACTGTCGAGAGTCGTGAGACTACCACGGGAAGTCTCGACTCCCATCTTGAAAACACGGTGGCACCAAGCAGAATAGCAGTAGTGGGTAGGAAAGAGTGGAGTTCTTTCCTTCCCCCAAAGAAGCCACTAGACTACCAGGGCCCTTCAGGACTGGGAAAGGCCCACTGAGGCTCAGGGGACTGTAGTATATGGGAGGGGGTAGCAGCTGCAGTGGTAGGGGGTTGTAGTGTGTGGGAGGGGGCATCAGCAATGTGGTGGTGGTGGAGGGAGCAATGGCAGCATGAAGGTGGGGGGGGCAGCAGGCAGCAGCAAGGGGGGGGGCCCAATGACCCATACTGCCCGTTGGCCCACATCACTGTCAGTCCTCCCATATGCGCAGTGTTATAGAATAACCCGTTCAGCGCCTAAAGTTAAGTGTGAGCATTTGCACCAGCTTTTCATTGGTGTAAATGACTGCACCTAAATTTTAGTCATGTGGATGGTGTTACGTGTATTCTATAAACTGTTTTTCATCTGCTCAAAAATTTTCAGCACCAAATATAGAATCAGGTCCCATATTCACACAGGTAGTGAGCCTATTCTGAACATTTACATAGCATAAACTGGATTGGCACGCCTCAAAGTAGATCTATATAGCTGACATAAATGGTTCACCTAAATGTGGCATTTCCAATGTAACTTATAGTATTCTGTAAGTTATGCACATAAATGTCAGCCACAGCTATGCCCACCTATGCCCCTTTATTGGGAATGCCTCCGAACAGTTACCCACTAAGACTTTTATTGAATATTAACTAGCAGGGATCAACTGAGGCTTTTTCCTCTTTGTTATTGCATTCAGTTGTGCATTGATGCACTGCTATTTGCATTTGGTGAGAAACATTGTCTAGTTTGTGAAATTGATCAGTATTCCACCACCTTCCTAATTGTTCTAATAATTATAGAATAGCAATTAGGCAAGCTACTGTCATTTGTTTATTTATTTAAGACACTTATATCCCACACTAACCCAAACAAGCTTGAGTCCAATGTGGCTTACAATATACAATTAAAATAATAGATATCATGAGTAGTTTCAACAATTCAGTTACATAAAATATATGAGTCATGGATGAGAGAAGAGCACAATAGAATTTAAACAGGAATAGATTATGCAGATTTAAAAATAAAAAAAATACAATTTATATAAAGTTGACTTTGGGTAAGTAGCCAAGAGGATCATATATGGGCCAGGAGTGGAGTTCAAGATTAATTTATGACCACAAAAGTAGTCAAGCTTAAAGATTGTTATTCTTCGTAAGGAACTGTTTGAAAAAGAATGATTTTAAGATCTTATGGAACCTGTTGTATTCTTGTATGCAGTGGTGTGCTGGTAAATGTTTAACAACAGGCTCTCTCCCCGGTCCCCCTCTGCGCCCCCCATCCCCCTCTGTGCCCCCCCCCCCAAATTGCAGAGCTGGCTATAGCCAGGGAGAGAGACTGGGGGGGGGGGTAGTGAATTACTCCAGGAAAAAAAATTAAATGACCCCAGGTTCCAATCTAATTCATGTTTAATGTGCGATAAAATGCCATAAATAAGTACATAAATATAAACTTTTAATGTTGAGAACCTGATTCTCAAAGTGAACATATTCTAAACACTATAATGAAAATAAAATGATTTTTTTCTACCTTTGTTGTCTGGTGACTGTTTTTCTGATTATGCTGGCCCAGTATCCGATTCTGCTGCTATCTGTCCTCTTAATTCCGTTTCCAGGGCTTCCTTTGCATTTATTTCTTTCCTTTCCTCCTTTCTTCTTCATTTCTGGTCCTCAGCTTCTGCCTACTTTCTTCATCCATGTGCACTTTTTCTCCTCTCTTCCTTTTCCCTCATCTCCTTCCTCACTCTTCACTCCCCTCCATCCATGTCCAGCATTTCTTCTCTTCCCTCTATCCACCCATGTCCAGTGACCCTTCTCTCCCCCTGCCATCCATGCACCCATACCCAGCAACCCTCCTCTCCCCTGCGTTCCATCCACCCATGTCCAGTGACCCTCCTCTCCCCTGTCCTGCATGCACCCATACCCAGCAACCCTCCTCTCCCCTGCCCTGCCCTCCATCCACCCATGTCCAGGGACTCCCTTCTCTCCCCTGCCCCCCTTCCTCCTCCAGCCACCCACAATCAAGTGACTCCCTTCTCTCCCTACTACTACTACTACTACTATTTAGCATTTCTATAGCGCTACAAGGCATACGCAGCGCTGCACAAACATAGAAGAAAGACAGTCCCTGCTCAAAGAGCTTACAATCTAATAGACAAAAAATAAAGTAAGCAAATCAAATCAATTAATGTGTACAGAAAGGAGGAGAGGAGAGTAGGTGGAGGCGAGTGGTTACAAGTGGTTACGAGTCAAAAGCAATGTTAAAGAGGTGGGCTTTCAGTCTAGATTTAAAGGTGGCCAAGGATGGGGCAAGACGTAGGGCTCAGGAAGTTTATTCCAGGCGTAGGGTGCAGCGAGACAGAAGGCGCAAAGTCTGAAGTTGGCAGTAGTGGAGTAGGGAACAGATAAGAAGGATTTATCCATGGA
The DNA here is from genome assembly GCF_901765095.1 of Microcaecilia unicolor. Classification (NCBI taxonomy): domain Eukaryota; kingdom Metazoa; phylum Chordata; class Amphibia; order Gymnophiona; family Siphonopidae; genus Microcaecilia; species Microcaecilia unicolor. The sequence continues at coordinate 85,072,838 of NC_044032.1, read as the reverse complement.
GCGGAGTGCACGGGAAGGGGTGTAGGGAAGGATGAGTGTGGAGAGATACTGGGGAGCAGTAGAGTGAGTACCCATATCCAGCAACTCCCTTCTCTCCCCTGCCCCCTTCCTTCTCCAGCCACCCAAATCCAGCGACTCCCTTCTCTCCCCTGCCCCCTTCCTCCTCCAGCCACCCACAATCAAGTGACTCCCTTCTCTCCCCTGCCCCTTCCTCCTCCAGCCACCCATATCCAGCGACTCCCTTCTCTCCCCTGTCCCCTTCCTCCTCCAGCCACCCAAATCCAGCGACTCCCTTCTCTCCCCTGCCCCCTTCCTCCTCCAGCCACCCATATCCAGCAACTCCCTTCTTTCCCCTGCCCCTTCCTCCTCCAGCCACCCACAATCGAGCAACTCCCTTCTCTCCCCTGCCCCTTCCTCTTCCAGCCACCCACAATCAAGCGACTCCCTTCTCTCCCCTGCCCCCTTCCTCCTCCAGCCACCCACAATCAAGCGACTCCCTTCTCTCCCCTGCCCCCTTCCTCCTCCAGCCACCCATATCCAGCGACTCCCTTCTCTCCCCTGCCCCCCTTCCTCCTTCAGCCACCCATATCCAGCAACTCCCTTCTCTCCCCTGTCCCCTTCCTCCTCCAGCCACCCACAATCAAGCAACTCCCTTCTCTCCCCTGCCCCCCTTCCTCCTCCAGCCACCCACAATCAAGCGACTCCCTTCTCTCCCCTGCCCCCCTCCTCCTCCAGCCACCCACAATCAAGCGACTCCCTTCTCTCCCTTGCCTCCTTCCTCCTCCAGCCACCCATATCCAGCAACTCCCTTCTCTCCCCTGCCCCCTTCCTCCTCCAGCCACCCAAATCCAGCGACTCCCTTCTCTCCCCTGCCCCCCTTCCTCCTCCAGCCACCCACAATCAAGCGACTCCCTTCTCTCCCCTGCCCCCTTCCTCCTCCAGCCACCCACAATCAAGCGACTCCCTTCTCTCCCCTGCCCCCTTCCTCCTCCAGCCTTTACTCATGAAAATGGGCGGCCATTTTTTTTCATGAGTAAATCAGAGAATGAGATGCAAACCTCCTCCCTGAAGAAGGACAACGAAACCTGGCCATGTTGGCAGGGGTTTGACTCTGTTGAAAATCGCTGCCAAAGCTAAGTATCATGTAATACTATGCGGGATTAAATCGCATCTCAAATTGTACCTTAAAGGTTATGAAGATATGTTATTTTAAGGATTGATATATATAAAAAAACTTTTTTTTTTTTAAAAAGATAAAATCGGGTTGATCTATGAAGATTTATACAGCGCCACAATATATGGGACGTTGTTCCCAGATGGGATTTGCTGTTATTTATTCTGATGATCCCCGTAAATATACATTAAAAAAAAAAAAATATATATATATATATATATATATATATATATATATATATATATATATATATATAAAATAAAAAAAGATATTGAGATTGTCAGCCTGGACTGTATGAGATATATAATCTGTGAGTTTGGGATTATACGGATGGCTTGTGCCTAAATGTTGGCAGTTAGGTACGTAAATGACAGAATTCTATAACATTGCATCTAATTTATTTATTTATTAGGATTTATTTATCGCCTTTTTGAAGGAATTCACTCAAGGCAGTATACAGTAAGAATAGGTCAAACAAGAGCAATAGACAATTATTTGACTAATGATCTATTAATGAGCAATAATTGGCCTCTAACAACCAATTATTGACATTCAATGAAACCAATCTGGCTACATGCTATTGTATATCGGAAGGCGCCCAACTCCCATCGCGTGCAACTCAAAAGAGGGCATGGCCATGGGATCAGCATTCACATGCCAGAGGCATTCTGAAAAGTTGTGGGTGTTGTTACTGAATACTGGTCTCCGTGCCCAACTTGGGCACCAGCATTTACACCAGGTTTCAGCAGGTGTAAGTCTGGCACCCAAAGTTAGGGTGTGGGAATCAGCACTAAGCATGATTTTATAAAGGGCATGCCCCGTTTATAGAGTTGCACTTACTGCCAGTCTTTTCTGATGCCTATTTTTGAGTGCCATTTATAGAATCAGCTGCAGGTATTATGGCCATTATGAGCAAAAATAAAGAGGAGTAGTCTAGTGGTTAGTACAGTGGATTGTGAACTAAGGGACCCAGGTTCAAGCCTCACTTCAACTTTTAAAACAAATAGGAGGAAATATTTTTCACATAACAAATAGTTAAGCTGTGGAACTCGTTGCCGGAGGATGTGGTAACAGCGGTTAGTGTATCTAGATTTTAAAAAGGTTTGGACATGTTGGATGCCACTGCTTGCTCCGGGATTGGTAACATGGAATGCTACTACTATTTGGGTTTCTGCCAGGTACTTGTGACCTGGATTGGCCACTGTTGGAAGCAGGAGACTGGGCTAGATTGACCATTTGTCTGACCCAGATGGCTATTCTTATGATTGTTTGTAACTGCATGGTAATTTGGACACAACCATATTAAGGTGCAAAACTTTACCACACTAATAAAAGGGTCTCTTAGCACTGGTCCACAAAAGCACTTCTAGATCAGCATTCATTTGCTGTTTTTATGATTGTTTTTACTTAATGTTGATCAGATAACATGCAATTGATGTTCATGATTACTAGGGTAGAGAATTGTATTTTTCATCGAGGAGGTGCAGACCAGTAGGAAACTGAAGGTTAGCCTTCTAAAAATTAGCTATTTTTCAGACAGTGAAATCAAGATCCTTGTTTATTGTGCTGTCAAAGAGCTGCTGAAATTCCCTCCTGCATGTTACCGTGATAGCAAACAGATGAGAAAAACAAGTACTTCTCTTGAAAACCATATCAAAGTAGAGATGTGGGAGAGACTGAAGGGAATTTTCAAGTTACTCAGTTGAGTTTTAAACTCCAGTCAGTGACCCAGCCAGTGTTCAGAACGATATAGGTTCTGTGTGATTGATTTAGATATTTAGACATTGTATCCTACTATCCATGCAAAAGACTTGGAATTTCACATTTCTTTGTCCACTTACTGCACAATAAACAGAAGATAACATTTAATACTAACTAAACATGAACAATGAACAGTCTCTAATGTTATAAACATTTTCAAATCGTTCTGTTCTTCACAGGCTACTGTTAACCTGACCAAATCTAAAGACTGTGTGCTGTGGGAGTTATATTTTATGAGTATAGAATTTTAAAAATGTATGAAGCCCATTCTTTTCTCTACAGTAGCCCATGTCAAAAGAGAACTGCATTATTTAAAGCAAGGTATCATGTGCCTAAATTTAGATGTCTTCTTTGACCAATGTTACCATAATAAGATCACCTTGCCTAGCAGTACAAAATAAAATGCTACAAGCTGTGTCTTAAGAACTATTTCACATTATTTAAAAAATAAAGCAGCTATCACGTGGTCTAAAACTGTGTAAAAAACCAGGAGAAGCAACAACAGGATAACACTACTACTACTACTACTACTACTACTTAACATTTCTAAAGCGCTACTAGGGTTATGCAGCGCTGTACAATTTAACATGGAACGACAGTCCTTGCTCAAGGAGCTTACAATCTAAAAGACAAATGTACAGTCAATCTGATAGGTCAGACAGATTGGGGTAGCCTATATGTTCGAAAGGTTAGGTTCCGAAAGCAGCATTGAAGAGGTGAGCTTTAAGCAAGGATTTGAAGATGGGTAGGGAGGGGGCTTGGTGTAGGGGTTCAGGAAGATTGTTCCAGGCATAGCATGAGGCAAGGCAAAATGGGCGGAGCCTAGAGTTGGCAGTGGTGGAGAAGGGTACTGAGAGGAGGGATTTGTCTTGTGAGCGGAGGTTACGGGCAGGAACGTAGGAGGAGATGAGGGTAGAGAGGTAGTGAGAAGCAGCAGACTGAGTGCATTTGTAAGTAAGGAGGAGAAGCTTGAATTGTATGTGGTATCTGATCGGAGGTCAGTGAAGTGACCTGAGGAGAGGGGTGATATGAGAATAACGGTTTTGGCGGAATATAAGATGTGCAGCAGAGTTCTGAATGGATTGAAGGGGGGATAGATGGCTGAGTGGGAGGCCAGTGAGGAGTAGGTTGCAGTAGTCGAGGCGAGAGGTAATGAGAGCGTGGACGAGAGTTCGGGTGGTGTGCTCAGTGAGGAAAGGGTGAATTTTGTTGATGTTGAAGAGGAAGAAGTGACAGGTTTTGACAGTCTGCTGGATATGCGCAGAGAAGGAGAGGGAGGAGTCGAAGATGACTCCGAGGTTGCGGGCAGATGAGACAGGGAGGATGAGGATGTTATCAACTGAGATAGAGAGTGGAGGAAGAGGAGAAGTGGGTTTAGGTGGAAAGACGAGGAGCTCGGTCTTGGACATGTTCAGCTTCAGGTGGCGGTTGGACATCCAGGCAGCAATGTCAGATAGGCAGGCCGATACCTTGGCCTGGGTCTCTGCAGTGATGTCTGGTGTGGAGAGATAGAGCTGGGTGTCATCAGCATAAAGATGATACTGGAACCATGAGATGAGATCAGTGAGCCTAGGGAAGAGGTGTAGATAGAGAAGAGAAGGGGTCCAAGGACAGATCCCTGGAGAACTCCAACAAATAGCGGGATGGGAGTGAAGGAAGATCCATGAGAGTATACCCTGAAGGTGCGGTTGGAGAGATAGGAGGAGAACCAGGAGAGGGCAGAGGCCTGGAACCCAAATGAGGCCAGAGTGGCAAGAAGTAAATCGTGATTGACAGTGTCAAAAGCGGCGGAAAGATCGAGGAGGATGAGGAGTAATGGCCTCTGGATTTGGCCATGAGCAGGTCATTGCAGACTTTAGAGAGTGCTGTTTCTGTCGAGTGGAGAGGGCGAAAGCTGGATTGGAGTGGATCGAGGATGGCATGAGAGGAGAGAAAATCGAGGCAGCGGCTGTGAACAGCGCGCTCAAGTATTTTGGAGAGGAAGGGTAAGAGAGAGATGGGGCAATAGTTGGAGGGGCAGGTAGGGTCAAGTGATGGTTTTTTGAGGAGAGGTGTAACTACGGCGTGCTTGAAGGTGTCAGGGACAGTTGCAGTGGAGAGAGAGAGGTTAAAGATGCGACAGATGGAGGGGTTGACAGTATGGGCAATGGTGTTAAGTAGGTTGGTGGGGATAGGATCAGAGGAACAGGTGGTGCATTTCGAGGAGGAAAGAAGGCGGGAGGTTTCATCCTCGGTGATCTCAGGAAAGGAGGAGAAGGAGGCCTGGGTTGGTTGGTTGAGGGAGAGGGTTAATGGGTGAAGAGGAGGTGATGTCTTGGTAGTGAACTCAAGGTTGATCTTTTGCACCTTGTCGCAGAAGTAATCAGCCAGTGATTGAGGAGAGAGTGAGGGGGGAGTGGGAGCAGGGGGCACCTTGAGGAGAGAGTTAAGGGTGGCGAAGAGATGACGAGGGTTGGAGCTGAGAGAATTGGTCAATTGGGTGTAATAGTCCTGTTTTGCAAGGAATAGGGAGGAGTGGAAGGAGGATAGCATGAATTTATAGTGAAGGAAGTCTGAATGAGTACGAGATTTCCTCCAGAGGCGTTCAGCAGATCGTGCGCAGGAGCGAAGGTAACGGATGCAAGGGGTCAGCCAAGGCTGGGGATTAGAACGCTTTGTGGGACGGGAGGTGGATGGTGCGAGGGTGTCCAGAGCAGAGGAGAGAGCGGCATTGTAAGCGGAGACCGCTTTGTCGACAGTCTCGGAGGACATGATGGATGGGAGGAGATTAGAGATACTAGAGGATAAGGTGGGGGGGTCAATGGCCTGGAGATTCCTGGAGGTGGTGGTTAAAGTTGGACGGGGCAGAGGGGGGGTGAAGAAGTGTGAATGTGATCAGGTGGTGATCGGAGAGAGGAAGCTTGGAAATTGGAGGGTGAGCCGGAGGAGGAGAAGACGAGGTCAAGACAATGGCCGTCACGGTGAGTAGGGGTGGTAGAGCACAGCTGGAGGTTGAAGGAGGATGTTAGGGTGAGGAACTTAGAAGCGTGAGGGTCGGATGGGTCATCAGCATGGATGTTAAAGTCTCCGAGAATGAGGGACGGAGATGAGGGTTCAAGAAAAACAGAGAGCTAAGCATCGAAGTCGGTGAGGAAGGAAGAGAAGGATTTATCAGGGGGGCGGTAGATGACTGCCACTCTGAGTGGCAGCGGGTAGAATAGCTGGATGGAGTGGGCTTCAAAGGATGAGAAGCAGTGAGACTGCGGTAGGAGGAGGGGTTGGAAACTACAGGAGGGCGAGAGTAGTAACCCAACGCCTTCACCGCGGCCAACTGGGCGGGGAGTGTGTGAGAAGACCTCTATGGAAATCCAAAGGAAACAGAAAAAGTAGAGAATGCAACAAGTAGCAGCTTCAGGAGTAATCAACAGAAGATCCCACATGGATGAAAATCCAGGAAAACACCTTTATTAACACCAACAAAGACCTGACACGGGTAGCACTGCTTTGTATGTGTGCACAAGGGAGGACTTCTAGTCTTTGTCCTTTAGACCCTGAAGCAGGTGGTGTTGTCCTGCCAAAACACAGCCCCATGTCGGGTCTTTGTTGTTGTTAATAAAGGTGTTTTCCTGGATTTTCATCCATGTGGGATCTTCTGTTGATTACTCTGGAGCTGCTACTTAGGTTACATTCTCTGCTTTTCCAGTTTCCGAAAACTGTGTAATCCATTTTAAAGTCAGTAGGATACCATTTGGCGCCTGTAGTGTTCTGACATAACCAACAATAAACATGTGCACTTATCATCTTTAGTGGTTACAGATGCAGCACTGCAGTCCTCAAAGTATGGAACAGCAAATCCAGAATGTTCCTTTTACTAAGTGTTCTCACTCACAAATCTTCAGTCACATATGGTTTTTGATGTGTGTGTATAAACCAACAGTTGGCCAGACAGATTAGGTGGCTGAGCCTCAGTTTCCGAACTTCAGTCAACCTCCACTGCCAAAGATTTCATTTTGGATCAGGCACATAAGATTTGATAGAAATTACTGTGACAGCTTATATATACAACATGCAGTCACCAAAATCATCATCTGTGGCTTATCTAGTTAGAATACTCTATACCATGTTACCAGAATGGTTAACAATGCAGAGATTGTACAACACATAACAAGGGGTGGATTAGCTCATTTGAAATTTGAGACCTACAGTCCCGATCCTCAAGGCTTCAGCCTTAGCTACTGACCACTCATACATCATAAACATTCACAATTCACTACACCAGGAAATTAGAATTTCAAGAGCGAAGGGAAGTATGCAAGGGGAAAGATAAGAGGGAAACACATGAAAGCGAGTTTAGAAAGAATGTACAAATCAGAGCGTGCACAATTCCAGTAGTACTTTCAAAAAGGATCTGCCGACATACAACTTTTTCTAAAATGCATGCAGGAATTGACTTGTATATGCTAGCTACATGTGTCTGCAACATACACAAAACTAAGTATTGGCACATAGACACGCATGTTGGTATTTCAGAACATATACATGTAAGAACCAACACTTAGACATGTATGTAGCAGATTTTAAAAACTCGAACATTTATGTTTTGTCAATTAATTACAGAGCTAGGAATCATTTGGCTCTATCAATCTCAGGGGAGAAAAAAAAACTAGAAAATGAAGGGGATGACCTCCCCTAACCCTTCCTGTAGAGCATTATGTAAAATGAACATCTTTATAAAACCTAGGTGTCTCAAGAGCATGTGTAATCCCAACATTGATCTCAAGGGACAAGGAACAATCATGCAAGCATAAAACTAGACCAATGACATGCACAAGAAAAGTCTACAGAAGAGTCCCCCACCCAGACAAAGATAGCAATTAATAACAAACTTTATCTATACACAAGCAGCTAGGCTGGGCAGTGAGAGATTTGGAAAGCTATATGGTCACAGAATAAAAGAATTCTATGAGTTTTGGGGATATGAAAACATTCCAGTGGTTGATTTTTGATAGCTAAGTGCTGGCTCAGACATAAATGTTATTGGTAAATGGGCAGTAAAGGTATCATTCAATGAAGTAAAAAATGAATGGCATAGGTTAAAAAAAAAGTGTTTCGCTATGTTTTCACACATGCTGAACTTTCATTCAAGCAGGCCTGCATATTTTTTTTTTCATCCTCAGATGCTGATGTGCTAAAAATTCACATATACACAGAGGTCAACATATATAAAACTGCATGAAATGCCCAAAATGCACAAAAATGTATCTGTGTACCTTTATCTGCATATTCGGTAAGCAATTTATAAGCCCCTTCTCCAAACATTATTTTATTTATGAAAATGCTTGTGAAAAGTAGCGTCTAAGTGGATGAATTGACACCTAATATTTGTTACATATACAGTTGTTTGGAAATTGTTTCTGCAGAGAAACAATATTTTCATTTTAAGAAGTTTAATACAGGGTCTATGTTCTGAGAAATCTAGAGGAAAGGAAAAATATAAGGATATTCATAAAGCTCCATGGGAAAGAGCCGAATAATCTCCCATCAAGTCACAGCATGAAAAAAGAACAAAGGGTCAAATATCTCCAGATGTTCAGTCATTTATACAGCTCATAAATCTGGAAAAATTAGACCCATATTTTTGTAAGGTGCTGATACCTTTTATTAGGCCAGTGCAATATTATCCAGAGATATCTGTGAGCTTTCAGAGCACATCGATTTCTCAGAAGAATAAGCAAAACTGGGGATATAATAATGCCTCTGTATTGATTAACTGAAGGAGATGACAAAGAGGAAAAACAGTGATTGAATTTCAAAAATGAATGGGATAGACAGTACCAAGAAAAAGATTGTTTAGGATTGACTGTATTATAGCACAGCTTATATTCAAAATATGACTAAATTTTAATCTAATTCTTGATAAGAGAAAAAGAATAATCTCCATTGAATAAATAACTCAGAAAAAAGATACCTTTTAATTATTCAACAAAAACTAAAATAGTAATAAGTATCCCTGTGTCAAAAAGTATGAGAACCCTTAGGGGCCCTTTTAAAAGCGGTGATAAGCCCAACGCAAGCTTACTACATGCTAATTGGAGCTACCGCAGGTGCCAGCGGTAGTTCCAGCCCCAGCGCTCGCTATTTCCTGTGCTAGGGAAAATCAGCCTGTATTTTTTAGTGCAGCACTAATCCGGCAGTAATTGGACAGCATAGCGAGCTACCCGGTTACCATGGGAACCCTTACCACCACCTCAAATGGGTGGTGGAAAGTGCCCAACATCTGGTAAGAGCAATCTTACTGCATTGGCCATGGCTATTTTCAGTCTTTTTTTACCTGCTGTGGTAAAAAGGGCTGCACAATGCGGCAAGAATAGCCCCTGCTGCTAGCTCAGAGCACTTTGTACTACAACATGATAAAAGGATCCCTTAGTTTCCTTAGCACAATTAGGGGCCCTTTCACTAAAGGGGTATTGAGCCCTAATGCTAAACCCCTCAGAAAAAAAAACTACATTGGCTCCCATTGAAGGATCGAATTACATTCAAGGTCTGCACCTTGGTCCATCAAGGTCTGCACCTTGGTCCATAAAATTATTCATGGAGAGGCCCCATCATACATCAGACCTAAAGATTTACCAGCAAGAAATATAAAAAGTTCATCACACACTTTTTTAACCTCCACTACCCCAATTGTAGACATCTTAAATACAATCTTTACATGCATCTAGCTTCTCTTATACTTGTACGCAATTATGGAATAAACTACCGAATATTATAAAATCAACGCATGATTGACTACCTTCTGAAAATTACTGAAGACCTACCTGTTCAGAGACACTTACAAAGAGAATCCTCCATAATATCTTGACCCCTTATCTACATCAGTATAGCCAATATTGAACTCTCTTAATTTAGATACTTTAATCCACATTATCATTACTAAACATTATACCTTGTCCTACTCCCATTTACATGTTTTGAATTATCTATTCATTTTACTTCTAATTTACCTGTTATTCTTTGTACCTTATTTACAACAATATTCTGTATTCTGTTAATGGTGTTCGTCCTTTGTGACGTAATGTAAGCCACATTGAGCCTGCAAATAGGTGGGAAAAATGGGGATACAAATGCAGCAAATAAATAAATAACTACATAATGCACGCTTAACATGAGAAAACATGACAAAACATGTTAAAATGCACATGGGGGAGATTCTATATATGGTGCCTAGAAAATCTGCATGGAAATCATTTTTGCCCAAAGATATTCTAGAGATTTAGATGTAGTATATAGAATACTTAGCTGATATCCCAGTGCCTAAAACTACGCACATCCGTTTACACCAACGAAAAATGTGGCATAAATCTCTGTGCATATGACTGGGCCATATTCTAGAACAACAAATGTAAATTTGGGAGCGTTCACACAAAATGCCCATTTCCCCACCCATAGCCCTGACCCTTTTGAACTGCATGCTTTAGAATTTAGGCGCAGCCATGACATCATACGCTTAGTAAGTCTGCATGTAAATTCTAATGATTGCCAATTAGTGCTCATTATTCCTTGTTAAGTGCTGTTAACAATGCTGATTAGCTTGTTAAGCCAATTAAGATACACACATTGATATGGAATAAACTTAGATTTTAGGCGCAGAATGCTAGGTGTGATATGTAGACTAGAATCCGACAGATAGTGCATACTCTTTCCCGATAGTGAATGCTATTCTTGATGAATGGTATTTGTTTCAAATAACAGACCACCTAGAGAATAGCTAGAAAGGAAACCACTACTCCCTAGAAAGAGCACTGCTGCCCACCTTGCGTCTTCTAAAAAGTACAGTATATGGATGACCCACAAGAACGCTGGAATAAAGTGATTAGTCAAAAATTGAGCATTTTGATCACAATTGTAGACATTTTGTTAGTAAAAAAACAAACAATGCCTTCTAAAATAAGAACCTCATTCTGACAATCAAGCATGAAGATGAAGGTATGATAGGGGGCTGATTTGCTGCAGCAGAAACCTGGATGGCATATTACCAGGGCTTTTTTCGAGGGGGTACTTGGGGTACTGAGTACCGGCACCTTTTCCATTGCCTGCCTAAAATTGACCCATGGTCCACCAAGTTTTAATGAAAGAGCTCAGTTCTACACACCAATTCTGCCTTGCCATAGATTCTGTGACTGGTTGCAGGGGGCCTGGCTATTGTGGGGTGGGTCCCTCAGTGATCACCCCACCCCTGAAGAGTGATCTGGCATTTCAGTACTGGCACCTTTTTTTGCTAGAAAGAATGCACTGCATATTACTATTGCAGAACTATGAATTTTTCTTTATGTCAAAAAATGATAGAGGAGAATGACAATCTATCTATCCATGTACTGATAAGCAAGATAAATGTTCAAATAAATCTACTACAGAATGGCTGAAGGAAAAGAAAATTCATAATTTGTATCAGCCAGATCAGAGTTTCAGTCTAAACCCTATTACGATGTTGTGGTAAGACCTGAAGACAGCTGTTCAGGCAAGGAAGCCCTTATATGTCATAGAGCTGAAAAAGTTCTGTATGGAAGAATGGGCCAAATTTCCTTAAGGGAGATGTGAGAGACTGATGAACACAGGAAATGTTAGCTGAAACTAGTGCTGTCTAAGATGGTGCCACCAGTTATTGAATAAAGGGTTTGCATATTTTTCACACAAGGATATTTATTGTTAAATATTGTTCTTGGCTAAATAGTCAGAATATATCCTTTTTTTTTTTTTTGAGCTCTTTATTCAAAGGAGTTATTTTTCTCTCTTATCAGCATAAGATCTAAACGTGTTTTGAGTATAAACTGTGCTAAAATACAGAGATTCACAAGGTTTTTTTTTTCTCAGGATTGTATCCTAAGGATCCCTATATAGCAAAACAAGCACTGAGTTCTCCAGCTCAAAAGAGCAGTAAAATGACTTTTTGTACTTCTAAGAAGGCATGAGGTAGCTAACCTGCATGGAACAGAAGTAAAACCTTAACCATGCTATTGAAAACAATAGATGGGGCCACTTTGGTCTTTATCACCGAGTGTTATTATGATGCATGGTGTAACTGTATCTTCGATATTGTATACAATTCTGATCGCCATATCTCAGAAACAACATAGCAAAACTAGAAAAGGTACAGAGATGGGCAAGAATAATGATAAATGAGGTTTAATGGCTGCATAATAAATACAATTAAACAGGCTAGAGCTCTTCAGCTTGTAGAAGAAATGACTGAAGAAATAGGATAGGGGTTTATAAAATCATGAGGTTTATGGAACAGGCAAGTAGGAAATACTTATTTACTCTATCAAAAAGAACTTAGGACTCCAGTAAACTAACTGGTAGTGGAGCTAGCATAAATAATTAAAAAAAAGATTTTTTTTGTCAGTCAATACATAATTTGTTGCCAGAGGATGTTTTCAAGGCTAGAAGTATAGCTAATAGACTAGTGGCTGTCCTAGTTTGGCAGTTCTTATATGATATGTTCTTCAGGTGTCATATCACATCTGAGGAAGGGTATTGAGGACCACTAATATTTTTATCCTACTGTAAGCTCAGAATTCTATCCATGGGACAAACAATTATTCAATTAAAAAATGTAAGCTGACATTACATGCTAAAAAAGATACACTAGAATGGTCTCATCATTTCACAGCTGGAAGACATTGCAAAAGCTATAAAATGTATCTTGTGACGATTAAGCAGCCATTGCTTGTCACAGTGACAGGGTAAGTCAAACTACATGTTCCAGAAGGCACTAGGATCACCAGCCTGGATTGGAGGGCTGAGGGAAACCCTGGCGTAGTACCTCCTTATTGGAAGGGGTTTGTAGCAGCCAATAGACCTTATGATAATAGAAGGGAGAGAGTGTGTATGTGTGTGTGTGTGTGTGTGTCTGTGTGCGTGCGTGTATGTGAGTATCTTTAAAGGCTGGGGGAGGGGAGCCCAGGGCAGACAGTTGAGGGAGGTTTCAGCAAGTAGGTCTTCCCAGATCCACCCACAAAGTGTAATGCTCCAATGACAAAGGAGAGGGAGGGGAAATGTTAGTTCTTCTGTAGGATATATAAACTTCCCTAGGCTGAGAGATGGAAGAGCAAGGGGGGGGGGGGAAGAAAAGGAAGAGCCCCACCCACGATAGGGAAGAGTATGCTAAGAAGCCATGAGAAAAAAGCCTGCCAAAGGAGTTTTAGAGGAACAAGGTAGAGCCTTTCCCAGAGCCAGAAATCCTGAGAATGCTGGTGTTAACTCCTGTTGAACTACTAGAGAAGGTGGACTGTAGAAGAAAGGCAGTTGGAATGAACTGTATGTAATTTTGCTTTGAGAACAAATGCTGTGGTAGTTTGGCTGCACATTTTTTTTTTTTTGGGGGGTGGGGGTAGGTCATGGGGAGGCTTTTGGCAAAAGAAAGCCATGTGGGCGAGACTTTCCCCCTTGCTTCTATCCTGAGCAGTAAAGGTATCAAAAAGGGGTATAGCAGAATGCCAGCAGAAGAAAAAGGCATGTTTGGTGTTTGAGAAAGAGAAACCAAGTGGAAGGTATACTGCTAGTGTTTGGAATGCCTGTGTCAAAGTAAAGCAGCTGAAGTACAGATACAAGTTTGGATAATGAAGAGAGAATGTTGCAAATTTTAACCCTTATGGGAACCAACAGAAGGTCACTAAGAAGTCTGTGGGATTAAGGCAGAAGTGACACAGCAATCAAAAGATTTTGTTTGTGCCATTCCCAAGGGCAGGGCAGTATTAGCAGCCACTGAAGAACTACTTTGTATACCTGAAAGGATTCTGGGAAATTATTTGTATCTTCAGGAGACCTTATGCAGTTGTATGCATAAGAAGTGGAACCTTCATGTGAAGAAGGATTACAGAATGCTCTTATAAATATATTGCAGAAGATTCCTATGGATTAACTGGAACTTTGTTTTTCTTCACCCCGAGTGTGAATGAACACTAAGAGAGGAACCCTCCAAACTCCAAGCCTTGATTATTCTGTTACCTCCATGGTTTAAACCTGGAGAGAAGTTAGTTCACTGATTCCACTTAGGAGTTGAGGCTGTCAGCTAGACAGGTAGATGCTCCTGGTTTTTGTAGTTAAAGGAAGATTTGAGTAACTGCTTATATGTGAATTGACCTAGACAGTTGGTGAAGATTTCAGCAAGTTTGTCATCCCAAATCCACCCACAAAGAAAAAAACAAAAGGTAGATCCCTTTAAATCAAAGAAATCCAGAATATGTTAAACAATCATTTTTCTCATGCATGAAAGATTCAGTTCCATTATGCTTTGCCTGTGATAGATAGATAGATAGATAGATAGATAGATAGATAGATAGATAGATAGATAGATAATGTTGAGAAGGAGCGATTTGGCATTTGAATGTTGTAATTTCCACTTGTACAAAGTGATCTGAAAATTAAGTATAAAATAGTGAATGCACTGTTGTTATAGCAAAATACATTTCAGAAAAATATGAAGTAAAAAAAAAAAGCTTTTGTCTTGTCAAAGACTGTCTCAGAATGAGATCAATAGTAACCTACCTTAGAGTCATAAAAGAATATTTGATTTCATCCAGCAAACAAAGTTTTGACCAAAAGAAAAGACTAGGAAAACATGTAGAAAAATATAAGATTCCCGTTATAAAAGACTTATTTTACACATAGAGTGATGAATATGAATGGAAGTCAACTCAGACATGAACTTCCTGTATACCTTTGGATGTACTTTTAGTAATAAGAGATCTAGAAAGCTAGAGTTATGACCAAGAAATCTGTTCAACAAAGCCATACGGAAACAATGGAAATGTTGAGAACATCCAAATGTCTAGTTTGATGAATAGATAATTTGATATACCTAAGGGGCATAAAATCTTTATTGTGCTGCAATGAAAAGCAACAAAGCTACAAAGGAGCAAAGCAAGCTTGCTATCCTTATGAAAAGGGCCACCTTTAAAAAAATCTTAAATGCTCTACAATTACATTATTTTCCATAAGAGAGGTTACATTCGGTTTACAGGATATTAATATTTTATTCAATATTATTCCTAAAAGTTTGGTTTGTTCTAACAGTTAGCAAACAGTTCAAAGCTGGAAAAGCATCTAGTGTTTCTGAGGACAAAAACCATTTATCAAGTTATCTGGAACAGCACAAGAGGAAAACCGGACCTTTCTGAAAATATTTAATAACCCAGACCTTGCATGTATTTATCTAAACATACTGGGACTAAATCTATAAATGGTGCTGAAAAATATTCTATATTGTGACAAAGGCAAGCCCCCCAGAGATTCCCCAGTGAAGCAGTTGAGCCCAGAACTACGGTCCCAGAAGTCCTTGCAAGAATGAATGAGGCGAGTAGTCCTAAAATATGGAATGGATTTTCCAGTCCAGCAAGGGGAGCAATGGCTCGAGGCAGGGTGAGCCTGTTACTCCCTTCCCCACTAGAGGGCGAGGGGAATGATGAAGCTCAGTTTCCCTGGCTTCACCATCAGTATATAATTCCCCCCAGCTGTGAGAAGGGGAGAACAGATTTCCTGGAGGCTCTCGGTCACCAGGGAGGAGGAGAGATGAAGGAGAGAGAGATTCCATGGAGTATGTAGAAGAAGGAAGTAGCCTACCACTAGAGCTGCCCAAGGGAGAGAGCCAGCTATCATAGAGTGGGAAAATTCAAAGGTTAACCTGCCCAGCACATGAAGGCAGTGGAGGAGGCTGGAGGCCACACCTGGTGTGGTGCTGAGAGCTGGGAGAAACTGCGAACCCTGCTCCTTACAGGGTTCCCTCTGTGCTGTGAAAAGGCAGGTGATTTGTGATATTGGTTTGATGTGCAAAAAGACTGTCCATGAAGATTTGTTCTGAACTGTTGTGCTATATTGGAAGTGTGCTGAACTCTTACTAAACCCTTCTGAAAGAAGGGGAAGGGAAAGCTAATGCCCTAGTAGAAGACCTGAGGTCTGAGGAGCTGAGCATTTGCTGAGGGATTTTGAGACCTAGACTGTACCTTTTTCTTTTGAGGATATTTTAGGAGGACTATACTTTTTTGAAGACCATATTATAAGAGCTGTACCATTTGTTTTGAAGAATATATTATGATTTTGGGTGTGAAATTGCCATGATAATAAAAGATTTTGGCCTGGAGTTCCCGTATCAGCTGTATTCTGTCCTGGAACCCTGGGAGCCCTGCAGCCTTGCTGGCCCCACCCAAGAGGAGGAAGCAGACCCCCCCCCCCCCTTTACAATATATAGCACTTAAAGTTAGACACTATTTATAGAACAGCGACTACTTTTAGGCACAACTATTTATTTATTTATTAGGATTTATTTACCACCTTTTTGAAGGAATTCACCCAAGGCGGTGTACAGTAAGAATAGGTCAAACATGAGTAATAGGCAATTACAGCAGTAAAAATATTCAAATAACAATAAAAATATGGCATAGTATACTGCTTACAATGTCAACACAATACGTAAGAGAACATTTTAATTGACAGTGAAGGGTAAAGCAAAGATGGAACATGTAGATAGGTAAGAGAGTAAGAAAAGTTAGAAAGTAAGGTGACTAATTTAAAGAAAGTTGCACATGGATGAAACCCTGGTGTAAATCCCCGCACCTAAATTAGGCACAGATCCCCTTTATTCTATAGCAATGCTTGTAAATTAAAGGAACACCCCTGATCCGCCCATGACCCTCCCATGGCTGTGTCTCCTTTTTTGGACCCACTTGTAATTTTACGCACAGATCTTGGCACCTAAAATTTACAAATGTAAGGGCTGATATTCAGACCACGGGATTTAAACCAGCTAACTCCTGCGGTTTTGGCGCTGAGCCAGGATATTCAATACCGGCATTGAATATCCAGTTTATTTTTGGCTGGTGAAAAGATACCTGGCTAAGTCAATGTTCAGATTTAGCCAGTTATCTTTAAACCAGCCAAAGATATCCCATGTTTTCATGTGGCCACATATGGCCATTAAAACAGCTTTAAAATCAGCAGATAGCCAGTTATATCGGATGATATAACCGGCTAGCTGCTAGCTACTAAGCAGGGATATTCAGCAGGGGATAGCTGGTTATCTCCTGCTGAATATCGGTGTATAGCCAGTTAAGCACTATTTAACTGCTCAGCAGCCATTCTGGCTGGTAAATAGCGCTGATTATCCGGGGGGGGGGGGAGGGGTATTTCTAATTGAAGCCAAATTTTCATCGATAATTGATATGGCCCAATTATCTGCGCTAATTGGCTCATTATTCAATTAAATTGCACGCACAAATTTGGCATGTGCTCAAGTTTGTGCACACAATTTCTAGCAACATTTATACAATTTTGAGGATTTTTGTATGATTTGTACATTGAGCTCAAGGGGAGTTACGAATTTTTCAGCACAAGTTGTACATTTACTGGTGGGTGGTGAACATATAACTTGCCCATCTGCATAAAATAGTTTACATGTGGTAAAATGCTGACATTACAGATGGACTTCTCACCTCCTACTTAGGCAAGCAGTAAGGGCACCCACACTATGGGGTAGATTCAGTAAAAGGCACCCAATTTGGGCATGCTCCCTTTATAGAATAGCACTTAAGGGCAGATCTTGTGTCTAACTTTGGGCACCAGAGTTACGCCTGCTGAAATCTGGTGTAAATGCTGATACCCAAGGTGGACACACATCCCAAGAATTCTGCAATACTGCACGCATCTTTAGAGAATGCTCCTGACCCACCCATGCCCCTCCTATGACCACACCCCCTATTGAGTTGCACACCATAACATTTGTACATGGTTCTTTATAGAATAGCAGTAATCATTGGTTGAACTTTCCCTGCAAATGTGTCCTAAATTAAATTCTGTTAAATATGTATTTTATGAATCTCTAAACAAACTCTTTTCTGGAAGCTAAACTGGCTGAGCCATCTATGCTTCAACCAAGGACTATAACAACATCAACTCTGTAATAAGTTTAGAATTCCTGTGAGCTCTTCTCAGCCGCCTTTTAGTTTCAAGTAATAGAAGTTAACACTCTATTCTAAGATTTCAGTTTCCTTAAATATTGTGTAATGCCTCCGAATAATGGACTAAAGATGAATTAAAGATCAATATTTTGACAAGCTATGTAATATTTCTTATATTTTCCTTTGACTATGTTTGACTTATAATAATCTTTTCCTAATTTCAAGAAATATACTTGAAATAAAATGTAAATTTAATAAATAATAAAGTAACTAGAATAGCAGTAATCAAGATACATGGGCAAATCCAAATTTCAATTTATGCCAATAATGGATTGTTAGCTCCCAATTTTTACTACTTACTACTACTACTTATAATTTCTAAAGCACTACTAGACGTACGCAGCACTGTACACTTGAACATGAAGAGGCAGTCCCTGCTCGGCAGAGCTTACAATCTAATTAGGACAGACAGACAGAACAAACAAGAGATAAGGGAATATTAAAGTGAGAATGATAAAATAAGGGTTCTGAAAAAAGTGAATAAGGGTTAGGTGGGCTTTTAGCTTAGATTTGAAGACGACCAGAGATGGAGCTTGACGTACCGGCTCAGGAAGTCTATTCCAGGCATATGGTGCAGCAAGATAAAAGGAACAGAGTCTGGAGTTAGCAGTGGAGGAATAGGGTGCAGATAAGAGAGATTTACCCAGTGAACGGAGTTCCCGGGGAGGAATGTAGGGAGAGATGAGAGTGGAGAGGTACTGAGGAGCTGCAGAGTGAATGCACTTATAGGTCAATAAGAGGAGTTTGAACTGTATGCGGAAACGGATAGGAAGCCAGCATTAATTGGCTCAATAGCCAATTTAGTTGTGTACACAACTCATGATCAGGCACAATTTTTGGCACCTTTATAGAATCCCACTCTATATGCAATAACGACAGCATGTACTAAGTTACCATATACTAACTGCAATGCGCAGTCCATACCCATTCCCTCACCATACCTGGCAGGGACGACTGGTCCATGATCCATGTCCATTCCCCACCCCTAACTCACCCATTTCCTACCCCTTAACAGGTTATACAGTTAGGACCAAATTCTACATGTGGTGCTGAAAAATCAGCAAAGAAAAAATGAGCACTCTGAGTTGGTGCCATTACAGAAGAGCACCTAGCATCGGTGTCCACATATAACTGTTTGATAACACTGCGTGCAAATCCATGGAATGCCCATGACTCATCCATACTACTCCCAAGGCCGGTTCTAGGTCAGTTCCCACTTGGACAGTTCCCACTGGACAGTTCCCACCCACTAATTCCCATATGGACAATTCCTATTGAACCAATTCCCACCCATAACCCAAATATACAAAACACACTAGGACAAGTAATCTCCCTCCCTTTTCTTTTCCAGATCATTGGGGGGGGGGGGTGCAGTACCCCCTCACATACTCCACCAACATTATCTATACACATCCCTTTCCCCTTCCAGACATGCAGTTTGTATATGGGGGCAATGCCCCCCACCCCCCAAACTATGTTTCAACCTAATTCATGTTTAGTCCAGGATCTAAATGTCATCAATAAGAAAATAAATAAACAGATAAATACAAACTGCAGTTCATGTGTGTGTGAGGGGGGAGGGGGAATCCCAGAAGCCTCTCAAACTACGTTTCAACCTAATTCAGATCCTTAAAATGACACACTGATTACAATTTATAACAAATTACTAATCTACATATGCCCCCCACATACCCCCAAGCTAGGTTTCAATCTAATTCATGTTTAATATGGGATCTAAATGTCATAAATAAGTAAATAAATAAATAGATAAATATATACTGCAGTTCACGTGGGGGTGGCGTTGCCTCCTCAAACTAGGTTTCAACCTAATTCATGTTTAATCCAGGATCTAATTGTCATAAATAAGAAAATAAATAAACAGATAAATACAAACTGCAGTTCATGTGGGGGGGGGGGGGGGGGGGATCCCCCACACCCCCAAACTATGTTTCAACCTAATTCAGCCCTGATTACAATTTATAACAAATTACTACTCTACCTATGCCCCCACACACACACCCAAACTAGGTTTCAATCTAATTCATGTTTAATCCGGGATCTAAATGTCATAAATAAGTAAATAAATAAATACAAACTGCAGTTCATTTGGGGTGGCAATGCCCCCCCCCTAAACCCCCACAAACTAGGTTTCAACCTAATTCAGCTATGACTCTATAAGATGTTACAGTGTTAGAAATTTTTGGTTTGTTAGTGAGAAATCTGCATTGAATCTGGGATAGTGTTCTGGGGTTAGAGGGGTTAAAATACATGGTAGAGGGATGATTTCTTGTGTACACATTCTTCTTTTCTACAATGCTTCATAGTAGCAATAGAGGTTTTCTACATGTCTGGGAAGATTAGCAGAGTTTTGCTGTCTGAAAAAAAAAAGAAGTAAAAATTGCTCGCCATACTAGGCCTGCCTTTTTGTTTGACAGACTCTTCCTTATTTAAGGGTTCTAAACCCCAAGGGCATAGCTGAGGTTAGGAAAATTGATTATGGTGGTTGTGAAAAGGTCTTGTTCAAACTGAAATAAGAAAATCCATGCTATATGTTTTCTTACTAATGTTCAGCATGGTAAATCATACTTTTTCTTATGTATTGCCCATCAGTAAATGCCTTAAGGATAGTGAACAAGCCTATAGGATTCATGGTTTTCAGAGATATGCATGGTGGATAGAAGATAGCATTGCTAAATACCTGAGCCAAAATAATTCAAAGCAACTGTTAGGTTCTGTCAAAAATGGGACTGGAAAGAGACATCTCCAATAAGATTTCTGTTAAAAGCCATGGTGGCCAGCTTTCAAATGTAATACCATCTAAGTAAATAGTCCTTAAGTAATTTGGATACCTGAATTATAAATCCATATTTTGGTGGCCACATGAGTAATGGTTTTGTAGCTTGTGTATTCTAGGGATGTGCATTCGTTTGAAAACAAAATGAGAAACGTAGCTGGAAAAAAAGGATGTTTCCTTTGATTTTCAAATGAAACCAAACAAATATAGCAACAAAATATTCATCTTCTTTATTTGTTAGTTTGTTTACCATTCGAGTCTATGGGCCACTAAAGATTGCATGATCAATTTTCAAAGAGATCTAACTGGGCAGGAGTGCCTCCTGTTCGGTTGAATTGCTTGTTCCTGCCTAGCCACTGTTATTCGGTGGCACTTAACTGGACAGTGCATCTGAATATCAGCACAAATTGCCCCTGCACTGTTTAGTTAATGCTGGGGTGGTCCAAGGGTACTGCTACTACTACTACTACTATTAGACATTTCTATAGTGCTACTAGACTTACGCAGCGCTGTACAAATCAACATGAAAAAGACAGTCCCTGCTCAACAGAGCTTACAATCTAAATTGGACAGACGAACAGACAGCTAGGGGTGGGGAAATTGCAGTGGTAGGGGTGATAAGTGAGGGTGTTGAGTAAGAGAGTCATGGTTAGGAGTCGAAAGCAGTAGCAAAGAGGTGGGCTTTAAGCAAAGACTTGAAGACAGCCAGAGACTGAGCCTGACGTACTGGCTCAGGGAGTCTATTCCAGGCATTGGGAGCAGCGAGATAGATAGGTACTGCTTGACAAAGCCTGGGTGGAGCCAGTTTTAACCAGTTAGCAAGGATATTCAGACCGCTAACTAGTTTAAGTAAGTGACTTAAAGATACAGCAAATGGCAAGTCTATACTTTCACCACCGAGCTACTGGGACACCAGTCTGAATATTGGCCAATGCCCAGTTAACTTCTAGATAGCAGCATCAGGCTTACTGGTGCCAACCTCACTTCCATGATTCCAATCCCCTTCTCCCACCCTTACTTCAAAAAAGGTCTGCCAATCCCCACTGGCCACCCCTACCCCTTCCTCTCCCGGGCTTACCTTGTAGATTCCTGGTGTTTAGTGGAGTCCTACAGGAGGAGTGATGCTTACTCGCTCCTACTCATTGCGGCTCCTTTCACAAATGCCACCAGAAACTCTAAGGGCAGGCTTGTGATGCTGCCCTAGAGTTGTGGTGGTCCATTTTGTGGAAGGACCTGCAATGGGTAGGAGTGACTGGGCATCGCTCCTGCCTGTAGCATCCCACTAGACCACCAGGAATTTATAAGGTAGGCCTGGGGGGCCTTATGGAGGGGAAGGAAGGAAAAAGGGATCAGGATTGTGGGGGAGGGAAGGAGAATAAGGAGTGGTAAGGGCACCTATATCCCCTATGTGGGTTCAGGCCAATATTAAGCTAGGCCCTGCATAAGTATCTTATGCAAGATCTGGCTGCATATTGGCCTGGACCCACATAAGCTCCAGTAGCCAGCAAATATATAATTTAACCCTTAATGTTCAATGCCAGTGCCTGAATATAGCTTGACATTGATTTCCTGGGGCTACAGCTGCCTGTGGTCAGCATTTTAAAAACTACTGACTGCTATAGACTGAATATTGACCAGTGCATGTCAACTTTTTTTTTTTTGCATTAAACTCTGATAGCCTTGAGTCAGTGGAGGATAAGGATAGGGATAGAAGTAGGGTAATTAAGGATAGGGATAGAGGTAAGTAAGGATAGAGGTGGCCGGTTCAAATCCCACTGCGGCTCCTTGTGATCTTGGGCAAGCCACTTAACCCTCTATTTCCTCAGGCACAAACTTAGATTGTTGAGCCCTCTGGACAGAGAAATAGCCAGTGACTTACCTTGAGCGACTACTGAAAAAGGTGTGAGCAAAAGCTAAAATAAATAAATAGGTTTCCAGCTAGCCAATCTCACAGGTGCCAAACTAAAAGGAAGTTGCTGCCGTCACCATTTGGGCAATGAGTCACTTGTAAGAGAGTATAGAAAGAATCTCCGAAGCTTCTTTCTTTTTCAGAGTTTGAGTTAGAGAAAAGGATTTTAAAAAATCAGAAAAGCGTATGTCTATAACTGTATGTGCACTCTGCACAACTACTTAATGTGTAGCACCAGAAATGTACATTTGCTTGAAATGACATACGATTCATGCCATTGGCATAATGAGCACATGCCACCGTCAAATTGGGAAAGAATATGCACTCTATGAGAATAGTCCACACTCTTTGAGAATAATGCATTCTCTTCTTTCTGAAAGAATACACACTTGAAATCTTACAACAATATATATTTTTAACAAAAACAAAAGCTTTCTGAGCATTCTGTGCAGTGTTACGAGAAGCTGCAATCTTTGACTCTAACTTTCTTGCTGATTGCAAATTTTACATTGCTATACTTGGCCATTATTTTAGAAGCCTATGTGTAATTCCACATGGAAAGGCCAGTATTTAATGGGCAAATGGGCGAGCACAATCTATGTGGAAACAGCAATTTCAAAAAGTACAAAGACCAGGGGACACTCAATAAAATTACAGGGAATACTTTTAAAACAAATAGAGGAGCCATATTTTTTCACACAAAGAATAGTTAAGCTCTGGAACTCACTGCGGAGGATATGCAGTTAGCATATCTGGGTTTAAAAAATGTTTGGACAAATTCCTGGAGCAAAAGTCTATAGTCTGCTATTGTGATAGGCATGGGTGAAGCCAGTTCTTGCCCTGAGATTGGTAGTATGGGACTCACCCATTGAGGTAACGGAAAGGGCTCGCCGCGTTAACCCAATGGTAACTGGACAGTGTGCAGCACTTCCCAATTACTACCATGGTATACTTTGGCGCTACAAAAATGAATACATTTTTGTAGTGCCGGAAATAATGGCGCTAGGGGTGGGAAGTAGCGAAAGACACACCTTCTTTATCACCAATGACAATTAGACAATCAAACAGCTCTCAGATCTCATCCAGCTATCACCAAAGCAAGCATCAAGTCCAAGACAAGTGAGGTGCAGGTGATGATGTTTAGATTTTCCATCCTCAATGTGCATAGGCTTTACAGAATATGTCATCTACATGTAGACCTCAGTATTGCCCATACCATGTTCTGAGTGCCCTCTTTTCTAACAGGGATATCTGATAGCCCAGTGCACTAACAGAGACTTGTGCCATTCTAAAATTAGAGCATAAGATTAGCCATACGGGTCAGACCAATAGTCCATCTTAGCCCAGTATCCTGCTTCAACAGTGGCCAATCCAGATCACAAGTACCTGGCAGAAACCCAATTAGTAGCAACATTCCATGCTACCAATCCCAGGGCAAGTAGTGGCTTCTTCATGACCATCTGAATAGCAGACAATGGACTGTTCCTCCAGAAACTTGTTCAAACCTTTTTTAAACCCAGATATGCTAACCACTGTTACCACATCCTCCGGCAAAGAGTTCCAGAGCTTAACTATTCTTTGAGTGAAAAAATATTTCCTCCTATTTGTTCTAAAAATATTTCCATGTAATTTCATGTGTCCCCTGATCTTTGTACTTTTTGAAAGTACACCACTCAGGATTTTATAGACCTCAATCATATCCCCCCCTCAGTTGTCCTTTTCCAAGCTGGAAAGCCCTAACCTCTTTAGCCTTTCCTCATAAGGGAACAGTCCCATCCCCTTTATCATTTTGGTCCAGTGGCGTAGCCAGACTTCCAATTTTGGATGGGCCTGAACCAAAGTGGGTGGGCACAAAATTTTCTCTCTACCCCCCTCCCCCAGCAAAATTTAGTCACGCTAATCAGATGCATTTGTCACATAGGGTAAAGTGCTGCTTTTCAGTGCATCAGATTTCAGAAAATTTATTTAATAGCCTAACACCCTTTTCAGTGAGCTTTCAGAGGCCAAAACCTCCTGCCTCAGGTCAGTATAATGCTGTTACAGTATCCTCGCCTGACCTAAGGAAGGAAGTATTGGTCTCTGAAACTTCATTAACACAGGTACCATATTACTTTATCCTAAATTAAAAATAAAATTATTTTCTTTACCTTTCTTGTATGGCCATTTACTTTTTCTCATTGTGTTGCTCCCAGTCTCTAGATTCTGCTTTCCTTCGTTTTTGCTTAACTCTTCTGCCACGTTTTCCTGGCCATTTCTCATTTTTCTCTCCTTTTTCTTTGCTTTCTTCAATATTTTTCTGCCTCTCTCTTTCTCTCTCTCTCTGTCCTGATTTAATTCATTCTTACTATCCATTCTTTAATTTCCTTCATCTACTTATGGCTTTTCATCTTTTTCTCACCCTTGTTCTCCCCATGCCCCTTCCTCTTATTCTCCAGTCTTTCACTACTCTCCTTTTCCATCCAGCAGCTCTCTTCTTTCTCTCCCCATCCTTCCAGTCTCCCCTCTCTCGCCCCATCCTTCCAGTAGTCTCCCCTCTTTCTTTCTGCATCCTTCCATCCAGTATCACCTCTTTCTCCCTACCCTTCTATCCAGCATCTTCCCTCTTTCTCTCCCCATCCTTCCATCCATCTACCCTCTCTCCTGATCCTTCCATCTAATCTCTCTCTCTCTCTTTCTAACCAGTGTCTCTGTATCACTCTACCCTTTTCTGTTCAGTGTCCCTTCTCTCTCCACATCCTTCCAGTCTCTCCCCTCTCTCTCTGCATCCTTCCAGTCTCTACCCTCTCTCCCCATCCTTCCATCCAAAGTCTCTCTCCCCATCCATCCATTTTCCCTCTTTCTTTCTTTCTCTCTCCATCCTTCCATCTGTTTTTCCTCTTTCTCTGCCATCCTTCCATCTGTTTCCTATCTTTTCTCCCCATCCTTCCATCTATTTTCCCTCTTTCTCCCCATCCTTCCATGTTTTCCCTCATTCTCTGCCATCCTGCCATGTTTTCCCTCATTCTCTGCCATCCTTCCATCTGTTTTCCCTTTCTCTGCCATCCTTCCATCTGTTTTCCCTCTTTTTCTCCCCATCCTTCCGTTTTCCCTCTTTCTCCCCATCCTTCCATGTTTTCCCTCTTTCTCCCCATCCTTCCATGTTTTCCCTCATTCTCTACCATCCTTCCATCCGTTTTCCCTCTTTTTCTCCCCATCCTTCCATCTGTTTTCCCTCTTTTTCTCCCCATCCTTCCATCTGTTTTCCCTCTTTTCTTCGACGAGGCCCGCCCTGCATGCCAGCGCCAGCCCCCATTGCCGGCCACTGCTGCTTTTCCTGTTGAGCAGCAGGGCCGGCGCTACAAAAAGAAGAAGCGCTAACGGCGCTAAGGACGAAAAATGTTTTTAAAAAAAAAAGCGCGGCACCGGCAGGCACTGTCTAGGCAGCCTTGAGGCATTGGCTGCTGGCTCGCAGGCTCCTCCCGTCTCCTACTTCACTGCCCCTGGAGCGACGCAGGGGCAGTGACGTAGGAGACGGGAGGAGCCTGCGAGCCAGCAGCCAATGCCTCAAGGCTGCCTAGACAGTGCCTGCCGGTGCCTCGCTTTTTTTTTTTTAAACATTTTTCATCCTTAGCGCCATTAGCGCTTCTTCTTTTTGTAGCGCCGGCCCTGCTGCTCAACAGGAAAAGCAGCAGTGGCCAGCAATGGGTGCTGGGGCTGGCGCTGGGCAGGCCTGGGCTGAAATTGGGTGGGCCTGGCCCCAGCCAGGCCCACCCGTAGCTACGCCCCTGTTTTGGTCACTCTGCTTTGAACCTTTTCTAATTCCACTATATCTTTTTTGAGATACAGTGACCAGAATTGAATGCAATACTCAAGTTGAGGTCGCACCATGGAGCATCTTTCCTTCTCAACCACCCCTGCATTCATGTCACCTTTGTTCCTTAATGCATTTATTAATTGTGTGTTCTCTTCAGTTTCTTGTCACAACTGAGAAGTACACCCAAGCAAATGTATTCTCTACTGAGAGCGAATATTTGAGAACCTTAATTTTACTAGGCTGTAAAATTAAGTTATATTTTGGTTGGTCATTTGACTCAGTGGCTTGGCATGGAGGCCCATGCACGCTCCCTAAGCCCTAGCTGATCATGGTGGGTAGATTTTTTTCATTATTACTCAAGTGACATATATCATTTTCTACATATTACTGCTTGGATTGTTTTACAAAGCTGCTGTCATTTTATTACCTCACTAGTAAGAAATGCCCGTTTCTGGCAAAAATGAAACGGGCACTAGCAGGGTAATCCCCCCCCCCCCGTCCTCCCTCCCTCCCTCCCGAGTTGCAGACACCCCCTCCGTGCCTCCGTTCCGAGTTGCACACCTCTCCTCTTTGTCCCTTCGTCCCTCAGTGACGTGGTTGCGAAGGCCGCCCCGCCCTCAACATCATCGCGTTTTGACGCGAGGGCCGCCCCGCCCTCAACATCATCGCGTTTTGACGCGAGGGCGGAGCTACAGTGACTGGAGTCTGCAGGCCAAACCGGTTATCTCGGGCGCCTCAAGTTTCCGGCTTGAGGCTTCAAAGTGCCTTTTATATATATAGATCATGGTCCTGTATTCTCATTTGATTATGTTCTTATCTTTAATTGGATGTTACTTGAAGGCTACAGTTGGAGGGGGAGGGGTTCCACAGGGAGAGTGGCAAGTCCCAGCTCCCCATGTTAAATATACAACAGAATAGTTATGTGATACTGATATCTCTATTAGTAGCATTGTACTTTTCTGCTTTCCACTATCTGGTTTTCTTGCATTAAACTTTTTTTTGTGAGAATAGAAATGTACCAGGTGATTAAAATAGTTTCATTTTCCATGATTCTGTCAGTCAGGATCCCAAAGTTTCTCTGGATTAGCAATATAATAGTGCACTCGGGGCGGATCGGCCCTCCCGCAGGAAAGAATGTGGTCTGGGGGGGTGAGCCGCAGAGGGGGGGTCACGCCGTACTGCTCCCGGGGGGGGGGGGTGCGCAGCGGCGACCCGCCCCGGGTGCCATTAGCCCTCGCTACGGCACTGCATCAGGGGCCTATAATACTATACAACAAAATCAATTAGCAGCATAAATAATTTGAATGAACAAATAAATAAGCATATTTTAAAACCTAAACAAGCTTAAAGATTCAATAAAACAACCATAAAATAGAGTAGCAAAAATCAAATAGAAATGATAGTGAAAACAGCTTAACAACCCACACATTAAAACAAAGTTAAATAATTCCAACTGATAAAACTTAAATATCAATTAAAATATATATGGAAGTGAGTTGTGGACTGACTAATGTAAACAGATGATTTTAAAATGGTGTACTAAATTTGTAACTTTAACGTGGTGTACCAAAAGATATCAAAACATAGTTCAATGAAACAGACCAAAGTTAAATACCTAGATAGATTAAAGAATGGCTTGAACCCAGTCTGGTTAAAACTGAACATAAAAAAGTTTAAAGTATAAGTAAAAAAGCTCAAAATATAGAGGCTCAGCAATGATATACATAAAAAAATTAAAAATGCCAACTACTGCATCTCTCCTTTTCTGGCTGTGATCTGTTGTTGATCAAGCCTATTCTGGATTCCATAGCAACTTAAGAACTAGTGAGTGGTCACATGAGTACACAAAGAAATAGAAGAATTAGAACTATTTAAACATGTTAAATTAATCTTAAATACAGCATTGTTAGTTAAAAGGCTTTCAAAAACAGAGCAGATAACAGAGGTAAACCTGGAGGTGGCCATCCAAAGGCAGAAGTGTTGGAAAGGATGCCCAAATCTGCTTGCAGAGCAACCCAAAAGCCACGTGGCCGAAAGCACACACGGTGCGGTAAGCAGTAGAAACACTGCACAAAAGTCCTCGAGATGAGCCAACAGTGCTTGACGCTCCTGACTGAGTCCCCCCAATGTGACATCTGACTGGTGGCCCAAATCCTCTCGCAGACCACACTGAGGAGACATGCGGCTGCGGGCACATGAGGTTTGCAGCGGAAACACTCGCATAACAGCCCTGAGACGGGTCATACTGACAGTGTCCACCACTCCCAATGGGGCACTCCAATGCGACCACCAGATGTGTTTTCTCACTGGATGCTTGGGAGGTGATGAAAGTTGAAAACCCTGCTCGCCACATCCAATCAACCGATCAAGCGAGGTAAAGTGATCGAATACCACCACTCACAGTCAGTCGCTAAAACACATGCACAAGAGCCCCTGAAACAAATTGAACCGGAAGCACCCCCACTCCCAACTGGGACCCCCCAAGTTGACCACAACGGAAAAACCCTCTCACTGGAGGCCAAGAAAGGACAAGAGCCTGCGATCCCACTCACCGCCACTAAACAGATGATCAAGTGAGTGAAAACGGGAGAGCACCAAATGTTCCCCCACCTGTCAGAAGCCCAGGAGATAAGGAGATGACTGTGGGAAGTCCAGTAGGTTATGAGAACTGGAGAACCCCCACTGCCGCAGCTGACCAGCTGACTAAGAGCATAGAAGCAGACGAGTTATCAGCTGACCAGCAAATTAAGAGAATGTAACTAGACAAGCTCCATCCATTCAGACCAGCCAACTGAGAGCATTGAAGCGAATGAGATCCTCAGCCGAACAACCACCTGAGAGAGTAGAAGCAGACAGCTGGATTGGACTGAAAATTTCAGCTAAAAATGTTCCCCATCCCCACTCTGATTGCCCCCCTCAACCCACGCGAGGGGCAAGATTGGACCTTAATTTGACTGAACATTTCCACCTTTCCCCCTCCACACTCTCCCCCCTACCTCACCTAATCCTGCACCTTGTTCACTCCCTACTTCCTCCCTTCCCATCCTATCCAGTCCATCCCAAGACAAGTTCAAGACAGCATCTCTGACACAAGCAATGACAATGGGAATATGATCAACCACAAAACCAATAAATACTTATACCTCAAAGCAATCCTCCTCACACTATTCCTACTACTTCCCCCAACCCACAGCACACCCAGCCTCAACACAGACAACATACATCTCATCCCAATTATTCCCCACACAGACTCCATCCTCGCACTACCACACAACAACATCTACAGCCTGAATCTACAGAAACAAGAAGTCAAACACAACAATGGCTGGCGGTAAGGTCTCAGACCCAAAATGGACACGCTCCAATTTTGATTTTGCCGCACGTCCATTTTCGGCAAAAATTATAAAAAGGCATTTTTTTACAGGCGCGCTGAAAAATGAATCTGCATGTGCCCAAAACCCACGCCTACACTGGCACAGGCCGTTTTTCAGTGCACCTTAGTAAAAGGACCCCTTAGTATCTTATATTCATCTTAAACATGACTCACTGTCCATTGTTCATCTTAATGTATCCCTTTACCATGTAAAATAAGTACATAAGTACATAAGTAGTGCCATACTGGGAAAGACCAAAGGTCCATCTAGCCCAGCATCCTGTCACCGACAGTGGCCAATCCAGGTCAAGGGCACCTGGCACGCTCCCCAAACGTAAAAACATTCCAGACAAGTTATACCTAAAAATGCGGAATTTTTCCAAGTCCATTTAATAGCGGTCTATGGACTTGTCCTTTAGGAATCTATCTAATCCCTTTTTAAACTCCGTCAAGCTAACCGCCCGTACCACGTTCTCCGGCAACGAATTCCAGAGTCTAATTACACGTTGGGTGAAGAAAAATTTTCTCCGATTTGTTTTAAATTTACCACACTGTAGCTTCAACTCATGCCCTCTAGTCCTAGTATTTTTGGATAGCGTGAACAGTCGCTTCACATCCACCCGATCCATTCCACTCATTATTTTATACACTTCTATCATATCTCCCCTCAGCCGTCTCTTCTCCAAGCTGAAAAGCCCTAGCCTTCTCAGCCTCTCTTCATAGGAAAGTCGTCCCATCCCCACTATCATTTTCGTCGCCCTTCGCTGTACCTTTTCCAATTCTACTATATCTTTTTTGAGATACGGAGACCAGTACTGAACACAATACTCCAGGTGCGGTCGCACCATGGAGCTATACAACGGCATTATAACATCCGCACACCTGGACTCCATACCCTTCCTAATAACACCCAACATTCTATTCGCTTTCCTAGCCGCAGCAGCACACTGAGCAGAAGGTTTCAGCGTATCATCGACGACGACACCCAGATCCCTTTCTTGATCCGTAACTCCTAACGCGGAACCTTGCAAGACGTAGCTACTCTCTACTTCTAACATCTTCTATTTTAAGCCACATTGAACCAAACATGTTTGGAAAATGTGGGATACAAACGCTGCTATAAATAAATAAATAAATAAATACATACATACATACATACATACATTACATATGTTTTTTGATCATTAATATCATCAGATCTAGGGAGCACTTGTTCAGGATGCTTCCTATTATTTCATGACCTCCTCATCCTCAGCAAATATTTTTGGTGGTTTGTTAATTCAAAGACCTCATAGTATCCTTTTATACTGATAGTAGTCCAAAAGTGTAGAACTGTGAAGTTCTTTTCTTAGCATTCTTTTGCTCAATTTAATAGCCTCTTCCCAGTCTTTAGTTCCATGTTCTTCTCTATTGTTACCACTTTATTCTGGAAACAGTATTATTAGAATTTATGCAGTTATTGGTAGGTAAGAAAGTAATGGGTCAGGCAATAGTTTCAGGGGATGTTACTACTACTACTACTACTACTTAACATTTCTAGAGCGCTACTAGGGTTACGCAGCGCTGTACAAATTAAACAAAGAAGGACAGTCCCTGCTCAAAGGAGCTTACAATCTAAAGAACGAAATGTCAAGTTGGGGCAGTCGAAATGTCAAGTTGGGGCAGTCTAGATTTCCTGGGTAGAGGTGTGGTGGTTAGGTGCCGAAGGCGACATTGAAGAGGTGGGCTTTAAGCAGTGATTTGAAGATGGGCAGGGAGGGGGCCTGGCGTATGGGCTCGGGGAGTTTGTTCCACGTGTGGGGTGAGGCAAGGCAGAAAGGGCAGAGCCTGGAGTTGGCAGTGGTGGAGAAGGGTACTGAAAGGAGGGATTTGTCTTGAGAGCGGAGGTTACGGGTAGGAATGTAAGGGGAGATGAGGGTTGAGAGGTAAGGAGGGGCTGCAGATCGAGTACATTTGGGGCTGCAGATCGATGTTAATTAGGTCTCCTTTTCAAATAAGTGTTTTTCCTATTATTTATCATTGTGGTATTAATTCTGGCAATCTGAACTACTGATATTTGCAGT
Source organism: Microcaecilia unicolor (assembly GCF_901765095.1). Lineage (NCBI taxonomy): Eukaryota > Metazoa > Chordata > Amphibia > Gymnophiona > Siphonopidae > Microcaecilia > Microcaecilia unicolor. The sequence continues at coordinate 85,040,981 of NC_044032.1, read as the reverse complement.
TTGACAAATCTTGATGGATGAGTGCTAAGGAGGCTACTTTAGCAGTATTTGCATATGCAAATTGGCTTATATATGTAAATGCAATTTTAGAACAGGTACTATTTAGATGTGGGGATGCATAACATATTTAGATTTCCAGGGAGAAGAAATGGTTAGGGTGGGCCTACAATATCAATGTGGGTTCCCAATTTTACAAGGGCAATTCATATTGATTAGAAAAAAGGTAGACATCAGCATTTACAGCTGCCTCAAGGCATTCATAAGTGCCTGTTTGATAGGGCAGCAATAAAAGCTGGGGACTAGACCACCCCCTGATCATCCCTAACCTCTCCTTAACCCCCAACAGCCAATTTCCCTCCCCTATAAGATCTGATACCTCTTAGCCCCAAAGCAACTGATCCCTGCAACTGCATGACATAAAGACCCTCCCACCCATAGGCACCCAGTATAAGAGGCTTGGGGAGGCTAAGCCTCCCCAGCCGGGTGAGTGGCGCCGTGAGTGTCCCCTTCCCTCCCTTTCCATTAATTACTATCTGCCCCGCGCTATCTTTAATTTACCTCCGCTCCATTCCCAGTGTTGGCCACATCATTTCAAAGCCTGCCCTGCTGCCCATCTCTATTCTCCCCGCGCTCCCTTCATGACGTGATTTGTTCTGCAGACAGAGTCCCGCCCTCGAGGAAATGATGTCAGAAGGTGGGACTCTGTCTGCGGCACGAATCACGTCGTGAAGGGAGCGAGGGGAGAATAGAGACGGTCAGCAGGGTGGGTTTTGAAATGATGCGGCCGAGTCAACGCTGGGGATGGAGCAGAGGTAAATTAAAGATGGCACGGGGCAGATAGTAAGCAAGGGGAGGGAAAGGGGAGACCCAGGGTGCCGCTGGCCCAGATGGATGGAGGCAGGGGAGAGGATAATCAGGCTGGGTATGGATGGAGGGGGGCAGGGGACAGAAGGGAATTGCTGGATGTGCATGGAGGGCAGGGGAGAGGAAGGTTGCTGGAATGGGTAGATAGAGGGGATGGCATGGGAGAGAGGAGGGTTGGTGGAATGGGTGGGTGGATAGAGGGGATGGCAGGGGAGAGAGGAGGGTTGCTGTACATGTGTGGGTGGATAGAGGGGATGGCAGGGGAGAGGAGGGTTGCTGGAATGGGTGGATAGAGGGGATGGCAGGGGAGAGAGGAGGGTGCTGGACATGGGTGGGTGGCTAGAGGGGAGAGCAGGGTTGCTGGACATGGGTGGATGGAGGGCAGGGGAGAGAACAGGGTTGCTGGACATGGATGGAGGGGAGGGCAGGGGAGAAAGGAGGGTTGCTGGAATGGGTGGATAGAGGGGATGGCAGGGGAGAGAGGAGGGTTGCTGGACATGGATGGAGGGGAGGGCAGGGGAGAAAGGAGGGTTGCTGGAATGGGTGGATAGAGGGGATAGGGGAGAGAGGAGGGTTGCTGGACATGGGTGGAGGGAAGGTCAGGGGAGAGAAGATTTGCTGGACATGGGTGGGTGGCTAGAGGGGAGAGGAGGGTTGCTGGACATGGGTGGATGGAGGGGAGGCAGGGGAGAGAGAGGAGGGTTGCTGGACATGGGTGGCTAGAGGGGAGAAGAGGGTTGGTGGACTTGGATGGATGGAGGACAGGGGAGAGAGGAGGGTTGCTGGACATGGATGGAGGGAAGGGAAGACAGGAAGGAGATGCACATGAATGAAGGGGAGAAATTCTGGATGTGCATGGAGAGGAGGGAAGACAGAGGAAGGATGGAGGGGAATGGAGAGAGAAAAAGTGGTGGGCATGGATGGAGGGGAGGGAAGAGAGAGGAAGGAGATAAGATGAGGGAAAAGGGAGAAAACCTGCACATCGATGGAGAAAATAGGCAGAAGCTGAATCTACTGGACAGTCAAGTCTGCAGAGGACCCAGCTTTTACTTACAGATGTAAGGCAAGAAATGAAGAAGAAAGGTGGAAAGTAAAGAAATAAATGGAAAGGAAGCCCTGGGAACGGAGTTAAGAGGACAGATAGCAGCAGAATCGGATACTTGGCCAGCATGATCAGAAAAACAGTCACCAGACAACAAAGGTAGAAAAGATCATTTTATTTTCATTATAGTGTTTGGAATATGTCCACTTTGAGAATCAGGTGCTCAACATTAAAAGTTTATATTTTTTACTTATTTATGGCATTTTATCCTATATTAAACATGAATTAGGGTGTTTTGTGGCTCTACATGAGAAATGTGATATTACGATCCCTTGTTTCATATTGTTGACGGTCTGCATTTTCCGTATGGGTGGTATATTGGTGTATTAGGTTCTGCCCAGTGTAATATTTATGGTACAGTAAGGTTCTGAGTGTGTTTTTGCACAAAGTTGTGCATAGTGTTTTGCAGTTGAGCGATTGTGGTTAGTATATGCTTTGAGCAACCACTTTATTCTTTGACATATGATACATAGCTAATATCTAAATTTAATAAAAGGTATTAATTGTGACTTTTATTTTTATTTATTTATTTTTTCTGTGTGTTATCAGACAATTATGGATTTAAGCTCCACCCATGGCCCCACGCCTAACCCCGCCCCCTTTAGCCTCCCCAAACAGTTGGGCCACCGACCGCCTATGCTCCCACCTGACTCCTTAGGATCAACAAATCCACTAAGGCTGTCCAAGTAGACTCCCCTACCCACCTATTTCCATTCCCATCCTTAGTAGGGTCAATGGTGTCTACTGGGAGCAGAACCAATGTCCCCTCACTCTTGCTGCTTTTTATAGTTCCAGATTTTGGCAATTATATTATCTGTGGGACGAGCTTCTCGTTCTATACATTCTAATATCTTGGTGTTTCCAAATTTTCGGGGCGTTAGGCTTAAAAGTTATTTAAGTAATTTGTTCCAATATTTAGCTGCAAAAGTTTAAAATGAAATTCCTCATCAGATTAGATCTATTTTGTCCTATTTTTAATTTAGAAAACAGCTGAAGATTCTTTTGTTTTCAGATGTGGAATTAGTTTAATTTAGTTTATGCTGTTTTAATGTGTTATTTTGTAATTTCATCTGGTTGAGATGTTTCTTTCTTTTTGTAATCCACAATGAATCCAGTGGAGATATAGCGGAATATAAGCTGTGTACAGAATAGAACAGAATAGTATATTATTTCCTGTTTACCTACAGGGTAATTGGTCCTCTTAATATTTTTCAATAAGTATTGTGGTCCATCTCCTGTAGCAGTGGCTCCATGAAAAAGTTCAAAATGACCTATATCTGCAGCAGGGATGTTATCTTCTTCTTTAGTGTCTGCATTACTGCGAGCACCGATGTTATCTCTAGTCCTTAAACTAAGGGTGTTGTGCAGCCAGTATAAATATTTATTTTCTCCTCCTGTCATACTTAAATTATAGTGGTCATCATGCTGAGATTTGGTATAGGTTTTATTTAGCAGGGTCACCACATGAATGTACTCAGCAATACTTGGCAAGTTCAATTTGTTCTTTCCCCTCATCAGACAGACATAGCAATTTACTAGCTTTACTGTTAAATATTTTTTGTTAAAAAGTGGAAGCTTAGTACACAGAATAGCACAGCAGTAACTGAACTGTGGGGTCCTTTTACTAAGCTGCGATAAAAGGGGGCCTGCATTAGCATCAGTGCGTGTTTTTGATGTGTGCTGAGGCCACCTTTTAGTGCAGCGGGTAAAAGGCTGTCTTTTTTGGTCAAAAAGAAATGGTCATGCAGTAAGTGAAACACTTGTCGCATGGCCATTTTATTTGGGGGGGAGCACTTACCGCCACCCATTGAGGTGGTGGTAACAGCTCCCATGATAACCCGGTGGTAAACCGGTCAGCGATTATAAAAACAGACATTTTTTTTGTAGCACCAGAAATGGCGTGCGCTGGAGCGGGAACTACCACCGGGATCCTGCGGTAGTTCTCGATTGGCACATGGCAAGCCTGTTGCCACACATCAACCCTTTAGTAAAAGGGCCCCTGTGTAAGGTGGAATGAATGTTGATGTTTTACAAGTAATTCAAGGCTTACTAATTTAGAAGGATATTTACATGAAACTAGGCAGTGTGTTTTCTATGATCAGATGATAACCACCTGATTAAATGGAGGGGCATAATCGAATGGGGACGACCATCTCTAAGGGCGTCCATCTCTAAGGACGTTCCGGCGAATGGGCGTGGAAACCCGTATTATCGAAACAAGATGGACGGCCATCTTTCGTTTCGATAATACAGTCAGGGATGCCCAAATCTCAACATTTAGGTCGACCTTAGAGATGGTCGACATAAATGTTGAGATGGTCAACCTTAGAGATGGTTGTCCCCAGTTTTCGGCCATAATGGAAACCGAGGATGACCATTTCAAACACGACCAAATCCAAGCCATTTGATCGTGGGAGGAGCCAGCATTCTTAGTACACTGGTCCCCCTCACACGCCAGGACACCAACCGGGTACCCTAGGGGGCACTGCAGTGGACTTCACAAATTGCTCCCAGGTGCATAGCTCCCTTACCTTGGGTGCTGAGCCCCCCAACCCCCCTAAAACCTACTCCCCACAACTGTACACCACTACCATAGCATTTAGGGATGAAGGGGGGCACCTAAATGTGGGTACAGTGGGTTTCGGGTGGGTTTTGGAGGGCTCACATTTACCACCACAAATGTAACAGGTGGGGGGGATGGGCCTGGGTCCGCCTGCCTGAAGTGCACTAAAAACTGTTCCAGGGACCTGCATCCTGCTGTGATGGAGCTGAGTATGACATTTGAGGCTGGCATAGAAGCTGGAAAAAAATGTTTTTTAATTTTTTTTTTTAGGGTGGAAGGGGGTTGGTGACCACTGGGGGAGTAAGGGGAGGTCATCCCCAATTCCCTCCGGTGATCATCTTGTCAGTTTGGGCACCTTTTCTAGGCTTGGTCGTGAAAAAAAAAGGGACCAAGTAAAGTCGACCAAATGCTCGTGAGGGACGCCCTTCTTTTTTCCATTATCGGCTGAGGACGCCCATCTCTTAGCCACGCCCCTGTCCCGCCTTCAGTACACTGCCAACACGCCCCCGTGAACTTTGGTCGTCCCCGCGATGGAAAGCAGTTGAGGATGCAAAAAATCAGCTTTCGATTATGCCAATTTGGGTGACCTTGGTAGAAGGACGCCCATCTCCCGATTTTTGTCGGAAGATGGGCATCCTTCCCTTTCGAAAATAAGCTAGATAGTAACATAGTAAATGACGGCAGATAAAGACCTGTACGGTCCATCCAGTCTGCCCAACAAGATAAACTCATTTTACATTGGTATGTGATACTTTATACCCAAGTTTGAATGAAGTGATAGTTATTGGAGATCATAACATGGCTCTTACAATGTTATCTCTTATCATAAGTGTTTATAGAAGATTGTGTACATTTTAGTATTGTACTTCATCAAGAATTTTATGATTGAGCAGAATATACATCTTTAAGTAGCCAATGAATACATAGCAGAGCTGAATTGTCTTTTTCTGAAAAAAGTAACTGTGAGATGTATTTTCAAAGCACTTAGACTTACAAAGTTCCATAGGTTACTAATAAGCTGTGTCGGCATAGATGCCTTTAGGAATATTATAGATGTCTACATGGTTAGCGCGTGCTAATGCTTAGCATGTACTAAAAATGCTAACGCACCTCTAGTGCTTAGTAATCAGGGCCCTTAATTTGTTTATGTTCGCCACTTTGTCCCTTCATACAGAAAATAAATACTAGAAATTAAATTACATTTTTATTTCTAATCAGGCCTTGAATTAGATATAGGCAATACTGGCAATATCTAAGATGCCAAACTCCCAGACCATAGAGGAGCTTACTTACAGGTATGTGCATGTCTGCTTCAAAATGACACCACTGTGGCACTATGACCTTCCTCAGCTTTGCTTTTGCCTCTCCAACTTTTCTGGATCACTGACAAAACATTCCTGCTCCCAGCGTCTTGTCTATGGGTGGCAAAATCTAAATTCCAACCCTGTCTCTAACTTAAAGAAAATTAAGGGGTCCTTTTAGAAAGCTGCAATAGAGCTAACGCAGCAACGGCATGTGACAAATTGGCCTTACTGCCAGGCTACTGCAGGAGCCAGGCTGTAGTTCTGGTCTCTGCTGCATGCCATTTTTGGTGCTCAAAAATATATATATTTTTATTTAGCACCATGGGGCTTAGCTAGTGGTAATCAGGCAGTGCCACACACTGCTCAGTTACTGCAAGATTAGTGTGAGAGCCCTATCTCCCCTAAGTAATGGCCATATTGCAAGTTCATTTCCATTAAAAAAAAAATCCTTTCACCCGCTGTGGTAAAAGTGGGCCTCAGCACGTGGCAAACCCATTCATTGATACCACCACAGGAGTTCTTTTACCACAGCTAAATGATGATCAAATTCTGAAACTTTCAGATAAATTCTATGACCTTTCAGATGTGTTGGACCATTTCTTGAAGACCAAGACTAGACATATTTTCTTAGAAATAAAAAAAAAACAGCAATCATGGTTGAATATGGAATCAAATGTATGTGCAAATTAAAATTTTCCCAAAACACACATTTTCAATAAATCAACTCTACCAACAGTCTGTTTTCACTAGAGCTGATAAACTGAGGTCTGCAGTTTCTGCTGGCTAATAAATCAAACACAAACATATTTTCAAAGAACTTAACAATAACAGTTCATGCCTTTCAACACTATTATGAATCTACCAGTATTAATCTTAGTGAATGCTTATATACAACTAGACTTTGAGCCCGTAAAAACGGGCTATTATAGGAAGGGGGGGTTGAAAGGCCCGCCCCCACCGCTGAGTTCGCCGCTGCCCCTCCCCCTCCGAGTTCGCGCCCCCCACCGAGCCGTCACCACCCACCTTCCACCCGGCCGGGCCCTCGCTCCGCTATTGAAACAGCGAGGGTCCGGGAATGCAGCACTGAGCTCTGCTGAGCTGCCGACGTCAGCCTTCGTTCTTCTTCTCTGCCTGTCCCGCCCTCGTGTGACGTAACGTCGTCGAGGGCGGGACAGAGGCAGAGAAGAAGAACGAAGGCCGACGTCGGCAGAGCTCAGTGCTGCGTTCCCGGACCCTCGCTGTTTCAATAGTGGAGCGAGGGCCCGACCGGGTAGAAGGTGGGTGGCGGCGGCGACTCGGGTGGGGGGAGCGTTAGACGGCGGTGTCCCTCCCTCAGCAATGCGCAGTACAGACCCTCTGTGTTCCGCCCCCCCCCCGTCATCACGTATTGACGTGGGGGTGGGGCAGAGAAGGTCTCTACTGCGCATTTGCGAGTGAGTATGGTCACTCGCCGTTTATATGTTTGATTAGCACCCCACCACGTCTTGGTTAACAATAGCAGCCATATAATTTGGAATATAATTCAGCTAAAATCACCCTATCAGAATCTAGAAGCCAAGTCTGTTCTATGCATAAAATTCTAAATGATATATACTATTCAAATTACACCATACAGGAATCTTAGTGCAAACCAAAAATGACCCTGAAAAACGATGCTGATAATGTCTTGGTCTCTCCTCCTAATGTTCAGTCAGAAATGGGCCACTATTGGCATTCTGGTGAAGCAAATGCTGAAGGCTTAAATGTTAAATTTTGTTTGCTATGAAAACAAAGACCCCCACATTAACCCTTACATTGTGCCACATGAATCAAATGATTACCTTTGAAATGCGATGAATCCATAGAGAAACTGTAAAAATGTGTGAGGCTGACAGTTAAAAGAAAAATTCCAACAACCTACTGTATAATTTGCTGTGAACTATGGAGCACATTAAGGGGAAAACCCCTTTCAATGAACCCCTCTGGCGTGCCCTGGCAGTGAGCAGTCAGACTGGACTTGCTTGCATTTTTTAAACTGTGGGGCTTACATCTCATGATGTCTGCAAGAGGAGCATGGCTAACTCAGAGATTGACACCGGAAGTGGGTGAGGTTTCTTCCAGCCCCAGGAAAAACAACCTCAGGAAAACTAGGCAACAGCAAATAAACAAATACACCATCAATGATCAAATTGCCAGACAGATGCAAAGTGGACAGTGCTTAAACAAAGTGTTCTACTGCAATTACGCAGTGGATCTTTTACTAAACTTCGCTGGAGTTATCTGCTGCAGGACTCATAGGAATAAAATGGGCCCTGCTGCAGATAACTCAAGCTAAGCTTTAGTAAAAGTCCCCCCTCAAAGGGCACATTCACTACCATTTTTGAATTGTGCAGCTGACCACCTATGATGTCTGCCAAAAGGGCGTGGTTGGGTCAGACACTGATAATGGAGGTGAGCTGGATTTCCTCTGGCACTATGAATGATGACCCCAGGGAACACAAAGCAACAGGTAAATGAAATCGAGCATATTGACAGATAGTAGCAAAATGGTCAGTGTCCGAATAATGTGCTGTAGTATAAAGAGCAAGGTAGCCTTACAGAAAGTAAAACATGGGGGGGGGGGGGGGACATGTTAGAACTAAAGAGGGAAAGGGGACTGTTTGGTTTCCAACAGCTACCTCCGCTTCCACTGCTGCTGATGTGGGGGGGGGGGGGGGGGGGGGGGAGAGAGGGTGAATGGCACTGGGGTTTTTCCAGGCCTGCAGCTGCCTCGAGTTCAGGCAGCTCAGCTTTTGCATCTAACTTACTTAAGAACATAAGTACATAAGTGTTGCCATACTGGGACAGACCAAAGGTCCATCAAGCCCAGTATCCTGTTTCCAGCAGTGGCAAATACAGGTCACAAGTACCTGGTGAGATCACAAAACAGTACAATACATTTTATGCTGCTTATCCCAGAAATAAGCAGTGGATTTTCCCAAGTCTATTTTAATAATGGCTTATGGACTTTTCTTTTAGGAAGCTAGCCAACCTTTTTTAAACCCCACTAAGCTAACTGCTTTTACCATATTCTCTGGTAACGCATTCCAGAGTTTAATTACATAGTAAGTGAAGAAATATTTTCTCCAATTTGTTTTAAATTTACTACTTTATAGCTTTGTTGCATGCCCCCTAGTCCTAATATTTTTGGAAAGAGTAAATAAGAGATTCACATCTACCCGTTCCACTCCACTCATTATTTTATAGACCTCTATCATATCTCCCCTCAGCCGTCTTTTCTTCAAGCTGAAGAGTCCTAGCCACTTTAGCCTTTCCTCATTGGGAAGTCATCCCATCCCCATTATCATTTTTGTCGCCCTTCTCTGACCTTTTCTAGTTCCACTATATCTTTTTTGAGATGCTCTGACCAGAATTGTTTAGTCTAGTTTTAGTTAATTTTAAATTTGATATGCTACAAAGTAGCCTACTTCTTCCCAAGAAACAATGGCCTATTTCTGAAGCTATGCAAGTGTTACACTCCGTGTGGAAGATAAAGTCAAAGGGTTTATGAGAGTAGGTTGCATGAAATGTACTATGAGCACCAGTTCAGTGAGATTAGGGTCATGGGCTGATCTAGAAGGCGAGTAGCAAAGGATAACAGGCAGTGGCGTACCAAGGGGGAGGCGGTGGGGGCGGGCCGCCCCAGGTGCACGCCGCAGGGGGGGTGCCGCGCACCTGTCGGCTCTTCGTTTTCATGCTCCCTTTGCCCCGGAACAGGTTACTTCCTGTTACGGGGCAGAGGGAGCATGAAAACGAAGATCCGGCAGGCACGCGGCACCCCCATCCCAGCGGCGTGCACCCGGGGGGGTTCTTTCACCGGAGGATCGGGGGGGGTTCTTTCGCCGGGGGGGGGGGGCATTGCGCTGTTCCGGGGGGGGGGGGGCGCTGCAACCGGGGGCGGGGTGCATCAGTGCTCCACCCCAGGTGTCAGCCCCCCTAGGAACGCCACTGATAACAGGGAAGATATGGGTTAATATGTACAGAGCTTAGATTTCAAGTCTTGCATAAGTAGTACAAGATCATGAGGTTTGTTAATGTCTATTATAGGAGGGATGTTTTTGGGAAACTTCTTCTGATCCCTTAGTGGCTGTGGCAACTGTAAGATCCACTTACAAAGCTCACCTAATAAGTGTGTCATCCATATGTTAGAACATAAAAATACAATTCTACAGCAGTCACCAGCTTTCACGATGGCTACAGATTCTGCCGTGCAACATTCCTTTCAGATAAAGTCCAGTAATCCTCTCCATTGACCATTCTGACAGTCTTGAAAGGAAGCATTGTCCCAAGGGGCGTAGCCAGACACCCAATTTTGGGTGGGCCTGGGCCCAAGATGGGTGGGCAGAAGAACTCCACCCTGATTTGGTCTCTCCCTCTCTCGCCTGCATGCCATATGACCTTTTATATATCCCCCTCCCCTGAATACCTTTTAAATAGCAGATTTTCACTGGCAGCGAGCAGCAACTAATACACATTGTTCATGTTGGCCCCACAGTCTTCCCTCTGATGCAACTTCCTGTTTCTGCATAGGCAAGAATACATCAGAGAGAAGGCTGTGGGGCCGGTGCGAATAGTATGTATCAGTTGCTGCTCGCTGCAGCCGAAGATCTGCTATTTACAAGGTACTGTATGCAGGAGGGACAGTTGTTTGGAGTTTTTGGCTGGTGGGGCTTGGGAATCCCTGCCAGCCACATCATAGGTGTGCTGTTACTGGGTGGGCCTGAGCCCAAAGTGGGTGGCACCCTTGGCTACACCACTGGTTCCAACAGGTGTGCGTGAACCTAGACTTTGAGAAACCACCTTCAGCAGATGGATAGACTGTGTACCGTATTTTCATGCACATGGGGCTAGATTCTATATATGGTGACTGAAAAATCTGTGTGGTAAAAATAATATGCCTAGGCATATTCTCTAAAGTACACCTAAATTTTATAGAATAGGCTTAAATGTTCACGCAGTATATAGAATATGCCGAGCACCTGTCCACATGACCAAATTTGGTCATATCCATTTAGACCATCTTTTACTTGATGGAAGTCCCGATGCCTAAATTAGGCTCAGAGCAGGTGTATTGTACAATAATGTGCATAGATTGTAGAAACGCCTATGACCTACCCATTATACGTCCATAACCACACCCCCTTTTTAACTATGTGACTTAGAATTTATTTTTTTGTTACATTTGTACCCCGCGCTTTCCCACTCATAGCAGGTTCAATGTGGCTTACGTATTATATACAGGTACTTATTTGTACCTAGGGCAATGGAGGGTTAAGTGACTTGCCCAGAGACACAAGGAGCTGCCCGTGCCTGCAGTGGGAATTGAACCCAGTTCCCCAGGACCAAAGTCCACCATGCTAACCACTAGGTCACTCCTCCACACCACGTTACAGAATACAATTAGCGAGTTGTGCATGTAAATTTGAATTAATGCTAATTAGTGCTGATAATTGACAGTGCTGATTAGGTAGTTAACCAAATAAGCTACACACATTGTTATAGAATATGTTTCGATTTCCACATGGAAATTAAGTCACAGTATATGGAATTTGGGAGATAACATGCCTACATATATAACACACACACATGTAGAACGTATGGAAATGACACATTCAAGTTTTAAAAAACTAACATAGCATGCCCATGCATATAAGGGCCCTTTTACTAAGCCGCATAAGCTTCTATGTGTGCCTGTGTGCTAAAATGGAGTTACCACCCGGCTACTGCATGGCCTTTGCAGTAATTTCATTTTTGGCGCTCGTCCACTATGCACACTCAAAAATATTATTTCCTGGTGTGCATCAGCTATGCCAAGTGGAATTTGATGTGCAAAGGTCATTACTGCCTTGTTACCGTGTGAGACTTTACCCCTAGGTCAATGGCTGGCGGTAAGGTCTCAGACCCAAAATGGATGCGCACGTCCATTTTCGGCAAAAATGTTAAAAAGCATTTTTTGCAGGTGCACTGAAAAATGGATCTGCACATGCGCCTACACTACCGCAGGACAGTTTTCAGAGCATTTTAGTAAAAGGACCCGATAATGAGCTATCACATAGGGTGGAACTGATATATCCATTCAGGGAACATATTGATATAACACACGGTGGAGCCATGCAGAAACAGTAGCACACATTTTAATTTTCACAGCTGTTACCAAAATAAGAAAAATACATTTGTTGGGTAATTTGCATCCAGCAACCAATGATTAAAAAACAATGAATAAAAAAAGGTATAATACACCCACACATATAAACCCTAATTCTATAAAAGTTGCCAAAAATTACATGCACAAATTTGAGTGTGCACCCAATTTGCATGTGAAATTTAATTGAATAATGAGCTAATTTGTGCCAATTATTTACTTTTATTTATTATTTGGATTTTGTTCACACCTTTTTCAGTGGTAGCTCAAGGTGAGTTGCATTCAGGTACACTGGATATTTTTCTGTCCCAGGAGGGCTCACAATCTAAGTTTGTACCTGAGGCAATGCAGGGTTAAGTGACTTGCCCAAGATCAAAAGGAGCAGCAGTGGGATTTGAACGGGCCACCTCTGGATTGTAAGACTGGTGCTCTAAGGACTAGGCCACTCCTTCACTCCACTGTACTAATAACAAGTAATTATTGACACTCATTAAATTTAATTGGCATTTAAATTTATGTTCGAGAGTCATGGGCATAATGGGGGAATTCCAAAAATTAACACACGTTGTTATAGAATAACATGGATATGCACCTCACGCAGGCACTTACACTTGCAACATGTTTCAGTCGGTGAAAATGGCCACACCTAAAGTTTGGCATGATTTCAGGGCATAAGCACTGTTCTTTACACTGCACCTGACTTTAAGTGTGTCTCATAGAACAGCATTTTTTGAGCCAATTTTTTTGGTGCCATATTTAAAAACTAGACCATAATGTGCAGGGGCCAAAAGTATTTTCTAAAATAATGTATAACACACATTTCCCCCCCAGAGTAGGCCATGCAAGAGTACCTACACCATGCGGGGCTCTCCAAAATCACAACAGGTTTCACAGGAGAATATTACAAAAGTCTACCTGGGGAAGCCCTGGCAGTTCTATTAGAATATTACAATGAGGTTATAGAAACGGGACAATTTCCAAGATATGCTAACACGGCTCTCATATCGTTAATACCTTAGCCGGGTAAACCCCATGACAGGGCTGAGTCTTATAGGCCAATCTCTCTCCTCAATGTAAGACATTAAAATAATAGCTAAAATGTTGGCGGAGAGATTGGCCCAGTTCTTACCGCAGTTGATCAATGCAGAACAGGTAGGGTTTGTGAGAGGCAGGCATTCGGTACACAATGTCAGGAAACTCTTGCTGGCAATTGCAGCATGTAAACAAGATGGAGGGCCCTCCTTAGTTGGAAGTTTAGACGCGGAGAAGGCCTTTGACCGGGTCGGGTGGGACTTCTTGTTTCAGACCTTAGAAAGCATGGGTATAGCGGGGTGGTTCCTGCGGGCTGTTCATACTCTATATTACCAGCCCACGGCAAGGGTTCTTGTAAATGGCACAAGAGAGTCAGAGTTCCAAATATGTCATGGAACGAGACAGGGGTGTCCACTCTCCCCGCTACTTTTTGTTTTGTCCTTGGAGCCACTGCTGAGGTTCATTGCATCTACCCAGGACCTTGAGGGGGTCACCTTGGCAGGTCATGACATCAGGGCGTTGGCCTACTCAGATGATCTGCTGGTACTATTGAAAAACCCTACCCAGAGCTTAAGCAGGCTGCTGCAGATAATTGAACAATTTGGGAAATTTTCTGGCTTTAAATTAAATTTACACAAGTCCATTGCACTTCCCATTTTACCAGACGTCAAAACATCTTGGCCTGGACAGTTTCCCTTACAGTGGGCGCAGGGCATGATTAAGTATTTAGGAGTATATATTCCAGCTGATTTATCCTAGTTATATGAGCTAAATGTACAACGCTTATTGAAAGACACTGGAAAACAATTGCAGGCATGGGGATCCCTTCCACTCTCTCTCCTGGGGCGTATTGCATTGTACAACATGATTGTAGTTACAAAGTGGCTCTACGTTTTTCAAACTCTCCCGCTTTACTTAAAGAGGGGGGAGGAAAAGAAATGAATGAGGTTAATGCAAACATTTTTGTGGAGTGGGAAGAAACCCTGCCTTTCCATTCCAACACTGAGTATACCGGTAGAATATGGGGGTTTGGGACTACTGAACGTGAAATATCTAACAATAGCTAGTGGCATGCGCCACATCACTGACTGGTTTTGCAGAACACAGGACCATACAAATACAGAACTGGAATTACAATTATACCCAGAAACGCACTTCAGCTGCTATTTGCACATGATGGGATTACCATTGCCGCCCCTACTGAAGCATACAGGAATAATGACATCAGCAAAAGCAACTTGGAAATGGATCTGTAAATTACACGGATTTTCTTCGAAGGTTACACCATACTTGCCAATATGCGGGAACCCTGCCTTTGCACCTGGAAGGCTGTATTCGGTGTTCCGCAGATGGAAAAGGAAAGGGATAGTATACTTGTTACAAATACTTACCCGTGAAGGACAGATAAAGCCATTTCAGGAGCTCTGTGCTGAATACGCCTTGCCATCCTCCGATGAGTTCTATTATGCAGAGCTAAAGCATTATATACGTTCCTTGTCCTGGGAGGCGCTGGCGGAGGATGTCCAGGAAGAGTTGGCAACAGCATTCTCTTTAGAGGCACAGCAAAAAGTGCCCCTCACGTTCCATCACAGGCACATCAGGGACACAGTTACCGAACTAGACTATGCCAAGTTACTGGCTGCCTGGAAACGAGATATCCCCATGGCCCTTACATTGCCTCAGTTCAAGTCCCATGTGCTTACAATGCGCAAAACAATGAACATGACGCAGCACTGGGAGCTACAATACAAATTTGCTCTTCGACTCTACATTTCTCCCAGAAGAGCCTTTCACATGGGACTCTCGCCTTGGGGAGAGTGCCTCAAATGCAGGGATCCGGGGGCCACCCTCGGGCACATGTTTTGGTCCTGCAAGGGCATAGTCCGATTTTGGAAGGAGCTAGTACAATATGTTTCTGAGATGTGGAAGGCGGGCTGGAAGTATGACTCGGCGCTGCTCCTGGACCATCCTATTCTAATACACCCTGTCCCATCAGGATTTACCGGTTTTGTACGCAAAGCTATTGTAGTGGCTAAATAAGCAATACTCTCAGAATGGCTTACATACAACTACCCTACAGTATCGCAGTGGCGTGTGCGTATGATAACGCTACTGCGGGTAGAGAGGGTGGGAATTACAGACTTTAAAACGAAGACTGGAGTGCGTTTCCAACTCACTTGGACTCCCTTTTGGAATATTCTGACTCCAACTGCCAGGAGTAGACTGTTAAACTTCTAGCTATTGCCCTGTACCCTGCATTATTATGTTCATTTGATGCCATAGCAAGGGAAAAAAGGGGGGAGGGGAAGGGGAGGGAAGGTTAAGTTCTATTTGTTGGGGTAGAAGTACTATGTGTTAGTTTAGCCACATGGGGGGAAAATATCAGACGTTCATACATGATGATGTTAACTTTTCTTCTTAAGTTTTGAATAAAAATGATTGAAACATAACACACATGTTTTCCCCTGGATTCTATATATGGTGCCAAAATTTGGATGCACTCACAACTTAATTGATATGCTCTTAAGTAGCAATCATTGGGAGCTCACAACCAATTATCGCAGTTAATTGGCATCAATTAGAATTTGCACCTACAACTCGCTGCACACTAATATATAAGGCTCAGTGCCTAATTCTCGTAGCATGCATCTGAAAAGGAGGCATGGCCAGGGGAGTATCAGGGACATTCCAAAAAGCTGTATGCAGAATTACATTTTTCGCAAAAAAAGGGCCTTTTTTGCAGGCGCCCTGATAAATGAACCTGCGTGCTTCCAATACATGGGCCATTTTCAGCATAGAAACATAGAAACATGACGGCAGATAAAAGCCATCCAGCTCACTTTCGAAAGTGATCGCCGGCCATCTTCCAACACAAATCATGAGATGGCCGGCGATCTCGCAACGGCGGCCAAATCGGTATAATCGAAAGCCGCTATTTTGACACCATCGCCACTTTCCCGTCGCAGAGCCGGCGAAAGTTCAAGGGGGCATGTTGGCAGTGACGCGAAGGCGGGACATGGGTGGGCATGGGCGGGGTTACGGAATGGCCGGCTTTAGCCCATAATGGAAAAAAAAAGGCGGCGATGAAGAGCATTTGGCCGCTTTTACTTGGTCCCTTTTTTTCAGGTCCAAGCTTCAAAAAGGTGCCCGAACTGACCACATGACCACCGGAAGGAAGCGGAGATGACCTCCCCATACTCCCCCAGTGGTCACTAACCCCCTCCCACCAAAAAAAAACCCACTTTAAACACTTTTTTTCCAGCCTGTATGCCAGCCTCAAATGCCGTACCCACCTCCATGACAGCAGAATGTGTTCTGTCCTCCGACAGCCTTTTCCTGCTTGTGATGTGGCTCTGGGGTGAGTGTGACACCTTTTCTGTTATTTGCACTGCAGAGTCACATCAGCAATGCATTGTGGTGGGTGTAGGTATTGGTAGTTGGTAGGCTGTACTCCCCTGGTGCTTTCCCCCTGCTTACTGGGTCAGAGTGTGCCCTGTTTTGTTTCCTGTTGTAGTCCATGCGGTAGTGGCCATTTTTGTAAGCCAGTTTTAGTTCCCTTTCCTGTGTTACGTTAGAGAACGTAGTTCTTACCTTGAATGGTGCTGAAAGAGGTCATTGTACACCATTGTGCCAGCTCTGACCTACTGCTCATCTTAGTACCAGGGGACTCTTTGCCACTGGGGCACAACCTCTGATCTGCTGTTAACTGTGAGTAAACGTGGTTATTTCAAGAAATGACCAGTTCACACCTGAAGACTAATCTCTCTAAAGAAATTACTTTTTTAGAGAGATTAGTCTTCAGGTGTGAACTGGTGTGCCAAAGTTATACAGCAGCAATAAGTCCTAGAGGCTGTATGCAGGTCCCTGGAGCAATTTTAGTGGGTGCAGTACATTTGTGGGTACTTGTTTTTTTTTTTGTTTTTTTTTGGGGGGGGGTTGGGGGGCTCAGCTCCCAAAGTAAGGGAGCTATGCACGTGGGAGCTTTTTTGAAGTCCACCGCAGTGACCCCAAGGGAGCCCGGTTGGTGTCCTGGCATGTCAGGGGGGCCAGTGCACTAAAAATGCTGGCTCCTCCCACAGCCAAATGTCTTGAATTTGGCCGGGGTTTGAGATGGCCAACATAACTTTTCCATTATCGCTAAAAAACGAAGCCGGCCATCTCAAACCCCGGCCAAATCCAAGGCATTTGGCTGGCCGGAACAGTATTATCGAAACAAAAGATGGCCGGCCATCTTTTTCGAAAATACGGGTCTGTCTAGCTGTTCGCGGTGCTGCCAAAATACATCGCCGGCCATGTATTTCGCCGGCGCCGTTCGATTATTCCCCTCCATATGACCCATCCAGTCTGCCCATTCTCTGTAACCCCTAATTCTTCCTGTTCCTAAGCGATCCAACATGCTTATCCCATGCCTTTTTAAATTCTGGAACAGTTCTCGACTCCACCACCTCCACCGGGAGGCCATTCCATGCCTCCACCACCCTTTCTGTGAAATAATACTTCCTTAGGTTACTCCTAAGCCTATTCCCTCTTAACTTTATCATATGCCCCCTCATTCCAGAGCTCTCCTTCATTTGAAAAAGGCTCTTTTCCTGTACATAAATGCCCTTAAGTTATTTAAATGTTTCTGTCATGTCTCCTCTCTCCCTTCTCTCTTCCAGCATATACATGTTGAGGTTCATAAGCCTGTCCCTATTTTTGCATTCAAGACAGCTTACTAATTTTGTAGCTGCCCTCTGGATGACTCCATCCTGTTTATATCTTTCCATAGGTGCGGTCTCCAGTACTGCATGCAGTACTCCAAATGAGGCCTCACCAGAGACTTATACAACGGCACTATCACCTCCTTTTTCCTGCTGGTCATGCCTCTCTTTATGCACCCAAGTATCCTTCTGGCTTTGGCCATCGCTTTTTCTACCTGTTTGAAAGCTTTATGGTCATCAGACACAATCTCCCCCAAGTCCTGCTCTTCCTTCGCACACTGAAGCACTACACTGAAGCATGCCTTAGTAAAAGGGCCCCTGAGTTTCAATGATACTCAAAATTAAAAAAAAACACCATTGAACAATAAAACGTTCCCACAAAGCCACCGCCATCAAACCCTCAAATAGAATAAGTCATCCGAGAAGAAATATTAGAGAACATAAAACGGAAGGAACAACTAACACTTAAGATATTTCTAAATTGGGCAACTAGTTGTTTACATTAACCCCCTAATTCTATAAAAGTCACCAAAAATTGCATGTATAAATTTGGACGTGTGCCCAATTTATGTGAGCAATTTAATTGATTAATGAGCTAATTAACACCAATCATTGGCTTTTTGACAAACAATAATTGGCACTAATCAGAATTAATTGGAATTTATTGCGGGATTCTCACCTAAATTTCATATGCCAGAAATAAAAGGGGGTGCAGAAATGGGAGGGTCATGGGCAGAAGGGGGCATTCTTAGCATTTTTTACATGTTGCTATAGAATAAGGGGGAGTACACACCTAATTTAAGCGTGTACATGCACCACATTTCAGTTGACTCAAATGTAAGTGCTATTTTATAAATCACGCCTAACTGTAAGTGTGGCTTATAGAATCACGCTTTTTTGGCACTAATTTTTTTCAGTGCCATATATAGAATTCACCCCTAACAGTGGGACAACTCCCAGGCTAATATTAGATATCAGTTAGGAAAAGCTTTTCAACAGAAATTCTTTAAGGGGTGCAGTTCCAAAAAATATATATCTAATACCAGGAATGTTTAGTGTCTGATCATTTTAACTTCAAATGTTTTATGCTTCTGGTTTATTCTGAATATCCTTTTTAGTATCCTGAACAGTGATGCATTGGTCTGGTCCTGTAAACTTCTCCCCCATGAAGGTGTTACTTTGGGGTTTTTTTGTTTGCTTTTTTGTGTTTTGTAGTGTTAGATCATTATTTGTTCCTTTTACCAAGCTGTGGTAAAAAAAAAAGGGTCCTATGGTAGCGGCAGGGGCCACTTTTCACATATGCCAGGGCCCTTGTTACTGCAGCTGGAACCCCCCCCCCCCCCCAAAAAAAAATGATCATATGGTTAGATTACTCCTACCGCATGGCCATGCGGCAAGAAGCACTTACCACCACTCATTGAGGTAGCGGTAAGGGCTCCAGCGGTAGCAACCCTTTCATAAAAGGACCCCTATGTCTGTATAAGTAGATTCTTATCTTTATCATCTGGCCTTTTTCACCAATACAACATCCCTCTTGATATTTTCTTTATTGAATAATATACTACACTGTAGAATGAACATCAGTAGGATCTCTTTATGTTGAACATCTTTCCCATTTGGACAATTGCAGAGTGTGCAATTGATATGATATATACTGACATAATTTGAAGCTTGCTCTTTACCATCATTTTCTCAGGTAATTGCCAGAAGGCCAGTAGGACAGGGGGTATTTCTTTCAGTGACTCATCATCCACAAGTAGTTATTGTAAGTGTTTTATGATTTCTCTCAGTTTTTCCATCTCTGGGGTACTCTTTTGGGCTGGATTAAGTAAACGGTGCCAAAAAATAGATGCTAGGAAAATCTACGCTCAATGCTGTCCTATAAAGAGCACTCCAGGCTGAGCAATCCTTATAGAATAGCACTTAGCATGAAATCCTGCGCTCAACTTTGAGTGCGCGGACTTACACCAACTAAAACCTGATGTAAATCCTGGTGGGCAAGTCGGGTGTGCATCCCTCAAAATTAGGGTTAATTTTACAAAGGCGCACAAATGTTTTTAGCACACACTAAAAATAAGCATGTGCTAAATTCTAGAGATGCCCGTATATTCCCATAGATGTCTCTAGCGTTTAGCACGCGCTAATCATTAGTGCAGGCTTAAATCGCTACCGCGACTTTGTAAAAGACCTCCTCAGTAACACTGCATATAACTTTTGGAAACACACCTGACATACCCATGCCCTTCCCATGACCACACGCCCTTTTGGGTTGTGTGTGAGAAGATTTAAGTATGGTTTTTTATAGAATCACACACAGGCAGTTGCAAACACAACTCCAAATTAGCACCAATTAATGCTAATAATTGGTTGTTAGCTACAAATTATTATACTTTATAATTAATTTGAGATTTGCTATACCACTAATGCTAACTAGCAGGTCTCAGTGGTTTACAATAATAAAAACCAATCTCAGAAAGGAAAATGACTACAAATTCTGATAGGAAAGATAATATATTCACAGATTAGTAGCCTAAGAAATAGGACAAACTAAGAAAGGGAGGAGTTAGGTAAGGGAAGGGGAGGGATTACTAAAAAGGACCTCAGGGCAACAGTAACAGTGCCCGACCCCATGGGAACAATCTAAGTGATTGCAAAGGCATGTGCAAAGAGCCAGGCCTTTAGTGAAGCTTTGAATACCTTAAAAGAAGGTTTGCACAGATATGCTGGGGGAGTGAATTCCAGGAAAAAGGGGCAGCAAAAAAGAAAGCACAATTTCCAGCATATTCCAGTTGGGCAATTTTTGGACCTGGTAAAACAAGGTGGTTATCGTTAAGAGAACAAAGTAAACAGACAGGAGAATAGGAAATCCTATATAATAAAATGCACCTCCAACATTCTGAAGCTGACTGCATGGCTGAGGCATCCATCTCCTGAATGGACATCACGTACTTCCGGGTTCGTCACAAGCAGAAGTGACCACCACATGAGGTTTCTCGGCTTCAGAATGTTGGAGGTGCATTCTATTCAATAGGATTGGTCAGTTCCTTGAAGCACAGCCAGAGCTCAGCGTCCTGCACAGTAATGCTCAGACACCAGAGAGAGGGGGGGCTGACACCAGAGGGGGGGAGGTATCTCTGTCACACACACACTCTCTCTCTCACACACACACTCTCTCTCTCTCTCTCTCACAGTCAACGTCTTTCTCTCTCTCTCTCTCACACACTCTATGTCTCACACTGTATCACATTCACTCTCTATGTGTCACACAGTCACTCACACACTCTCTTGGTCTCATACACTCAGTCTCACAGAGAGTCTGTGTCTCACACACACTCTCTCACACACACTATCTATGTGAAACACACTTTGTCTCACATACGCACTTGCACACACTCTCATTCTCACACACACACACTCTCTCTCACAGACACACTCGCACCCAGACTCACTCTCTCTCTCTCTCACACACACACACACTCGCACATTCACTCTCTCTCTCTCACACATAGTCACTCTCACATACACTCTCTCAAACATACACACTCCGAGGAAACCCTTGCTAGCGCCCGTTTCATTTGTGTCAGAAACGGGTCTTTTTTACTAGTAGTAAAAGAATTTAAATAAAGAGGAAGACTCATTCTGTGTGCTTTAAAAGTAAGAGTTAGACGCCTGAAAGTTATCCTTTGTTGAATAGGTAACCAGTGAAACTGTTAAACCAATGGGGAGACATGATCTTGACATTGAGCATGACAAAGCAATCAAATAGCCATATTTTGTAGAGAATACCTGCATTTGTACATTAATGGCTCATTAACTAATTTAGTTGCGCATGCAACTCAGGATTGAGCCCAAATTTGGGTGCCCAAATTTGGCCAACCTTTATAGAATACGGGGGGGAAATGGTTTTCTTTTATATGCACTGCAGTTGGTTTATCTTGGGTGTTTTAAGTGAGGAAACAATCTACCAGCACACATTTTTTGGTATAGTCCATTTTAAATCTGATTGAAGGACTGACATTAAAAAAGTTGCGTAATTGTTTGAGAGTCTTTTATCCTTTAGCCCAAATTATAAAAATGCCTTCAGTTTACAGTAATTTTGACAGGTTTAGTCTGACATCTTTTTTTCTGTTTCTGCCCTGAAATGGTTGGTATACTGCCTACACACAGGATATAAGTAGGGATAGCTCACCTACAGTAGTATTTGAACACCTGCTGTACTATCAGTATACCATCTACATTAAAGTTCTCACACATTTCAAAATGGATGTAAATACAAAGTTTACCTTGGACAAAATGGAGTTGTAGCTGTGTTAGTCCACTGTTATATACCAAGCTGCAAACTATGGGGCCCTTTTACTAAGACACACTGAAAAATGGCCTGTGCTGGTGTAGTCACGTGTTTTGGTTGCAGGCAGATCAGTGAGCCTGCAAAAAAGGCTTTTTTGTTTGGCTGAAAATGGGTGTGCAGCAAAATAAAAATTGGTGCGTGTCCATTTTGGGCCTGAGAACTTACCGCCACCCATTGACTTAGCGGTAAGGTCTCACGCATTAACCGGGCGGTAATTATCAGCACGCGTGCACTGCTGATTAACACCCGGTTAGTGCCACATGGTAGAAAATAAAAAACATTTTCTGCCATGCGTATCGGACATGCGTAAAAATTGGAATTACCGCCCAGGGCACGCGGTAGCCGGGCGGTAGTTCCAAACTGATGCACATTGGACACACATAGGCGTTTACACACCTTAGTAAAAGGGCCCCTCTGTTAGCATTTATCACAAGACACTGTAGTTACATAGAAAAAAAAAATTCAGCATAAGGGGATCCTACACACAATCTTCTTCAAAAGTAGCAGATATCGACCAATGCAAAAAATACGAAGAAGCATGCTGTCGGAGAGAGAGGCCAGATGCTGAAGACAAGAATCAACTTACACAGGCTCTGCACTAAATACCACAAAGCTAACCAGGGAGTTACTTCTGGGGAAGAGCACTTTGCAAGACCAGAGCACTGAATCAATGACTTTATGGTCAGAATACTAAAAGGAAATGTTAAAACAATCCAGGAATGTAAGACCTTTGAAGTTAAAATGCTGAAATACTTTGACACCCACCAGACAGAACTTAACAAAGATCCCTACCCTACCTTTCGCTGTGAGACTGTCATTGGAATGCTTCATTTCTGACCAAAGATGACGGTACTGCCTTCAAAATCTGGTCAAAAATATGTTAAGATAGTCCAATAAAACAGTTTACTTTAAAATGCATCTATAACTCATTTTGGAATACCTTCAATGAGCACCATACTGCATTTCACAGACGTTTGCTGCTCTTGAATGGGTAGAAATAGACCAAGGGGAATTAAGACTGTTTTAAAACACCTTAAAAATAAAGTTTATAAAAGAGTTAATAAGTTCTTTTTCACAGAGAACTGAAATTGTGTCAAAATAAATGAATTGAACATTCTACAGGCAGAGAGACAGAGAGAAGAGAGAGAGGACATAATTTGAAAATTAAGAGTAAATTGAGAGGATGGCAAAATATTTTATATAAAAGGATAATAGACATATGGAGTAAATGAGCAAGATACAATTGAAGCAAGAGACAATGGGATTCAAAAGAAAACTACATCAGTTTCTAGTTAACATAGGAGAGGGGAGTGAAGAAAAAGCAAACAACCGAAGAATTAAAAAAAAAAAAAAACGGGGGGAGGGGGGTGGACAGAATGTTGGACCTGATGAGCTTCCCTTGTTCCAATGATTTTTCTTAATTAAGCAAAGATGGTTTCAAATTGGTCAATGCAGTCAATTAAAATGTGCTTGATAGTAATACGAGTTATTAACGTCATTATCATCATCCTTGCTGATGTTTTCAATTATGAACTTGGATCTAAGACAGCCTGTATTAAACTGCTAACGCAGTTATTAATAGTATCAAGCTATTATAGAGCATATAATATTATAGAATTTATTTATTTTTACACAATGTCCTAGAAAAAAAGAATGAACTGTGGACTCAGTGACATTAAGGCCTGAAGGCAAAGCAATATCACATAGTGAATACATCAAGTGGTAAAAAATATAATTCATACTCTTTAAAAAATGTTTTACCAGGAAAGAGATATTTAAGATGTACATTTAGCTTTCAATAACTTTTCATTTTATCAGAAACATTGCATATTTTGGCAAAAGGGATGCATTCAGATGTCTACTGTTAGACCTTGGGCTTGAACTGAGGGATTATGGATGGTGGGGTAGCAGCAGAAGCCCTTGAACCTCCTGACAAGTGAAGATTCAAAGTCATGTCAGTTCCCTCTAGATGATGCACAATCAAATTGGATTAAGGAGGAAAAACCTTATGGGAGCAATTCTATCAGCACCAAAATTTAGGTACCAAGATGCACACTGACCCCCGGATTCTATATAGCACGCCTAGAGATCCACGCCGTATTCCAAGTATATTCTATAACTATGCGTGTACTACTACTACTACTTAACATTTCTAGAGCGCTACTAGGGTTACGCAGCGCTGTACAGTTTAACAAAGAAGGACAGTCCCTGCTCGAAGGAGCTTACAATCTAAAGGACTTAATTGGCTTAATATAACAGCTCTTAATAAGCAATAATGAGCACTAATTGGTTTAGATCTTTTCTTCCAGGAAGGACCATTCAGGTAAGTTGGGAAGACTCTGGAGCTCATTGTCAAAAAGTGGCATAAATCTGCATTTGGACCAGGGGCGTAGCCAGACACCCAATTTTGGGTGGGCCTGGGCCCAAGATGGGTGGGCAGAAGTACTCCGCAAGTGATTTGGTCTCTCCCTCTCTCACCTGCATGCCATATGGTCCTTCAAACATCAGCCCCTCCCCTGCATAACTTTTAAATAGCAGATTTTCACCGACAGCGAGCAGCAACTAATACACACTGCTCATGTTGGCCTCACAGCCTTCCCTCTGATGTAACTTCCTGTTTCCGCATAGGCAGGAATACATCAGCGGGAAGGCTGTGGGGCTGGTGCGAGCAGTATGTATCAGTCGCTGCTCACTGCAGGCATCTGGTATTTATAAGGTATGCGGGAGGGACAGTTGTTGGGAGTTTTCGGCTGGTGGGGCTTGGGGAATCCCTGCCAGCCACATCATAGATATGCTGCTACTGGGTGGGCCTGAGCCCACCCTTGGCTACGCCACTGATTTGGACGTTTTTCTCATAAAAACATCCAAATTGGTATTTTCAAAACCAATTTTTAGACTTTATTTCTATTAAGTCCATCAGAAGTGTATTCAAATCACAAGGGGGCTTGTCAGGGGTGTATTAAGGGTGGGATCTAGGCGTTCCTAACACTTGGACATTTTTCATCCATAATGGAACAAAATAAAACCATCCAAGACTAAAACTAAGACATTTTGAGCTGGACCTGTTTTTATAATGAATAAGACACAAAAAAGTGCCCTAAATTTACAGATGACCACTGGAGGGAATCGGGGATGACCCCTCCGTTCTCCCTCAGTGGTCACTAACCCCTCCCACCCACCCCCAGAAATGTGATGAAAAACATTACTTGCCAGCCTCTATGCCAGCCTCAGATGTTACACTCAGGTCCATTAGATCAGCATGCAGGTTCCTGGAGTAGTCTAGTGGTGGGTGCAGTGCACTGTAGACAGGTAGACCCAGGTCCATACCTACCCCTACCTGCTACACTTGTAGAGGAAACTGTGAGCCCTCCACAACTCACCAGAAACCCACTGTACCCACATATAGGTGCCCCCTTCACCTGTAAGGGCTGTGGTAATAATAGTGTTCAGTTGGGGATAGTGGGTTTGGGGGGGGGGGGGGGTTGGGGGGCTCAACAGACAAGATAAGGGAGCAATGGTGAGATGTGTACCTGGGAGAATAGGGTGCCCTATTGTTTTTCTGGGATGTCTGGGGGACCAGTCTACAAAAATGCTGGCTCCCCCTACATCCCAATGGCTTGATTTTGTGTGTTTTGCACTTGGACTTTTTTGTTTGAAAATGGACAAAAACCAAAATGTCCAAATCACAAAACCTTGCTCAAAACAGTATTAAAAAAAAAAGATAGACGTTTTTCTTTTTTGAAAATGACCTTCTTTCCTATTCAGATTTTGGACGTGTCTTGCGAAACGTCCAAAGTCGGACTTAGATGTCATATCGAAAATGCCCCTCCACTTGTCACAAGTCTTGGATGTGGCTGTAGGAGTTCTGCAGGGATCTTCTTTATCTGCATTGTTATTTAATTTGATTTAACTCCACTATTTTATTGCGTGAGTTGCAGGTTGAGTACAAATTATATGTGGATGATATACAATTTTTTCCCCTGTGGATGAAGATTTTCTTGCAGGACAGGCGAAGGTTAAATTCTTGCATACAATTAATATGTGGATGCAAGCCAACTGTCTGTCTTTGAGTTTATTAAAGACAGAGGTAATGCTTGTGACTGGATCACGTAAGGAAATGGTTTACAATCCTGTTGTGATTGAAGGGATGTTGATCCCAGTTAAAAATCAGGTTATTAGTTTGGGTATTATCATTGACTCACAGTTGTCTAAGCAAGCACAAGTTTCAAAGTAGGTACAGACATGTTTTTTTTTTAGTTGAAAGTTCTCTGTAAGCTGAAACCGTTTGTACCAAAGTATGATTTCAGTTTGTGGTTCAGAGTTTAGTGCTTAAAAAACTAAACTATTGTAACAGTCTCTTTTTTAGACATTTCAGGGGCTAGACTCCATGCACTGCAGGTAGTTCAGCATGCTGTGGTACGTATAATTTTTGGTTTGGGACTTTATGAGTCAGTTATGGGTGTGAAGAAAGCTTTTCATTGGTTGCCTATTGCCTATAGAATTTGTTTTGAATTGTAATCACTGGTTTTTAAGACTTTGCATGATTTGGTTCCTGAATATTTTCAGAAGGTATTGCAGTACTATAGGCCTACACGAAAACTGCATTCTAAAAACACACAGCACTTGATTGTTCCATCATTTAAACGTATGCGCTCTTCTGCTGTAGCAAAGATAGCATTATCTTACACCAGGGTTCAGTTGGTGTAGATGCTCACACTTATAAGCGCTATTCTATAAACAGTGCTTAACTTTGAGCACCATTTATAGAATAGTACTAAGCATAGGCGCTGACTCCGTGGGTGCTGTGGGTGCTTGAGCACCCCCAATATTTCACCCACCGGAACCAGAAGTTCCCTGGCCTTCGCCAGCCTGACCTGCCCGGTGCCTGCCCTCGCCTTCCTGTGTGCCACCCAGAATTTTAAAAGTCATCTTACCTCGGGGACCCGGTGGCAGCAGACAGTGAAGGGTGTGCAGGCTCGGCACTTCAGCCTTCCCTTCTCTCTCTCAGCTCTGGTCCCGCTCTCATTTCCTGTTTCCACAAGGGCGGGACCAGAGCTGAGAGAGAGAAGGGAAGGCTGAAGCGCCAAGCCTGCACACCCTTCACTGTCTGCTGCCACTGGGTCCCTGAGGTAAGATGACTTTTAAAATTCGGAACTCAGAGGGAGGGAGGGAGGGAGGGAGGGAGGGAGGGGGCCTGGAACTTTGGAACTCAGAGGGAGGGAGGGGGGCCTGGAACTCGGAGGGAGGGAAAGAGGGGGAGGGGGGACAGGGGAGGAGGAGGGGGATAGGGGGGAATACACCACCTGTAAAAAAAAATGTCAGCACCCCCAATCATTTTAAAAAGTTGGGTCCTATGGTGCTAAGTGCATTTTTTGGGCACCGATCTTTCACTACCATTTATAGAATTTAGTCCTATATCTACCTGATGCATCTCTTTATGAGTTAGATGATGGAAGAAACCCACCTACATAATTTATATTACTTTGATTCTTGCAATTCTTTTGCTGAGTAAGTTGTTTTCACTATGAAAACCTCAGTTATAACTGGTGCCTGCACTACTTATTATTATTTTTTTAATCCTTTGTCCCCTGTGCAATCATTAACCCTACTACTACTACTACTACTATTTAGCATTTCTATAGCGCTACAAGGCATACGCAGCGCTGCACAAACATAGAAGAAAGACAGTCCCCGCTCAAAGAGCTTACAATCTAATAGACAAAAAATAAATAAAGTAAGCAAATCAAATCAATTAATGTGAACGGGAAGGAAGAGAGGAGGGTAGGTGGAGGCGATACTAAAGTCACATTTTCAGGGAATAAGGTTGAATATAATTATCACGCCTGATCCCTCTTGCTGCCTCATTCCCCTGGAATCTGTATAGGTCACCCAAAGTGGGCATGCAATTTTGCACAAGTATTGCAGATACACATGCAAATTGATTAGCTAATTACGGGCCCTGTTTACTAAGGTGCATTAGTGTTTTTAGTGCACCTACACTTAGTGCGCGTGCTAACCATGTAGGCACCTATAGGGATATTGTAGGCACATACATGGTTAACATACATACTTGGTTAACGCACGTTAAAAATGTTAACACACCTATAACGCTGCTTAGTAAACAGGGCCCTAGGTGACAATCAGTTATTGGCCATTTTGAAATGAAACTCATTTTTGGATGATTGTGGGATACACATATGAATAATTAAATAAATAAAATTGGAATTAACAAGCACTTAATTGGCAGCAATTAGGAGTTATGCACAGATCTGCCCTATACCTTAACATTCACACCTAAATTTCATAGCATGCAGTTCCAAAAGGATATGGCCATGGGAAGTGCATGGGCAGGTGAGAGGCATTCCCAGAAATTAGATGTGATGTTATAGAATACCTGCATTTGTGCATTTGGCAAAATAAAAACAAGACATCATTTGCTAAAAAAAAAAAAAACAACTGAGTTTGAAGGTTCTTCCGAGTCCTCTTCTGGCTCAGATGGAGAATCAAAAGGAGTCTGTTTTATAGGAAGAGGCAGAAGTCGTAGGACAAACAAATGGAATATTGATCAAGAGCAATCAGAAGACAGACCACAGACAAGTCAACAGAAATCCAGAAGAATGTAAAGAACAAATTATCAAGAAGCTCCAAACAGCCCAAAGCACAGCAGCCAGACTCATATTTGGAAAAACGAAATGTGAAAGTGCCAAACCCCTAAGAGAAAAACTACACTGGCACCCACTTAAAGAATGTATTACGTTCAAAATCTGTACTCTGGTTCATAAAATCATTTACGGAGAGGCCCCGGTCTACATGTCAGACCTCATAGTCTTATCACCCAGGAATACTAAAAGATCAGCACGCACATTCCTGAATCTCCACTATCCCAGCTGCAAAGGACTAAAATATAAATTAACATATGCTTCCAGCTTCTCCTACATAAGCACGCAGCTATGGAATGCATTACCACTCGCCGTGAAAAAAATGCACAACCTAACCAACTTTCGGAGATCTCTGAAGACCAACCTGTTCAACAAGGCATACCACACTGATCCATCCTAATCACCAGACAACGAAACTCAAGCCTAAACTGGATAAAACCCAACTCTCTGCACGTGACTACCAAAGTCTACTTTATCACGAAAGAACTTTAACGCAATACCACTTTACCTCTTATTCCGAATATGAACTCTTTATACTTGGCTGTCAACCATGTCAATCACGATCTTAATGTAATACCACCTGTATCTCTCACTCCGGAACTGGCGATCGCCATGACGGAACAATGTAAGTCACATTGAGCCTGCAAATAGATAGGAAAATGTGGGATACAAATGCAACAAATAAAATAAGAATGTAGTTATAAATGTATCGTCCCATGAGTTGTCTCTGATGGAACAACAAGGTTTACTGAAAGGATTATCAACATTCAAGATTGACAAATTTCAAATTAGAACTGATATTGAGAGATTCTTTTGTAAACTACATATTTTTTCAGTAAACATCCTTCCACTGAAGATGGAGGCAGCTCTGTTGTCCGTAATCCTTCCAAATGGGTTTCACCTGGTAATCCAGACCCATTGCTTCAGGCATTTATGCCTGACAAAGGTTGGTATAAATGATCGTGCCCCAAATGCTCAAGCCCAAAGTTAGACATGAAGTGGGGATGGCACCTAGAAAATCCACATGGAAAAATTTCCACCTAAGCATATTATTGTTTGTTAAGTACAGTTAACAATGCTGATTGCCTTGTTAAGCCAATTAAGTTATTCATATTGTTATAGAATATGTTTGGATTTTGACATGGAACACTAGGGAGCTCATTTTGAAAAGAGAAAAACATCCCCAAACTGGCATAAATCTGCTTTTAGATGTTTTTCTCACAAAAAAAGTCCAAATTGTTTTTTTCAAAACCAAATTTTAGACATTTTTCTATGAAGTCCATCAGAAGTGCATTCAAATCACAAGGGAGCATGTCATGGGCATGTTAAGGGTGGGATCTGAGTATTCCTCACAACAGGAAAACAGGTGGAAACACAACTTCAAGAGATCAATCCAGGACAAGAGGTGAGATGCTCCAAAAAAAACTTTATTGAGGACCCAACACGGTCCGTGTTTCGGTTTTTTAAAAAAAACCTTCATCAGGGGTCAATCAGTAGTTGCACAGGAGATATACTGACAGACAAAGGAGCTCGTAAAAATGTAGTCTCTTGAATGAAAATAGAAAGTGTTGCCTCGTACCAACAGATTCAATTTTACAAAAAGGCACTACCTAATGCAGAGCCTCTTGTAAAATATATATATAAAGACACGTGCATTTTGCCAGAATGTATACTGGGAGCAACAATTTCAAAACCTACATGTACAGAAAAGGAGTTGCCTTGTTCAGCAGCCTCTACGTCCAAGTACCCACGATTATATGAGGACATGCCAATTTTCACTTCCTCCACATACATGTGTTGGCAACTGGAAGTGCCATCTATATTCTAGACAAAGATGCACCCAGTTAAGGAGTGAAGCCCCAAAAGTTATGTTGTTTTTTTTTTAAATTTCAAAGGAAATAAAACATATAGGGAGGCTAAGCACACTTGTCCTCTTAATCACTTCTTTCAAGCACTGACTGAAACAAGCACCTTATAGAAGCGTATGCTTGCCTCAGAGCACATATAGGTCTGTCCTGGTCATGCATTTTGTCATTATGAATGGCAGTAGGGAAGAGCAATAATTTAGCACAGTGAAGCATGATAGCTGCCCAATCTACTAAGCTCCCGTGCTGCCCTACAGATCTGTTTCTCTCTTCTCATGATCTGCTTGTTCCCCTTCTCTCCAAAGGGGGATGAACTATGCTTCTCGCTACTCTGCTCCAGCAGGTCTGTCACTTCAACCTACCACCTCCATATCTATTGATTCCTTGTACCCCCCCCCCCCCCCCCCTTTTTGACCTCCATGCTGTACCACTGGATCCACTGCTTCCATGTTTCTTCCTGATTTCCACCCCTTTCTCCTTAGCTACTATTAAACATCCATCCACCATTACCTGTTTAAGTTCAGATTCACTCCTACCCCATCCAATGTGATGTTATTTGGTCACTTGTTCTGCCTTTTAGCATTCAGATTATTATTAAATATCACAGCAGTCAGAGCAATACTATTCTTCTTAACCTGCAAACTATTTAAATATTTTTTAATAAATGCTCATTCTTTTATGTGAACCATGGAGTCATTTGAAACAGGTTTATTCCAAGTTTATTTGGGGCCCTTTTTCTAAGAACTATTAAGCGCTAACATGCAACTAACACTGCTCAAAATGGTGATACCATGGGCCATGATCAAGCATCCTGTGGTATGCATGTGCTAACTGCATGCTAAAATAATGTTTAATTTCCTTTTTGAGGGGGGGTGTCTAGGGGGAGGAGAGTAGACATTCCTGCACTAATCAGCTCAGCTACCTTATGGCATGCTGATTATTTATTTATTTGGATTTTGCTCACACCTTTTTTAGTAGTAGCTTAGGGTGAGTTCCATTCAGGTGCACCAGGCATTTCTGTATCCCTGGAGGGCTCATAATCTAATTTTGTACCTGAGGCAATAGAGAGGTAAGTGACTTGCCCAAGATCACAAAGCACAACACTGGGATTTGAACTGGCCACCTCTTGCCGTCAAGATTGGTACTCTAACCACTAGGCTACTCCTCCACAGGAATGGTGTGTGAGTCCTTACCACCTAAAAATTGGGTGGCAGTAAATGCACTCACCATTTTTTTTAATAGTCACACACTAGCATATGGCCATTAATACAAGAAATAAAGAAAAGCTATTTTTATGGCTGCAGGGCCTTGGCATGGGGAAAAACTCATGTAAGGGTATGCTAAAGCAACTTTTTACTACAGCTTAGTAAAATGACCCCTTTATTTCTGGCATCCATTGGGGATGCCATCTAAGTGGTTTATAAATTCACAATAAAATCAAAGGTCAATACTACACAATTATGTCATGGTGAGATTTAACATCACTGGATACTACTAAAGGCTATTTTGTCTGACTCCCTCCCTCTTCCTCCCTATCCTTATATACCCCAGTCAGCCACAAATTTAGAACAAGCCATTCTGCAATAGATGATTACTCCTTGCTCATTTTTGTCTGGCCTTCTGGAGAATTTTCTACTGAATTCACATGGATGATGCCTCATTTGAAATTTCTTGAGTTAAATCTAAGTGTTCCTGTGTAATAAATTTTGCACTTTTGAACATTGTTAAATGTCAAGAAAGATAGCATTGTGTAATTTCCATCTGTCAAAACAATAAAACAACTGAAAAAGCTAGTGCCAGAGATGTGCTATGAATCCCACTTTTTCTGAGGTTTTTTTTTTTTTAATATATCTTTGTTAGCTGAAGTGAATGCATGTCTCACAGTTAGCCCTATTTCTATTCAAATTGACAGGACACAGTTTGAAAATGAGGCTCTACTTTCATTCCATTTAGCTTATATGCATAGAGCAAAGAGATAAGATAACAGGGAGGTAAAGGCGGTAGGAAAAATGAGAAAATTTTAGAGGTACCACTCTAGCCTAAGACCAGTACTCAGGGCTAGAAACAATTAATAAAGGAACCCATTAAGGTCTGATTATTGCTTCTCAAAGGGAGGTTGAATTTCAGCCCTTTGAAGTAACTGAGAATGATTCAGGCCTCATTACAGAGATATAATCTACATTCATACATTTATGTTAGTGATTCAAATCTATTGGGACAGATTGAATTCCGTTAAATAGAGCATCTTTCCTGTTTAACTTTTCTCAGGCTTTCTCAGGCTAACCCAAGAGGTGACCTAACAATACAGACTGGTGGGGTATTTAGGACTTCAACTGTGCAATAAGAAAAGGCTATACAGAAAGCAGTAAAAGAAAAAAAAAGAAAGATATCATCTAAAAAGCCATGTCGGCTTTTCATTCGGCCCCTGTTTTGTAAATGCTCTCCCTGTCATCTTACAACAGGGAGAAAAGGGCTATGTTTCACAGTATTTTAAAGCCGAGTAGCATGCCTGCCCTGTCCAGACCTACTAAGAGACTTTGGAAGAAAAGGTTTAACTATTAGCTGCATGTCAAACAGAACTCTGGATTGTGTCCTTCCTAAGCACCCAAACTCAATTGTATCCTGGGAAAGAAATATAAATGATCACATGCAGAATTTGACTAGTGCATACACTATATGATGCTTTACCAAATGCAAAAGTCTGTGCTGTGTTTAATTAGTTGTCAGCTTAAATATGAGGATTCCAGCTGAACTTCTTGGCTGAAAGTCAAGTCCTTGGACAACTGCATACAGAAGCGTATACTTCAGGAATTAGCCCAAGCTGAATGAGTTATCAGATTGATATTTTCTTTTTAAAGGATGAGGAATTCTTTCGTAAGCGGTATGCTTTGTTGCCATATCTTTTTAAAAATATAAATACTGCAAAAATCAGATATAATAGACATGCGATAGGACGTAATTTCTAGGATCCATATCGGCCACCATATTCTGTTTCTAGAAAATTAAAATGCAAGAGCTTTTAAGGCGTGTTGGCTGAATGGAAATCTTTCCTAAATTTGACATTTTCTAAAGAAGAGGAAAGATTGATTCTAAAGGCCATTGTTTCATTTGCATAGAACCAAAACAGCATCCTGGAAGAGAAGCATCAGTGGACAGCAGAATTAGTTGCGAGCACTGTACAATTTTTATATATGTGAAGTTAGTAATATTTATTTTAGCTCAACTAAAAACAAGCAACCCATCCAACGGTTTTCTGCCTAAGAAATGTTTAAAAGACAGATTGGAAATGGATAACATACTTAAATGGATAATCATACAACCTTGTAAATGTAATCGAATCAATGTAATCTCTGTTAAATGTAAGCCACATTGAACCGAAACTCATTTTTGTATAATTGTGGGATACAAGTATGAATAAATAAAATAAATAAAGATAAATAACAACCTGGTAGGTTGTGTGGTAGATCAAAGCAGATAACATATTAACCCTTGGAGCCAGGACCCGTTCAAGCAGGCATGCCCCTCCCACTCCCAATTACTTTGTTTCCCCCCCCCCCCCCCATACCTCATCAATCAATATCTCTTCTGCACACAATTGTGGGATAATCATAGGCCGCAGCTTGATTTATTAACATTTAAACTTTCAATTAACATCAGTAAAGGATAACCCCACCCCCAAGCTACAGTTGTCAAAGCATAACATCAATAGTTGCCCCCCCCCCCCCCCCGCCGCTTGCCATGATAGCAAAGCAGCAACTTCCGCTTCCTGCTGTCACCGCAACTCTTCCTCTTCCCGGCTCCGCCCTAACAGCAAGAGCCCTGGCTTGTGTGGACCTCCACAAATTTATTCTGGGTCACCCGACCCGCCTTTAATGACCTGGCTCATCCTCATGAGCCCTTGCTCCTGTAGCTCCGGTTTTTGCCGCTGTGACAACTCCAACGCCATTCACCTAAAAAAACAAATTCTACAACACAACAAAGGAAGCCTCGCCCCCTCAAATTAAAAGTGAGGGCGGGAGGGAGGGTACCCAGCTGTCTGGCCACGGGGCGGCGCACCAAGCGCCTGCACAGTACACCTCAAAAACCCAATCCTCCTGCTGCAACCGTAAACAAATCGAGATCCACATTAGACACTTCCTCGCTCTGAAGCACTATAGTACCATTGAATGCAGACAAGAACTCCAACCACATACGCAGATCACGGTGAACTCCAGAGAACAATCGCACATAATTTTGCATGTCGGGTCATCCTAATGGGTCGTACCTTTTCGCGATGCCTGGCTTTTGCGACATCCAGGGTCACAAAGCCTCATTGTTATAGTAACTATGTTACTATGTTACTATAACGATGAGGCTTTGTGACCCCGGATGTCGCAAAAGCCAGGCATCGCGAAAAGGTACGACCCATTAGGATGACCCGACATGCAAAATTAAGGCTCCCCACCAGGGACTGAATGGCATGGAAGGGAGCCTTATGGACCTGTAATACTGCCATAATCTGCTCTTCCAACTGAGCCACCTTCTCCTACGGCAAATGGGTAACCATCCATACTGCGTCAATTTCAATGCCTAGGAAGGTGAGGACCGAAATAGGGCCCTCTGTTTTATCGAAGGCCAAAGGAATGCCACAGTCTTCCGCAACTGACATAAAGACTCTTAACAAATGATCGCAGTCCACGCCGTCGGACGCCCCCATGAACAGAAAATCAATAGTACACCAGACTGTTGAGCCCAGACCTCTGCGTGGTCACCCAGTGTACAAAGGAGCTGAAACCGTTCAAAGTAAGCGCATGAGACCAAACAACCCATCGGCATACATCGGTCAAAGTAAAATGACCCCTCAAAATGGAAACCTAGCAACGGAAACACAGAAGGGTGGATGGGTAGCAGTCTGAAGGCCGCCTCGATATCTACTTTTGCCAACTGCGTCCGGACACCACATTGGCGTACCAGCCTCACCGCACAGTCAAATGACGTGTACTGCATTGAGCAGAAGTCCTTGGGAATGCCCGCATTTACAGAACAACCTGTTGGGTACGATAGGTTGTGAATGAGGCGGAATTTTTCTGGCGCTTTCTTAGGTATAACCACCAAAGGAGAGATCATAAAAGATGGAAAAGGACGACAATCGAACGGACCGGCAATCTTGCCCAACTCAGTTTTTTCCTCACCACCTCCGGCAGCCAAGTGGTAGACATCGAGTTCCGCACCCAATTATTGACCAACCGACCCTGGAATGGAACGACAAACCCTTCCGTGAAACCCTTCCCTAATATCTCCACAACCTCCCTGACCAGGTACCGATGGAGCAATGGGTGCATCGTATTGAGCCTCACTGGCGTAGGGGCACGGCTAAACCAATTATGGCTTAGTGACGGATGGTCCCCCTCACCCCTTCTTCAGACATTTTGCCGTGGCGTGTCCTTGGCCACAGGCGGAACAGACGTGTAAAAACTTGCAATCAGGAAAGGGACAGGAAGCTCTGTTGAACCGCCAACACACCTCAGAGGATGAAACTGATCTGGCTCCTTGGGCACCGACCCCCATACTCGAGGCCCGAAAGAACCCACCCAGAGTCGCAAGAGTGAGCCCTCCTTTGCCCGTCCCCCCCCCACCCCCAAGCCGATGACCGAGGAGCCATGTGAACCAACCATAAGTTGATATCCTGTGTCCCCCGGGACATATGGAGGTTCTCTTCCCTCTTGTCCTTGAAGGGTCCATCGTAGTTCAGCCACAACCACCCCCAGAAATGCTGAAAGGCGTCCAGAACCATGTCCGTATATGCTAACAAAAGGCCATACTGGCCCGGGTCACGACGTTCGCACCCAATTAACCACCATTTTGGCAACCTTGCATTCCCTCTGACCCTCGGCCTGTGTCTTCTCTTTCTTCTTAGCCTTCCAGCGCCCCCTGCCCTCCAGCAACCGAAATATATCTATACACTTCCTCCACCTGATCTTCCTACACAACGAGCGCGGGACCTGCTCCCATAACTCTGAAAGGGCCACCAAGGCAGGTGGGCCCCTCATCCCCTCTCTGTCAGCCATCGCCAACTCCGGGGGGGACGGAGAAGAAGAAGAGGAGGATGTGGAAGAAGAGGAGTCAGAAGAAGAGGAAGAAGCCCTATTCTATTTTCCCTTACCCCTCTTTTTTCGCCGCGCACCCCTGCCCCACGCCCGAGTAAAAGCCGATCTAATACCTGATCCTGAAGCTCCAGCACCTGCCATGGATGTCCCCGGGACTGCAGCAGGGCCATCTCCAAATGCTCTCTCTGGTTGCACTGCCGAGTCTATGATGAGCGGGGTCCGCTCCCGACCTGCCGCTGCAGATGTAGAGGGGTGTTCCGCTGTCCTATGCTCCACCTGGCCGGTCATGCCTGATACCGGCTCTGCACCCTCCACTGAGCTCTGCACCTGCAAAGACAAAAAGGAAGCAGCAGCAGGACCAGCCTCTCTGACTCCCGACCCTGCCCCAGCCCCTCGGGACGCTTCAGGCACAGGCCCCAGGGAACCCCGGGAATGCCCAATGTGTATCCACTAGTGGGGGAAACCGGCCCAGGGGGCCACTGGGGAAGGGCAACAGTCACTGCCCACGGGGGCAAATATAGGGCGGCCAAGGGCCCCACGAATAGGGGCCCCATCCTGTCGAGGAGCCACCTATGCTTGTAGGGAACCCCCCCAGAGCCCCCCCGGTATAGCACAGGAAGGCTGTGAGTGCCCAACAATCACAGCCACACTCTCCGCCCTTTGTCTACCCATGGGCTGTGAACCCCCAGGAGGCAAACCGGCCAGGCCACCATGCGTCTTGTCTGGAAAACCCGCCGCCCTCTCCTCCGCCGAAACCTCCATGCAGGCAGCAGATGGAGGGGGAGGATTTACCACGGACTCCCCGCACAAGCCCCCCCTCATCTGTCCCCCCCCCCTCTCAAAGCCAGCCCTACCATATAATAAAGGGCAGCTGTGCCCACTGGCAGCTCCACTGCCCCCGATCTCTGCGGCCCCCTCGCCTTAGAACCCACCCCTGCTTGCTTGACCTGGCTGGAGGAGTTTTTTCCTGATGCTTCCTGCCTGCCCCCATTGCAGCTTCTACTGCAATTGCAGACCTGGTTATATAAAGGCACTGATACCTCCCCTGCATTCACCCGCCCTGAACTCTCTTCAAGGGAGTCACTAGCGCAGAGGGACACCTCTGCAAGCATGTCCTCCTCCTCCCCAGCAGCTCCATTGCCCAAAGCTGCCTCCGAGGATCAGGAAACGCCCTGAACCTCGGAGGAAGCCCAGCCTTTATTCTCTCCCAACTGCCCCGCCCCCAGGAACCTCTCCTCCAATCGGAAACAAGAATTGGGCTCAAGGGCTGGCTGGCTTCTTTTAAGCCAACCAATCATTCCAGCCCCTCAGCCCTCTGGCCGAGAACACTGACCCCACCCACGCACTCCCTCCTTTCTGCCCAGAGCCTTCCCAAATGGGCCCAGCCCTCATTTAACTGGGCCCGTCGAGACAAGATCTCGGGTCTTTCTTTCTTTGCTTGAAATGTTGAGGTTTTTAAACCAGTGACGATTTCACTATTTTTGTTCTTCTACACTGTTTCCTGATGTACACAGCTTCTACTGGGCATTATTCTTTTATCCTAGATCATAAGAATGACCATCAAGCATGACACACTGAATGCTAGCTGTTATACACAATATTTTCTCTCATGAATAAAATTATATGTCTAGTGAAACTCAGTTACACATTAGCATTAAAAAAAAACATTTGAGTGAATTAGAAAAGCAATATTTAAAAGAAATGCAGTTTTACAGAGAAAAAATATGTTCATTATGTTAAGAAATGGGAGGGAAACAGACATCAGGCATTCAAGCAGATTTTATGGTGAAATCTTTGCACTAGTTCTTGGATTGTGACTTCTGTTAGCAATTAGACATTGGTCGCTGAGGTCCCTGTTCTCCTTTTAGGAAGTTGGGGGGGGGGGGGACTTGAAGAGTGCAGATAAATCTTGCACACTTAAAAGAAAGAGCAGGCTGAAGTGTGAACTTTTTATTCTGGCAAGGGAAGCAAGACTAAACGGCTCATTAAATCTGGACCTCCTTGGAAGCTAGCAGAGGTTAAGAAAAGGAAGCTAATGAGGTGTTTCTCACCCCCTTTGAGCAGCGCCCAGTCTACCCTTGTTTGCAAAATATTCTTTCTTTTAGTGAGCAGCGGAAAAAGTCAGCAAGCAACAAGCTCCAGGTGGCTCTCAAGCACTTCACTGCCAAAAAAAGAGAGCCTTCTCTAGAAAACAAGTTAAAAAGGGGCTCCCTAGAGGGGATTGGTTCAGCCTGGAAGACAGCAAAATTAGTAAAGCATGAGTACACAACACATGCTGGTGGCCAGCGTTCGGTGGAGAACTGCTAACAGGAATTAGCAAAAACTGATGGCTACAGAGCAGGGTAGGAAGCTGCGATTTGGTTTTGCACACACGAATTCTTTTTACTGCACTACAGGGTTTCAGATGTCCACCACGGTTTGACCTCTGGGAGCAGGCTGATCACCAGAGGCACATCCCTCCTCTGTGTTGTAATCGCTAACATTCAGGGCTGCAGCTTCCAACCTGTTTACAGCAAAGCTTAAGAAACATTACTTCTGATTCTTCAAAGCAAACTGCTCTCCCTAGGCTGACAATTAGCTGAAGGATTTACAGCTGGCTTAAGTATTCAACGGAGTCCAGAAAGGCTCAGTTTTACTTTAAACTCTGACTTTGCTGTCATCTCTTTTTTTTTGCAGGCGTTTTTGCGGTCTAGCGCAGCGAGGAAGCCAATGATGGAGAAAGCAAAAGACATTTGAGAATTGCATCGAAGAGTTAAAAAAGAAAAGAAGAGAATCTGAGGAGAGAAATCTAACCACAACGACTGTGACTGGAGATCTCGGAAGAGTAAAGGATTAAACGTCGCAGTCCAGAGGTGACTTGTCACCTGAGTTATGGATGTTGGTGCACCGACTTCAACCAGTGTCAGAGTCCGTACTGAGTTAGCCAGCCATCAACTCACCCCTGGTCCCTTTCAAGGTTTTATCCGTCCAGCATGTTTCTTTTGCTGAGAGGTTTTCTGTCGCCCACAGTTCCAGTACAATGTGGAAATGGATACTGACACATGGTGCCTCTGCCTTTTCACACCTGCCTTATTTTCTGCTGCTTTTCTTGGTCTACTCTTGGTCTGTCACCTGCAATGACATTGACAGAGGCATGCTGTCCCTGGAGGTCACCAACTCTTCCTCCAGTGCCGGGAGACACGTGCGGAGCTACAACCACCTCCAAGGAGATGTGCGGTGGAGAAAGCTTTTTTCCTTCACCAAGTACTTTCTCACCATTGATAGAAATGGCAAGGTCAACGGGACGAAGAAGGAGAACTGCCCGTACAGTAAGTAACAAATCCCTACAAATCTGATCCAGATGGTTGAAGTTAAATATTTACTTCTAAAAGTCCTGTAAAATGATTAAGTTGAATATTTTTACACTTAAGACACGAGTTTGTATATGTAGAGCTAACACCGCTTGTCTTTTCTGTTTGAAATCGCTGGACTCCATAGTGGCGAGGAAAAAAAGTACAGCAGAAATGTTGTGCATGGAAGTAAAAGTTTATTTGAACTTGTCAAGCTGTAAATGCATGCCTTTATGTATTCTGCACGTCAGGAGATCTACCCAAAGTTGGACAGAGGGGTTATGCACATGCAGGGGGATGATCAGAAGCAAACGCCAGCGCTAGAGGCTGTTAGCGCCATACTAGTGCCGGCGTTTGCTACCACCCTTATATGGTGTGTAGCCCCACCCAGCGCATCCCAGGATACACTGGGCAGGGCTGGACGCCGCCATTTTGCGGCATCAAAGGAAGAGGAGGGAGGCAGGCTACCTTCCTCCTCCAACCCACAAGGTAGGGGGTGGGTAGGCAGGGAGAGGGGGGCAGATTGATCACTGGTCCACCAGGGACCCTTTGCTGGGGGGTTGGGGGGGCTGGAGACCCACCAGATCCCCAGCCCTCCCTGAACCTAGAGAGGATCGTCGGGGGGGGGCAATGGTCCAACAGACCTCCAGCGGACCTCCAGCCCCCCCCTGTCGCTGGGGGGGGGGGGGTTGGTCACCCACTGGGCCACCAGGGACTGGCTGCACATGTTGAGGGGAGTTGGGGGGCTGGAGACCCACCGAATCTCTAGCCCTCCCTGAACCTGGGGGGGGGGATTGTCGGGGGGACCGGAGGTCCGCCAGACCTCCAACCCCCCGTTGCTCGGGGCAGGGGTAGTTGGGGCTGGTGGTCCCATGGACCTCCAGCCCCTGTGTTTGACAGGTTTTGGCTTTTGATAGCCCAGACCTGTTAAACAAGTGCGGGAGGATTGTGCTGAGCGCATGCTCAGGCACAATTCGCTCGCACTTCTACCTCATGATCAGCGATAATTGCGTACTTAAATTTGCATGCAATGATCATAGGTCTAATAGCGCCCCGCACTGTTCCAGCACTATTTTTGGAGCGCTGTTTGGAACAGTGTTTTTTTTTTTTTACCTCTTGCGGCCTGTAAGCAAGATTCGAAAAGATTAGACTAGTCTAAAAAGAATTAGGCATCACAGTGGTCTTAACTTATGAGGTCTTAAACTTTGAAGCGTGTTTCTGTGGAGGGTCTATGTGATCCATGCTGATGGAGTTAACTTTTATGAGATCTGTAGAACACAAGGGAGTTTCAGGCTCTGGCAAAGGTAAAACAAAAATCCTCCAGACTTGATGTAGTGTGGGTGTTGAAGTAGATCCCCGTAGACATAAAATTGAAAAATGGTTGCCTGGGCACTGACATTTGTCACCGAAAGCCGTCTGATGAACACAGTGGGGTTAGCATCACACAACTGAAAGACGAGGAAAACACTTTTTTTTTCTTATAATGAGTGATGAACTCTAATTCAGACCAAAGCCTTTCTTGCCAAAACATTGTAAGCTTGAAAGTCTGTTTTTCTTTTTTTTCAAAAGTTTGAAAAGAAAGAAGTGATACAACAGGCAGATTTTTGCAGTCTCTCACAAGTCTGCTTTTAAGACAGCACTGCAGCAATTTGAGACAAGCCCAAAAGCTTCTCTTGAAGTGCCAAATTAACCTTGGGATGGACTACTTAACAGAGACTGCGAGTTTGAGTTGCTTGAAAAGATTCCCGGTGAACTGTGCATGCAGTAGGAGGTTGGTTTAATTCCTGGAAGAGTTAAGGGATTGGCCGCTTCAAATCCAAATAATGTTCCCGCTGAACTCTTAGGACCCTATTGGACAAGTGCCCTTGAGGAGTGGGCTGTTTTTAGAGTATTTAATGTAGCCCCTCTGATGATCAGGGCCTCCTCAGAGGTGGCTTACCCACCCATCCGCCCTATGTGTAGTTTGTGATGGGCTGGATCCTGTGAGGCTGGATGTAACATATAGTAAATGACGGCAGATAAAGACCTGTATGGTCCATCCAGTCTGCTCAACAAGATAAACTCATTTTACATGGTATGTGATACTTTATATGTATTTATTTATTTAGATTTTGCTCACACCTATTTCAGTAGTAGCTCAAGGTGAGTTACATTCAGGTACACTGGATATTTCTTTGTCCCAGGAGGGCTCACAATCTAAGTTTGTACCTGAGACAATGGAGGGTTAAGTGACTTGCCCAAGGTCATAAGGAGGAGCAGTGGGATTTGAACCAGCCACCTCTGGATTGCAAGACTGGTGCTCTAACCACTAGCAGGGCACAGACTGTAAAAGTCTGCCGAGCACTGTTCTTGAACTTTCCATATCTATTCAGTTACGATCAGGGTGTAGACCATAGAAATCTGCCTAGCACCGGTTTTGCTTCCCAGTTACCAGTGTTGCCACCCAATCTCCGCTAAGATTCCGTAGATTGTGGTGGAGGGTGGCTAGGGTTGTCGCAGCGGCGAACACCCGAGCTACAGGGGTCGTGACTCATGGGGAATGAGCCATAACAATAAGCAGGGGACAAAATTGATTATCAGGGTGGGTCACAAGACCATGAAGGCCCATGCCTGCACCAGGGCTCTTGCTGTCAAGGTGGAGCTGTGAGAACTGAGATTGGCAGCAATGGATGTGGTACTTAGGTGACAAGGCGAGTCGCTGGTGGTATTTTCTGTAACAGTTTAAGTGTAGCTCAGGGTGTTACTGGTCAGATTTTCTGGTTGACAATTTAAGAGCTGTGAATAAACAAAGCTGCAGCCTACTGTTTACTTCCAGTTTCTGTGGTGTTGAATTATGCTAAACAGTGTCTGGACTTAAAGCAGGTATGAGTTAGGAAGGGGTGAAACATGTTAAAATAAATGCAAAGGGTAAAGATA
The DNA here is from genome assembly GCF_901765095.1 of Microcaecilia unicolor. NCBI lineage: Eukaryota > Metazoa > Chordata > Amphibia > Gymnophiona > Siphonopidae > Microcaecilia > Microcaecilia unicolor. The sequence continues at coordinate 84,998,053 of NC_044032.1, read as the reverse complement.
TGTGTGGGGGGGGGGGAGGGGTGATAAGGATTTCGTAGATAAGGAAGCCCTAGCTCAAATTGTTAGTCTTCTGCTCCTCTGGTCTCGGGTAACACTATCCACATGTCTGCATGTGGTGTCCTCTCTCATACCCTACTTCTGAAGGCTCTCATTTGGCTTTGCTTAATTCTTATAGCACTGCAAATATCTGGCATGTATTCACACAGTCCTGGCACAAGTATCACTGTTATGTCCGTTTCTTTTACAGTATAGTTAGGACCATAAGTTTCATTTTAAACCAGGCTCTGTTTTTTCATTCAGGCATGTTGCGTGATCTAATCGCTTTTCTAGGTTATCTCAAGTCACCAAATTTATACACAATGAGTGCCTCACTCTTTTAAATAATACCTCCTTTATTTAGATCGTAGCACACTGCGAGGAAGCCAACATTGTCAAACTATTTCAAATGACAGCTCTAAACATTGTGACTAGAAATGACACTGTGTAGCTTGTTGAATTCAACCTTATTTGGAGATCCCGCCAACTGACAAACAGCTGGGGTAACCAATAAGTGTTGTCTGGATCAGTAAGTAGAGAGTACCTACTGATTATACTCCTGTGACGTGTATGGTATCATAGTCTATCTAAAGGAAAACCATAAGCTCAGCTGTTTCAATTAATCTAACGTACAGTGCTTTTTAAACTAACAATAATGAGTGCATGTTCTTTTTCAAAGCTGTCATGGATTCTTGCTTTCAGTTTTTTCTGATTTGAATTTAGCCATTTGTTTTCATGGTCGTTGTTTATCTATGCATCTATGCATCTATGTATGTATGTTTGCAATATTACTATATTAGAAAGAGGGGGTTGTTTCCTGTCTTTTTAGTTTCTGTTTCTTGTTTGCTGGAAGCTACTTTCATCCAGCTTTCATCCAGCGTGGGTAGGACTCATTAATCTTTGTGAATCGATTTTGATTGTTTTCAAGGGATTTAAGTGATGCTGTTAGCATGCAGGCAAGCTAACAAGGCAGACTGATTGTGTCAGGCTAAAAATTAAAAGGTATATAGCAAACTAGTCTCAACATCCTAGTTCTTAAACAAATCATTTAAGTGTATATGAGTCTGGATTTGTTCAATATAATTTAGACCATACACTGTTTTTGGTTTGTTGAAGAGTTGAGAATTTTTTTTCACAACGCTGAAGAATGACATGCAGATTGTGGATGCTTATTAGCCATGAAAGATAACACTAATGCTAGAAGCTGAGCAGTAATAGCAATTGTAGAAAATTAATCTAAACTTTGAATAATTATGAATTAGTACTTATAAGCTTGTTGTCTTAAAGCTTTGCTCATCCCATCAGAGAACATAAACCATTTAACCAGAGTTGTTTTTTTTTTTTAATCATTTGCTGCAAAATAGTGCTGCTTTAAAAAGAGAATAACCATGATCATTTTCATTTAAGAGCATCTGTGTCAAATAAAATATTACAAATGAAAAGGATAGGTTTTATGTCTCATGTTTTCAACTGTATTTGCATAACTGAAATGTTACCATCATTTCCAGCAGGATGGATTCAGTGCAAGTACATGTTGTCATTAAAATACTGTGGTGTTTAACTTTTGAACTGGGATTAACTGTTAATTCAAAATCACATATCTTTAATCCATCTTGTTCATTGGTCAGTATATGAAGTTTTACTTTTAAAAAAAAAATTCAAATTAAAAGCATAATGCTGATTATTACTTATATAGCTGTAATAATACATGCAACATACTGCCAGAACATTACTCTTTCCATAGATTTTGCAACAAATGTTGTATGGTGGATTGATTTCTTTTCTTACAAATCTTATCAGACACAAAAACAATGAGACTGAAGCCTAACACTTCCTATATAGAACACATACATACAGTATTTCATTGGGATTTCATGCCAGTACCTTCACTATCAATTATTCTGTCATCTTCACTGCAAGACAGAGCAAAGTATCTGTCTTTTTTCAGGGCTAAAATATTTTGATCTAAAGCCAGGAATATCCAAATAATAAATGTATAGGAAATATATCCCTGAATGTCTAGAATTATTCAAATTCTTTCCCATGGCGGTTTTTATTTTTTGTTTGTTAAAAAAGAAAAAGAAAGAAGAGATCTTACCATTTCCCAGAAGTTACATGCTCTGGTAGACCTTATCTTTACCGCTGAAAGTACATGCTGTGATGAGTAATTAGACAGTTAAATATTCATTTACTAATGGATTGTTGCCAGTAGAAACTTAAAGAAATGGTCATTGGTATGAAATACTGAAAAAGAAATAACTATCAAAACTCCATGGAATCCAAACTGTTGAAGCAATAAAAATATGGTATGATATAGAATTGAAAATACAATGCTATGAAATATTGCAGAGACATTCACATATCACTAAGCTTGAAGAAATGTTGATTGATAATTTTATATTATATTCCTCAGAAAATTTCTTTGACGAGTGAACAGGAGGGTTGTCTGATGGGTTGGTCTCATCTGGAAGTACAGATTTAACAGGTGTTTTGTTTTTTGTTTGTTTGTTTTTTAGAAATTTGTAAGGATACTGCCCTAGCTATAAGATTGCCATTATGAAGACTTGTTGTTATTGTTGTTGTTGTTGTTATTTTGTATGTTTGTTTCTTTATTCTGTCATTTGAGAATATAGATTTCTTATTTTGTAGTCAGAACATACAAATATTTCCTTACGTGGCCTGAGTCACCCAGGCTTGGAATATATTGTTTTTATATTTTAGAACACATGTATTTACAGTAGGGAAAACCCTTTTTTTAGTGATTTCCCTTCATGTGCCTGGTTACCAAGGGGCCCTTATACTATGAAGCGGTAAAAGGGGTCCCAAGCTAGTGGCAGTGGATGTTTTTACCACGTAATGAGGCCCTTTTTGCTGCAGCGGGTTAAAAGGCTAAGGGCCCTGTTTACTAAGCTGTGCTGTAGGCACACTAGCATTTTTAGTGTATGCTAATGATAGAGAAACCCATATATTCCTATGGGTGTCTCTAGCATTAACGCACACTAATTTTTAGCACACCTTAGTAAACTGGGCCCTAAAAAAAAGAAATGGCCATGTGGTAAGATTGTACTTGCTATTTGGCCATGCAGGGGGGAGCCCTTACCACCACCCATTGAGGTGGCAGTATGGGCTCCCACACTAACCCAGTGGAAACCGGCCAGCGCATGGCTGGATAAACCCCTGTGAAAATATTTCACTCAAGGCGGTGTACAGCAGGTACAGTTTAACATAAAACTTACAACTTTGTTAACAGCATAACAATAGTAAAATAGCCAAGAATAAATATAAATACAATATTGAAACCTAATAATAGAACTATGGGCCCTGCTGTAGATAACTCGAGCTAATCTTTAGTAAAAGACCCCCTCAACTTGTGAAAAACAGGCTACCACAGAGCGTGTTAAAGCATTTTGTGGTATTTTCCCTGTTAGTGCATGCAAAGTGCTAAATACTGCTGTTTTGAATCTGGGTTTAGCTCACAGGAAGGTACCACGTTAAGACATGCTAAGCCGAAATTCTAACACCCTTTAGTAAAGGGACCCCAAACGTAGAAATCTTTGGTGAATCAGGCCTTATATGTTTTAAAATTCAATTAAAACACTTTTAAATTTAAGCACAAAACATGGCTTATATCTGTCATTAGCATGAGATGGACAATTTAGGTTTATTTTATAGTCTTTCACATTAAAACTCTACCACTCATTAGAGACTTCAGTCTGTTTATTTTCCAAAGTTACAATATTCTCCAGTGATTAACTGCATGCCAAATAAATGCATAACTCATCTGTAATCTGTGCTGTAAATACTACGTTCATTTTTCTGTATATTGTACCATAATATGATGCACATTCATGACAATTTTCTTCCATATAGAAAATAGGTCCAGTTTTCCTTTGAAAAAGTACTAGCAGATTCTCATTGGTAACACAGGAACACATATTTCTAACAACTTTTCCTGAGTGGATGCAAATACAGTTTGTAGAAATCTGCTTTGGTTATTACTGTGCAGCTCTTCTGAACAGCATTCTCATTGCACGTTACAAGAAAAGTGACAGGTGAATTGGGGATAAAATAAAGTTCTTTTTTTTTTTTTTTTTAAATAGTTGAAACTGTGCTGCCTCTGAATGTGAACTTCAAGATACTCCTAAGCACAAGCAAGGTGGCAGCAAACCAGAGAATGCAGTATTCATCCAGCCAGAAAAGAATAAGGAAATTGCTGTGATTATTCTGGGGACTTTACCAAATGACAGGAAAGAGACAAATAGTTCAATAGAAATATTTGTCTCTGGGAGCAATGCGTTCTGTCTGTGGTATTATCAACTTTGAAAAGAAAAAAGACCAGATGCAACATAAAAACAGTATAAATCTTTTTCTCAACTAGAATAGGTCATTAGGGAAAAATTAGCTGGCAAAGAAAATTCTACTACTTTTGATGTCCACTCTGAAATGATTCTTGCTGATCTCTCAGTGTTTTGTTGCTTCTCCGTTTAAGACATTGTGATGAAACAGTGGGTTTCTAAGCCTGTGAACTGTATTAATTATTTCATGAAGTGTATTCTTCTAATTGGCCAGCAAATGGCGTCTGTTTTGTGTTTTAGAGCTGTTGCAGAAAAGACTATTTTCTTTTCCAGTTTAAGCTTGTGAAAAGGCAGTTTGCAGTACCATTGGCCAGATACTTTCAAAGTTGGTACCCTGGGTACTGATTGGCCTTGGAGTTCAAATCTAGCCAGGTGGTAATGGATTTTCTCCAGTCTCGGTGTGAGGGTACATGTGTTGCCATATTGGGACAGACTGAAGGTCCATCAAGCCCAGTATCCTGTTTCCAGCAGTGGTCAATCTAGATCTCAAGTACCTGGCAAGATACCAAAACAGTACAATACATTTTATGCTGCTTATCCCAGAAATAGACTTGGGAAAATCCACTGCTTATTTTAACAATGGCTTATGGACTTTTCTTTTAGGAAGCTATCTGAACCTTTTTTAAACCCCGCTAAGCTAAATGCTTTTGCTATATTCTCTGGCAATGAATTCCAAAGTTTAATTACACATTGAGTGAAGAAATATCTTCTCCAATTCGTTTTAAATTTTCTACTTTGTAGCTTCATTGCGTGCCCTCTAGTCCTAGTATTCTTTTGGAAAGAGTAAGGAAGCGTTCATGTCTACCCGTTCCACTCCACTCAGTATTTTATATACCTCTATCATATCTCCCCTTACCCATCTTTTTCTCCAAGCTGAAGAACCCAAGCTGTTTCAGCCTTTCCTCATAGGGAAGTTGTTCCATCCCCTTTATCATTTTCATTGCCCTTCTCTGTACCTTTTCTAATTCCACTATATCTTTTTTGAGATGCAGTGACCAGAATTGCACACAGTATTCAAGGTGCGGTTGCACCATGGAGCAATACAAAGGCATTATAATATCCTCATTTTTATTTTCCATTCCTTTCCTAATAATACCTATATTCTATCTGCTTTCTTTGCCACTGCAGCACACTGAGCAGAGGGTTCAAAATATCATCAATGATGACTCCTAGATCCTTTTCCTGGTAGGTGACTCCTAACATGGAACCTTGCATTATGTAGCTATAGTTTGGGTTCCTCTTTCCCACATGCATCACTATGCACTTGTTCACATTAAACCTTATCTGCCATTTGGATGCCCAGTCTCCCAGTCTCGTAAGGTCATCTTGCAATTTTTCACAATCCTCTTGTGATATAACAACTTTGAATAACTTTTTGTATCGTCATCAAACTGACACTAGTTATTCTCATATCTAGAACATTTATAAATATGTTAAAAAGGAGCGGTCCCAACACAGGCCCAAGGGGAACCCCACTAACTACCCTTCTCCATTGAGAATACTAACCATTTAACCCTACTCTCTGTTTTCTATCCTTAACCAGTTTTTAATCAACAATAGAACACTACCTCCTATCCCATGACTTTCCAATTTCCTCTAGAGACTTTCATGAGGTACTTTGTCAAATGCCTTTTGAAAATCCAGATACACAATATTGATCAGCTCACCTTTATCCACATGTTCATTCACCCCTTTAAAGAAATGTCGTAGATTGTAAAGAGGAGAAACATCTTTTTCCTGAGACCTTGTTCAAGAATTGTCAGCAGTTAATTTCCTGAAACTTCCCAGGTGCTACCCAGGTTGTAACAAGTGTTAAAAATGTTGATCCTTATTTTGGTTATCTGTTATTGCTTGCTGTACTTTTTCACCTGGTTTTTCAAGCGTTCACTGTTCTATTGTGACAGTAAACCTGTCAGTTTATTGGCGATGTTGCCTGGACTAAGAATCCTGGTGGTTTGTGTGTTGGGTCTGGGGGTGCTTTCTAGGAACTGTGGAAGCCCCGAGAGTGTGGCTCCAGTGTCCTAGAAATCACTGGGGATAACTTGAGAGTGGGAGATTCACCGAGAGGTGAGCGGGACCTAGTCTGAGGAAGAAGGGTGCAAAGTATAAAGCACATGCCCAAGAGCAGGTGGGTCTGAGCAGTGCTAGGGATAGACCTTCCAGGTGGCCTGAGGGTTAACTCAGGCAGGTGCTAGGTATTCCATGATAGACATGTTTTGGGGTTCAGCAAGGTTCTAGTAATCTGAAGAGTAAGTTAGCAAATGACTATAATATTGTTGTCCAGGAAAGCCTGATAAGGACAAATTTCTTGACTGAGTCCCAAACATACAGGGTTCTAGGTTGACTTGCTAAGGACACATCTAGCGTCTGAGGCAGAGGAGAATCGTGATTTCATTCCCCAGGGACATTTCCTGAATATCACCTCTCCCCCCTCCCTGGGCATGCCCCCACGCCCTGATCACCAGCGGATAGTCAGTGTTGGGTCTGCGATGGGGTGAGGCTGCAACATCCTCTCCTGGCCACTCGTATTTTAAGGCACATGTGTGCAGCAGAACATCTTTTATAAGCGACGCTGCAGGAGAACAGGTGGGGAATGTTTTGATGAGGTCAGGCTCTGGGCCCATTTAAGATAGCCATTTCCCCCTCACACACTGGCTTCACAATGAGTTGCATTGCTCTGGACTCCTACCTCAGCATTCCTCTTCCAGTCCTGCCTCCTCAGTTCACGTCCTGCCTCAGCGTTCCTGTTCCAGTTGCCATCCTGTCTTAGGCGTCCCTGTTCCAGCCTTGCTTCAATGTCCTTTTGTGTGGTAACTTTTGAAGAGGCTATTTTTTAAAGACACAGGTGCATATGCTGCCTATATATAATAAACCTCCACAGCTCCATGTTTCCATACTGCATAGTTGTTGCATTTGGGATTTATTAATACACTGAGAATTGTATTATGTCACATCTTTGTATTATGTCACATCCACATTACATTATGTTGTTACCTTTTCCAAATTGCCACTGTCTGGAACCTCTGCATGGATATCTTTAACATAAATCTAGTCTAATGTGTAATTTTAAACAGCTTTTTTCTACATAAATCTGATTTACAACTACATGCTAACTCAAGCCTAAGAAAACAATACATGGAAGATATGCTGTGAAATCCCAATATGATATCAAGGTAAAGGAGACCTAGTTATCCCTCCCAAAATCTTTCCTTAGGGGTATGTTTACTAAGGCGTGTTAGCATTTTTAACTCACCCTTAAAGTTAAGGCACGTTAAACGATAATGTGCCAATACATTTCTATAGGTGTGTTATTCGTTTGACCTGTGTTAAAAACACTAACATGCTTATAGCATGCCTTTGTAAACACAGGTCTTAGTTTCTCAAGGCTGATAAGAAATCCATGACTAGCAAGTTAACTCTCCATCCTAAAATAAATCTGATATTTTTTTGGCTTTTCTTGTATTCATCTAATCAGCATCCTAAATAGGTTGTCATGCTGCAGTATATCATAAAAGAGGTCATTTGTATGAGCTTTTTAAAATTTACATCTTACACAGATTTTACTTTTTTTAAGGAAAACTCTCATTTAAAATGATAGTGTTGTCTTTCAGAATACCATTAAAATCCTCAGCTGTAGATTATGGCTCAAAAATTAAAAACAAAACCAACACAAAGAAAATAAAACAAAACAAAAATATAACTGTTCCACTATTTAATTTAATCCTGATACGTCTCCTGTGATTGTAAACAAATTTCATTATTGCCAGTAAGATTAAAGAACAATTGTATTCTCCCTTACACTTTCCTGCCTTCCACTTAGAGAGGCAAATCATTTTCCACATGTAAAACTTTTATTGCAGGAAAACAGAAGAACAGTAACCCTTGTAGGCACACAAACCAAATAATCGCAACAAGGGTGACTAAAGAAAGAGCAGCAGATGATAGCCAAACCAACGTCTTTATTATATCATCCAGGACTCAACACGAATCGTGTTTTGGCCCACACACTCCTAAGGCGTTCCAAACTTTAGGCACCTAAATCTATGCACTGAGATTTACACCAGGTTTTCGATGATGTAAATTGATGCGTGCAGATATCAGAGCTGAAATATCAACTAAGCATATTCTATAATCGATGCCTAAATCTAGGTGCCGATTATAGAATATGCTTAGTCAGTGCCGATGTTTTAAATCTCCTCCTTAGCATCTCTTATTCAGGAAGCAGTAAGTGGTCCTGTGCTTGAGCACATTCAGTCCTAGAGCATCATAGTTTAGCAGGGTTGTAGTGGAGACTGAGCGTTTCTGTTGCGCAAAACCTGCTGTATTTCTAGTTAAGATATTGGTCCTTCTTCAAATGTGCTGCCACTGATAAGGGAGTCAAAAGTCTGTATCCATATATGTCATTCCTCCTTTATATTGTAAATCCAGTTTTGTAATCCTGGATAAAAAATCAAATATGTTTCCCTACTATGACAATTTTATTTCAATCATTTTTTTCCTTTGAGTCCTATTGGATTAAGATGTATAAGGGCTTTAGAAGAGAGTTAAGTGAAGCTGGGTGAAAACTGAAGCGTGTTTGATTTCATGCCCTTATTTCGTGCTGATGTTTCACTCTGATGATGTTCTTTGTTTCCTCTGTCCAAGTCCATATGCTGGTGATAACATCCAGGTGACTCTTTGTACTTCTAAGAGAATAATCCAGCTCATGAACAGTGAGTGATATGAAGCTGATAGTGTGTTGTACTAGTCACAGCAGGAGCCAGTCAAAAAAATAAAAACTATGCAAAAGGGGCTCACATATTATTTGTGAGATAAACAAGGTCATTGAGGGGACCTTTTACTAAGCCACGTAGGCCCAATGCACACCAATTCAGAGCTACCACCCGGGTACCACGTGGCCCAGGCAGTAATTTCATTTTTTACTCATATCCACTACGCTTGCAGGAAAATATATTTTATTTTCCGGCATGTGGCGCAAACTGGGCAGTAATCGGCATTCTACACACACAAACAATTACCACTCGGTTAACATGTAAGAACTTACTGCTAAGTCAATGGGTGGCGGTAAGGTCTCAGGCCCAAAATTGACGTGCACCAATTTTTATTTTGCCATACATCCATTTTCGTCCAAAATAAAAATATATATAACTTTTCCTCTCCTCAACCCCCATTGTACCTGACACACATATACCTTATTCGACCACAATATCACCTTGTATTTGTTTCTCTACCAGACTTGGCGAATGCCTTTACGGTACTATGTAAGCCACCTTGAGCCTGCAAATAGGTGGGAAAATGTGGGATACAAATGCAACAAACAAATAAATAAATAAATGACAAGTATGTTTATTTTTCTATAGGAAATGTTTCTGATTTTCAATTTGGGAGTCTCCTTAAATTAGTAGATCTCTGTGATTTTCTGCTATTTATTCTTCTCCTTATTTTTAGCACAGGCATTTCTGTACTTTTCTGTCAAGCCATTTACTACTACTCAGAATTATGGAGTAAGCAAGTAATATTTTGGACAGCATTGTTTGCTTTTGTACCCCAGGCCAGTGCTTACTAGTAATATTTCAAAGCAAAGACAGGAGGCAATATATATTTTTGTAAAAGGAATACCTATAATCTATCAACAATCAAAAAGGATAGCCATTTTCCATCATTGGTAAATATTTGGAACAAATTCCTTAATTTTGGTTGTTTTGTACAGATAGTGCACAAAATGTTTCAAAGCAAAGACAAATTTATTAAGGCAAGTGAACTAACTAATGGATTTAAATGCTTTCTTGCTTTCCATTTCAGGTCACTAATGTTCATTCTTTAAACATTCTGTTCTAATTGGAACAGTAAATCAAGGAAGGCACTCAGCCTAGATGTTTTAATGTCAGGTGGACAACTGGACAGTGCCTTTCTTCTGCTGCTAACACATGCATCTAATTACCAGTTGAGAGCTGTTTGAGAGACTTGTAGGTTTAGATTTATCAAGAGATTTCTTTCTGTCTATAACTATGAAAAATGTTTTGATAAATCAGGACCACAGACTTGGCAACAGAGCACTGCTTATAATTAGGCTGGCCATTCTTGGGACTATCTTAGTCCAGTAGTTTATATTCTTTAGGCTTAGAAATAAAGTAGTATCTTCTTTGAATTAAAGTACTTGTCTTCAATGAAGTGTTCATTTTAAGGGAATATATTAGAATACACCAAGGGATTTCAACCCAATCCTCAGGACACACCCAGCCAGTCATTTACAAGCAATGGAGGTAATAGAGGCACATTTATTGCATTCAAATTCAATCTGGATATCCTGAAAATCTGACTGTTTGACTGGGTCCTGAGAACTGGTTTGAGAACCCCTGGATTAGACAGTAGGGATCCTTTTACTAGGGTACACCGAAAAGTAGCCTACGCTGCTGTAGATGCATGTATTGGATGTGTTCAGGTCCATTTTTCAGTACACCTGCAAAAAAAGGCCTTTTTTTGGGGGGGGGGGGTCGAGACTGGACATGCGGCAAAATGAAAATTAGCACATGTCCATTTTGGGTCCGAGATCTTACTGCCACCCATTCACTTAGCAGTAAGGTCTCGCGCGTTAACTGGGTGGTAATCGTCAGCACGTGTACAATGCTGATTAACACCCGGTTAGCGCCATGCGCAGGAAAATAAAATATATTTTCCGGCGCGCATATTGAACGTGCACAAAAAAATGAAATTACCACCTGGGCCACACGGTAGCCTGGCAGTAGTTCCAAATTGGCGCCTATGCGGCTTAGTTTTAAAAAAAAAAAATTTATTTATAACCATTTAAATTTTTACAAGCGATAAAACAACTTGCCGGAAATACAGAGAAAGTAATATATAGGAATTATTTCAGTCAGGTAATTCTATTCTCTTCCTTAGACCACTAAATAGGGAGAGTGAAACAAGAAAAGCAGATCAATTAAACAGTAAACAGAAAAAAAAGTGGTATTAATCTGATTATCCCCAGATATTACTCATCTAATTCATTATTCCACATTGATCATCTGGTTGGCTTCTTCAAGGCCAATACGGTGTATAGCCAAATCATTTCATTGAAAACATACTTATTGTCCAATGTTAGTTAGAAATAATACATCTGATTACATTCTTTCTCTTTTAAAAAACAGAAGTTATTTAACAATACATATACTTAAGTCTCTAATTCAAATCCCACTGATTGAAGTAATCCCAGTTTTCACAGGCTTCACTCCTTTTAAAGTAATAATTGAGGAAATATTTCTGAGGAAAACTTTAGGAGTCATACCCGGAACTCTGGGAAAAACAATAATCTCAATATTAATCAACTACTATAATAAAACTCACCCTCAACGTTCTGAAGACAACATTCTGAAGTCACTCAGTCACTCCCTGAAGGGTTCATGGATTCATGGTGGTGAAGCCACAACACTAACCATGTCTCTCTGCCCCGCCCTCGCATGACGGACCAATCAGAAAAAACACCCTCAACATTCTGAAACACAAAGGACCATCACAACACCGTTCCCAGGCAACACTAGGCAACGTAAGACGGACCAATCAGAGGAAACTACGTGACAATAAGGGAGGAGCATTCCCCAGCAGAATGGCTCATTATCTGTGCAGCACGGAGAGCACAGAACCACCGCTGGAACGAGAGAAGAATATTCCTGCTGTGGGTATGTGCAAAAATAGACCGGGGGGGGGGGGGGAGAAATTTTTAAATGCCTAATGCCAGTACTGAAGAGTGCCAGAGGGCCTATAGCACAGACTATATTTGGGATCATTTGACATGGAGTCAGAGGAGCCGGAAAACAACGTGCCCGTCACCATCTGGGACGTGGGCGAACAGGACAAGCTGCGGCCCAGCTGGAAGGATTACCCGCGACCCAGCCAGCAGCAAACAGCGACCAAGGACAGCACAGCACATCCCCCAACCCCCAAGCAAAAAAAAAACAAAACAAAAAAAGACACACATCAACAACCTGCACACATACCGCACCCTCACACACACACACACACACACACACACACACACACACACAAAATAACTATGTGACACATACACACACACAAAAAAAAAGCCACATGCTAGCGCCCGTTTCATTGATTTCGGAAACGGGCCTTTTTTACTAGTTTATAATAATATTCATTTTATTATTCAAAGTTTCTGGTCTATTATCATTTTCAAAATCATAGCTACTTCTTGCTCATGTAGAATCATTTGTTATATCAATTTTTCACTCTTAAAGGGTTCAGTTAAATTGTCCATGTAACTCTCTAATAAAATTATATCTGAAACAAAATTATTTACTGCCATCGTTAGGTCACGAAGCGCCTTCCAGATGGTATTCAATGTAACCTCCATGGGAGCCAAAAACTCCAAATTGATTTCTCTTAGGTGTTTAGGAGTGGTTCTGCCGATTCGGGTTCTGCTGTAAACGTCCTCCATTTCAGCCTATGCCTCTAACTCACTCCTGCACTCCTTTGGACATGGTGGTTGAATCATTCGGAAGCGATGGAGTTGTTTTTTCCAGGTCCAAGAGCGTCGACGCTCCTTCGCTGGCACTAATCAAAGGACTCGCCAACCCTTTCATCTGTGGGCAGTTCGTCGCGCAGCTTAATGGTAGCCCGTGTTAATAACTTCCTCCCTATGGGGGTCCTTTACAAAGACGCACTAGCGTTTTTAGCTCCTGGTAGTAAACACTGAGACACCCATTATCCTCAGGATTCTATATAACACGCCTAGCATGGTGCGCCAAAATCAAAGCGTATTCTGTAACAACATGCATAACTTAATTGGCTTAACAAGCCAATCAATGTTGTTAATAGTACTTAAGCAATAATGAACACTAATTGGCAATAATTAGAATTTCTACGCACAACTCCCTAAGCATATTCTATAATGTGCTGCACCTAAATTTTAATGCGTGCCTAAATTTTAATGCACGCAGGCAAAAAGGGGCATGGTTATAGGTGGGGAAATGAACGTTTCATGGGCTTTCCAAAATTTATGCGCATTGTTATAGAATCTGGCTCTCTGCGCTTAAATCTACATGCTGGGATTTACACTACATTTTCATTGGTGTAAATGGAGGCACATAATTTTAGGCAATAGCATATCAACTAAGCATATTCTACTCCCATGCCTAAGTATAGGCACTGCTTATAGAATACGCTTAGACGGAAATGTTTTCTGCATGGATGTTCTAGGTGCCATATATAGAATCTGACCCTATATTCCTATGGGCGTTTACTGCCAGCTGATTTCTACCATGAGCTAAAAACGCTAGCTTGACTTTGTAAAATTCCCACTAAGTCTCATGGGGTCAAACTGGATAGGGATTTTTCACATGCTTTTGAGGTGAAATTTACCAATGCTGAATGCCTATTGCTTTCAATGAGGGTAATTGTATAAAGGGGCACCTAGCTGAAGAGGGCAAAAAAGCACCTGCGTAGGTGTAATATTATAAGAATGCATAGGCCCCTATGCATCTTTATGTAATACTACAACATAAAAACCTAACACTAATAATATACCTAAATAACAACAGCTTACTTATTGATAGTTGACCTCAGTGGCAACTTGTTTCACAAGGACCACTCAATCCATGGTTCGCCTGCCTCTCCATAGGTCAACTTTTACTTGCTTTCTATAATTTTTTATTCCTACGTAATACTGCTTATAAAATTTTTTATAATGATTTGTAAAACATTATTTTATCTCAAGTGAATATCGGGACCCACCGCCAACATGGGCCATGCTTCACCAGTGGCTGTGTCAGGGTAAAGTTTGGGTCTTAAATGCCTAGTCCATGTGTTCATGCTGTATAATTTATGGAACCCTGCTAATGTTAGACTTATGAAGAACTAAAAGAGTGATTTATTGAGGTCCTTAAAAAAAACTAGCTTAAATGACATAAATTGTGTTTATATCACCTAGATTATTTAAGTATGCATTATTTATTGGTAAATAGGTCCACCTGAATTAAATGCAATTGGACCGATTTACCAATAAATAATACATACTTAAACAACATGTTTTTATCCATGTCAGTACACTGCAGTACCTTTTAAGCTTTCTTGAATTCAGATACAGTTTTCATCTCCACCATCTTCACTGGGAGGCCATTCCTTGAATTCACCACCCTTCGTATGAAGAAGTATTTCCTCAGGTTACTTCTGAGTTTATCGCTTTTCACCTTCATCCTATGCCCTTCATTCGAGCTTTTTTTTCACTTGAAATAGGCTCACCTCCTGTGCATTTATGTCATAGGTATCTAAAGGGCCCTTTTACAAAGACCCATAAGGAGCTACTTGCGTGCAGCGCACATTAAATTGGCATTACCACCCAGCTAGCATGTGCATCTGGCAGTAATTCTGAGTTTGGCATGCGCCAAAAACCTGTGGTAGAAAATAATATTCTATTTTCTACCAGGGGGGCGTTCCTGGTGGTATTCAGTGATTGGCGGCATGCTCTAGACAGTTACCATGTGGGTAACACATGAGCCCTTACTGCAATGGGCGTTGTTAAGGGCTCAGGCAGTAAATAGATGCATGCTGGTTTTAATTTTGCCACACGTCCATTTCCCAGCCCCCCCCCCAAGAAACCCTTTTTTCCAGACGTGTCCAAAACATGCGCCCATACTACCGCAGGCCACTTTTTGGCGCGTCTTTGTAAAAGGACCTCTAAACATCTCTATCATATCTTATCTTTCCTCTCCCATCTTTCTTCCAAAGTATGAATACTGAGATCTTTAAATCTGTTTCCATACGCTTTATGACAAAGACCACGGACCATTTTAGTAGTTACTCTCTGGACCAACTTCATCCTGTTTATATCTTTTTGAAGGTGTGGTATCCAGAATTGTATACAATATTCTAAATGAGATCTCACCAGAGTTTTTTACAGAGGCATTATTCCCTAATTTTTCCTGCTGGCTATTTCTCTCCCTATGCACCCAAACATCCTTCTAGCTTTTGCCATCGACCCTATGATTGTAGGCCCTCCGGGGTCAGGGAAATGCCTACTGTACCTGAAATGTATGTAAGTTGCTTTGAGCTTCCACTGAAAGGGTGTGAGCTAAATCCAAATACTAACAACAGATATAATGGGGAAAAAACAGACATGGAATAGCCTCTCAGCATGAATCTAATATAGTTTCTAGTTTATGCAAAGTTTCTACCCTGCCTATAGGAAAAACCATTGAGACGGCTTACAATCTAAGTTAAAAGGGAAGAACATACAAACAAGATACAATAGGAAAAAGGTGAGAACTACAATATACATAGAAAAGAGAAGAGGGTAAAAACATATAGGGATATTGCGTTTATAGTCAGATCCACAGCAGAAACTATTAGGTTTCAGAACCAGCATGAGAATAAGTAGTATCATTACACAGTAGAAACAGCATCCTTAAAAAGAAAAGTTTTTAAGTCTGATTTGAAAGTATTCAAACAGGAGCATTGTCTTAGATGAACTGGTAAGGAGTTCCAGTGTACTAGAGCTTGAACTGAAAATATGTCTAGTATGTTCGTGGTGTATTTCCCTATAAGTAGGTATGTTAAGGCGATGATGTTGCGTGGTGTATTTCCCTATAAGTAGGTACGTTAAGGCGATGATGTTGCATTGATCTGAGGGGTCGCAAGGGATCATTTGGGATTAAGTAATATGCCAGGTAAAGTGGTTCATTAGCAGTACAAGTTTTAAATACCAAGAACATAATTTTACATGTAATGCAATGTGTTATTGGTAACCAGTATGCATTTATCAAGTATGGCATAACATGATCAATTTTTTTTAAACCGTTAATTAATTTAATAGCTGTATTTTATACAGTTTGTAATCACTGTCAGTCCTTTACATGAACATCCATATATAAAGAGTTGTGGAGGGGCATTTTCGAAAGGGACGTCCAAGATGCGATTTGGACATCCTTGCAAAACATCAGAATCCAGGCCCATATTTTCAAAAAAAGATGGATGTCCATCTTTCGTTTCGAAAATACCGTCAGAGATGTCCAAATCCTTAAATTTGGACGTCCCTAGACATGGACATTTCTGACTTTTGGCGATTTTCGAAACCAAAGACGTCCATGTCAAAAACTTCCAAATGCAAGCCATTTGGATGTGTGAGGAGCCAGCATTTGTAGTGCACTGGTCTCCTTGACATGCCAGGACAGCAATCGAGCCCCCTAGGGGGCATAGAAGTGGACTTCATAAAATGCTCCCAGGAACATAGCTCCCTTACCTTGTATGCTGAGTCCCCCCAACCCCCCCCCCCCTCAACTACCCACAACTGTACACCACTACCATAGCCCTTACTGGTGAAGGGGGGCACCTAGATGTGGGTACAGTGGGTTTGTGGTGGGTTTTGGAGAGCTCGCTGTTTCCTCCACAAATGTAACAGGTAGGGGGGGTATGGACCTGGGTCCGCCTGTCTGAAATGCACTACAGTACCCACTAAAACTGCTCCATGGACCTGGGTATGACATCTGAGGCTGCCATAGAGGCTGGCACGACATATTTTTAAAGACTTTTTTGAGGGTGGGAGGGGATTAGTGACCACTGGGGGAGTAACGGGAAGTCATCCCCAATTCTCTCTGGTGGTCATCTGGTCATTTCGGGCAACTTTTTGTGTCTTATTCGTAAGAAAAACACATCCAGGTGAAAACGTCCAAGTGTTCATCAGGGACATCCTTGTTGTTTTCGATTATGGGTCAAAGACGTCCAAGTGTTAGGCACACCCAAGTCCCGCCTTCGCTATGCCTCCAACACGCCCCCTTGAAATTTGGATATCCTTGCGATGGATTGCAGTTGGAGACATCCAAAATCGGGTTTCGATTATACCGATTTGGACGTCCCTGGGAGAAGGACGTCTATCTTCCATTTTATGTCAAAAGATGGACGTCCTTCTCTTTCGAAAATGAGCCCAATAGACCAAACAGATCTGATTAATCTACGCCTATAGAAAGAGAGTTGAACAACCAATGATTTCTGGGAATACAAAGAAAGGTTATTATCCAGAAGTACTCCTAAGAGACGAGTGGACTGTACTAAAGGGATGGTTATCTCATCTATCAATATGGGAAATGGGAGAACAGATTGACTCTGATTGGAGAAAAGAATAGATTTGGACTTTTAATGATTTAGAATGAGTTTATTAACATGAAACCATGGATTAATACACTGAAGCTTGACCAGCCTATCTGAGATTTCCCCATGGGCTAAATTCTAAAAATCTAGCAAGATTTCATCAGGCCTTGCATCCACGATTTATATTCTGTGGAGTTTTAGCTTTTACAGATGCTAAAGGAAATGAAAGCCTTAGGCAATATATGGTCTTGAGTCTGTATCTTTATCACCCCAAACAAACAAAAATCTGTAAAAGAAAAAAATACAATATATTACAGATCACTCCAGGCAATAACCACTTAGGTTTTCCACAGACATTTGCTGGAAAACAGAAGAAATTCTTGGGGTTTACCATGTATGTGAAGAGAAAGCCACTAACCTTTTTTTTTTTCCAAAATTACCTAATTTGGGAAAGAGCAGTCAGGGTAACCAAGGAGATTTTTTGAGTAGCCTAGATAATTAACTTTTGATCACCTGTTTGATTATCAATGCATGTGCTATTATTTAATACAGGGACCAGTCAGTGTTTGAGTGAAGAAAGTAAATCACTATAATGTGCTGAGAGCCATAACAACACCCAGACTGCTGCCCAGAGGGAAGAAATAAGAGCCTCTCCTACTTCCACTGTGATTCTTGGACAATTTTTCAGGCTCAGGATAGGGAAAGAGGTAGGAGTTATCAAGCCATTTTGGCAGTGATTCAAACTGTTTCAGTATCTTGAGGTTGTGGGGGGGGGGGGGGGGGGGGGAGAGGGAAGGAAGAGCCACTCAGACCACCAGGGGACATGGAGGCAGGAAGAACAGATCTCACACTGGCTCTCACATTTTTGTGTATGTGCAACATTTAACAAGCTACTGGGCAACAAATTTACATAGGTAACTTTCTTCAGGTAACTTATCTTGATCAATTCTGACTTAACATTTTCTGGATAACTTTATCAGGGCCGCCGAGAGGGGGGGCAGGGGGGGACAAAATTCCCCTGACCCGGGCCTCCAAGGGGGGCCCGGCGCCGCAGTCACACCTGCCCTCCGTTGTCGACTGTCTGCCATCGGGCCGGGCCCCCTGCATTGAAATCACAGCACCTCTCACCTCCATGTGAAAGCCAGGGCAGCAGATTGCCTCCCTTTGGGCCTCCTTCCCTCCCTGTGTCCCACCTTCGTCTGACGTAACTTCCACGAGGGCGGGACAAAGGGAGGGAAGAAGGCCCGAAGGGAAGCGATCTGCTGCCCTGCTGCCTGCAGCGCTTTCACACGGAGGTGAGAGGAGCTGTGATTTCAATGCAGGGGGCCCGGCCCGGTGGCGGATGTAGGGGGGTGGGTGGAGGGGGGAGCGGCGACCTCGGGGGGGGGGGGGGGGGCCCAGCCCAATCTGTCAGCTGCCCTGACTTTACTTGGATAGCTTTCCCATCCACAGTTTTAGTGAATATTGACTTCATCTTTGTCAAATAGAATCCTTTAGATCATCTGAGTTTTATATCTTTCAGCACAGTCTGTTTCACTAATCAGCAGCATCCACAAAACATTACTATCTACCTTGGAAGGCTAGTTCTGTGTTTCCCTCTCTTTGAAATTCCCTTCAGAAAAAAGCCATTAGAAGTTCAACACTGCAAAAAGACAACATTATTTTTCATTATGTTTTCAGTCATTAAAAAAAAAAGACACAAAGAACAAAGTTTCATTGTTTTAATAGAAACAGAGAAAAATGAAAGCAGATGAAGACCATATAGCCTATCCAGTCTGCCTATCCATGCCATCTACTCTCCCTTTCATTCCCTTAGAGATCCTATGTACTTGTCCCAAGCTTTCTTGAATTCAGATACAGTTTTCATCTCCACCATCTCTCCTGGGAGGCCATTCCACAAATTCACCACTCTTTCTCAGGTTACTTCTGAGCCTATCCCTTTTCACCTTCATACTATGCCCTTCATGCCAGAGTTTCCTTTCACTTGAAAGAGGCTCGCCTACTCTGCATTTATGTCACATAAGTATTTAAACATCTCTATCATATCTTCCCTCTCCCACCTTTATTCCAAAGCATACATATTGAGATCTTTCAGTCTGTTTCCATATGCTTTATGGCAAAGATCATGGACCATTTTAGTAGCGGCTCTCTAGATCAACTTCATCCTGTTTATATCTTTTTGAAGGTGTGGTCTCCAGAATTGTACACAATACTCTAAATGAAATCTCAGCAGAGTCTCATACTGAGGCATTATCACCTCCTTTTTTCCTGCCGGCCATTCCTTTTCCTATGTACCTATGCTTTTGCCATTTCTTTTTCTACCTGTTTGGCTACTTTACGATCATCACATACAATCACATCCAAGTCCCACTCCTTTTTCATGCACAAAAGTTCTTTATCTCCTAAACTGTACCATTCCTTCTAGCAAGTATTAGGGTTCTATAAACATGTTAGTATGTACTATTTCCAAATGTACCACACACTACAGTGTTTTAACATTCATTAAAACAGATGAATGGGGAAGTAAGAGAAGTAATTTCTTGATTAATTATGCTTTGATTAGTTAGCACAGTCTCTGCTGGTATAGGTATTTTATTTATTTATTTAAAAATTTTCTATTCCGCACGATCCTATAAATCTCATATTTTGAGGGCTACAAGGTGTCCCTGTACCTGGAAGCCTTGGAAGATGTATAAGATGTCACGTTCCTGGGAAAGGCAGAATTTTCCTAAACTGATCTATGTTTACACTTGTGGGATGTATTTATGGAGATATTTGGTGCTAGAATATTTGCTATAAAGCCCAAGTTTGGAAGGAAAACCTTATTTTTTGGACGTATCCGCTCTTCCTACGGAGGTGGCTGGGACTCATGGCCAGATTGCTTGGGCTTTGTTGACCTGGGTTCTTGGATCACAGTGGTCCAGGAGCAAAGCCTTTTTGTGTCTTTGTCCATTTCCACTTCTGGCTAGGTCCATGGATTGGGAAAAAGGTCTTTAGTTTTATTCTGTTTACCACACAGGAGGTGAGCAAAATGAGATGTTTCAAAGAATGAAGATACAAAAAAAAAACAAAGTCCTTAGAATCAAGTGAAGAAAGTATGATGATAAAGTAAATGAGGAGTAGATTCCTCACCCAAGGAATTCCTTGATGAAATCTCAATAGGAGCCTGCAGTTACCCATATAGCTGTAGTTCATCCTGTTATTTCTCTTTAACTGAACTAGAAACTCTGTGTCTGCTTTTTGCTACAGCAGAGATATTAGTTTTGTCTTTTTCTTCAATAAAGATGCTTATTCATGTTCAGCCACTAACTACCTGAGCAGTTACTACTACTACTAATTATTTCTATAGCACTACTAGACATACACAGTTCTGTACACATTTATATACAGGAACTTTTCTCTGTTCCTAGGGGGCTCACAATCTAAGTTTTTTGTACTGGGGACAAATGGAGAATTAAGTGACTTGCCCAAGGTCACATGGAGCTGCAGTGGGAATCAAACCCAGGTTACCAGGGCCAAAGCCAGTTGTACTAACCATTAGGCTACTCCTCCACTTGTTGGGAGGAGTTATTGCTTGGTGGTGCAAACCCCTGAGACACATCCATGAAAATAAGGCCCTGAAGTAGCATTCCTTTCCTTGACTGATATGAGCCCATAGTGAAGTGGGAGTCCTGACACCGAATTTCTACCTGGTCCCCTGATTCTTCCATTCACAATAAAATGACATAAAAATAGACATACAAAACAGAGAGATCGATTGATTTATGAACTTCATTTATCACTTACCACACATACACTAAAATGGTTTTCATATAAAGCAATGGGCCAAATTCTATAAATGGCTCCTTAAAAATCAACGCTGACAAACCACATGGTTAGCATGATTCCATAGAATATACACACGTGCCGTTCTGGTGACTAAAATGTAGGCACACCCATTTAGGCCACTTAAAACCGGGCCTAAATACCTGCACTTAAGTTAGGTGCAGATTGGGTGTGTTCCATAATAGTGCGCATAGTTTTTTGAAATGCCCAAAACCTGCCCATTCCACATCCATGGCCATGTCCTCTTTTTTGTCTGCATGCATTAGAATTTATGCATACTGCATTGTAGAATATACCTAGAAAGTTGTGCACGTACATTCTAATTAAAGCCAGCGCCGCTAATAGGTTAAGTGTCAATTATCAACGCTGATTGGCTTTCTAATCAATTAAGTTGTGCGTGCAATTTGGCCATGCAGCCAAATTAGAGTGCACAAGTTAAGGCACCATATGTAGAACTGGGGGGAATATCAATGCAAAATAAAACAGCATACTTCTGAACAAAATGTGTAATATAAGTATACATTATATATAAACAATATAAAAGAAGAAAATTAAAACATTTGTATAATTGGTTGTCAGTGAGTGTGTTCCAATCTCTGCCCTGGTTACTGGATTTTATGATAGTCAACAGTCAATCCGATGGTGTAGTAGACCACCCAAGGTGAACATTTTACTGATCAGGGATGACTAGACCCCTCTAAAGATTAGCATGGTCTTATCATAAGATTTAGACTCAAGGGATTATCATGTATATGGATGTCGGTATGTAGTATTTTTAAGTTCTTAACCAAAAAGCTAGACTGAAGTTTTACTGTTTATTTACAGTATAAGTTAATGACAAAATCCAGTCCACAGTCAGTTCTCTGTGGTTATCTATAGAGCTGCTTGCAAGATAAGAAGCAAAAGACCAGAATAAAAATGCTGCCTCAAACTGCCTAGAATTGATTCCCGCAGGTGTCTCTTTTCCATTAAACTGATCTACTACTACTACTACTACTATTTAGCATTTCTATAGCGCTACAAGGCGTACACAGCGCTGCACAAACACAGAAGAAAGACAGTCCCTGCTCAAAGAGCTTACAATCTAATAGACAAAAATAATAAAGTAAGCAAATCAATTAATGTGTAGAGGAAAGAGGAGAGGAGGGTAGGTAGAAGCGAGAGGTACAAGTGGTTACAAGTCAAAAGCAATGTTAAAGAGGTGGGCTTTCAATCTAGATTTAAAAATGGTCAAGGATGGGGCAAGACTTAGGGGCTCAGGAAGTTTATTCCAGGCGTAGGGTGCAGCAAGACAGAAGGCGCGAAGTCTGGAGTTGGCAGTAGCGGAGAAGGGAACAGATAAGAAGGATTTATCCATGGATCGGAGCGCACAAGAAGGGGAGTATTTTATTTTGTTACATTTGTACCCCGCGCTTTCCCAGTGTCATCTGCCTCTACTGTTATAAATGATGTCTTTTATGTTCTGAAAGGCTGGATAAGAAAATATAAATTAAAGCTTAATACTGAAAACACTAAGTTGTTGCTTATTAAAAACTCATCAGTCCCAGAAGAGACTAGTTTAATGGTTGATCACATGGAGGGGTATTTTCGATATGACATCTAAATCTGACTTTGGGTGTTTTGCAAGAAACATCCAAAAATCGATTAGCGAACATGAACATTTTCAAAGCTATCTTTTTTTTTTCTTTGAAAATGGCTATTTCCTAGATGTTTTCTAGACATTTTGGACTAGATACTATATGTCATGCCTAAAAAATCAGCACTGAAAAAAACATATGCCTAGGAATATTCTATAAAGTATGCCTAAATTTAGGTGCACTTTATAAAATATGCCTAGATTTGGGCACAGTTTATAGAATACGCTGAGCGCTCATCTGCGTGACTAAATTTAGTCACAGACAGTTACACCAAGTAAAACTTGTTGTAAACGCCGATGCCTAAATTAGGCGCAGACCAGATGTATTATATAACAATTCACATAGGTCTCACACCCCACCCATTCCATACTCATAGCCATGTCCTCTTTTCAGCTATGCCCCTTAGAATTCATGTGCATCGCTTTACAGAATGTGCTTAGACAATTATGTGCATAAATTTTAATGCCAATTAGTATCAATAATTGCTTGTTAATTGGCAATTATTGGAGTTAATTGGTTTGTTAGCTAATAAGTCGCACGCGCAAATCCAGAATATGGCCAGGTATGCACCCGTAATTTAAGTCATGGGTTTGTGCTTAGTGTGTCTATCTTTTTGGACCATTAAAAAAACATCCAATTGAAAAACACACAATCAAGCCATTGGGATGTAGGAGGAGCCAACATTTTTAATAGACTGACCACATGGACATCCCAGCAGAGCAATGGGGCACCCTAGGGGGCATTGCAGTAGACTTCACATAAAAGGTCCTAGGTACACATCTCACCCTTACCCCCTTATATGGTGAGCCCTCCAAAAACCTACTGTACCCAACTATTCACCACTACAATAGCCCTTATGTCTGCAGCTGTCACCTATATGCGTGTGTACAGTAGGTTTTGGGGGGTTTGGGAGGGCTGACACTTTCTACTACAAGTGTGGATTATGGGCCTGGGTCACCTTCTCTACAGTGCATTGCACCAACCACTAGGCTACTTTAGGGACCTGCTTGCTGCTCTAATAGGACTGGC
Organism: Microcaecilia unicolor; assembly: GCF_901765095.1. Classification (NCBI taxonomy): domain Eukaryota; kingdom Metazoa; phylum Chordata; class Amphibia; order Gymnophiona; family Siphonopidae; genus Microcaecilia; species Microcaecilia unicolor. Next base: position 84,974,079 of record NC_044032.1, on the reverse strand, counting down.
AATAACATCTGAAGCTCTCATAAATGCTGGTAGGTACTGTTTCATTCACATCTTTGGGGGGGGGGGGGGGGGGGGGGTCAGTGACCGCTGGGGGAGTAAAGGGGGTTTATTCCTTTATTCCTCAAGTGGTCATCTAGTCATTTAGGGCACTCTTTTGTGGCTTAGTTCTTATTAAAACAGGTCTAAACCAAAAAGCCCAACTTTTAGACCTGGACGTTTTTATTTAATTCCATTTTGGCAGAAAGACATCCAAGTGATAGGAATGTCCAAATACCACCCTTAACATGCCCCCTTGTCATTTGGACACATTGCAGATGAACAACATAAAAAACATCTAAAAAATTGGTTTCAAAAATAGCAATTTGGATGTTTTTTACTAGAAAAACATCCATCTGCCGATTTATGTCATATTTTGGATGTTTCTCTCTTTCAAAAATGAGCCATCAACTCTCTGACTCTATTCAAATTTTAGGTGTCCATTTACTAAGCTTGCAGTAAAAAGGGTCCTGTGGCAGTGGTGGGGCCATTTTTCCCATGCACCAGGGCCCTTTTTACTGCAGTGGGTGGTGGTAAGGGTTCCTACGGTAACCCGGTAGTAACCAGGCAGCGACGCTAGTTAGTGCTGCGGTAAAAATTCCCAAAATATTATCTGGCATGCCAGAAATGGCATGTGCTCAAGCCAGTACTACCGCCGGTGGCCGAGTTGGGCTGGCGGTAGTTCATAAAAGGCTCCCTTAGGTATTTATTTGGACTCCACTTTTTCTTTATATGTGCAAGTAAATAGTCTGATTCAAAGGTCTTTTTTTTAATATAACCTTTGTCGTGTATGTAAATATTTTGACCAACACCATTTCTATTTAATTGTTCAAGCCCTATTATTGAGTCTTTTGGACTATTGTAATATTATCTACTTGGGTTGTTAACAACTCTTGAAAAAGCTCCAAACAACTGTGATCTATTCTTTGAAGAAAACAGACCATATATCATCCACATATCTAACCACCCACTGGCTTCCTATAGCCACAAGAATCCAATTAAAAATTTTCTGTATACTATATAAGGTTCTAAATGGTTTAGCTCTGCAACATTTGTTAAGTCACTTTGGGGTCGTTTTACAAAGGCGCTTAAGGGCCTACTCACATGCAGCGAGTGTCAAATCAGCATTACCGCCCGGCTAGCGTATGTGCCTGGTGGTAATTCCGAGTTTGTCTCGCACTGAAAACCCATGGTAGAAAATGATTTCTACTTTCTACCATGGGGGCATTCCTGGCAGTAATCAGCAGTTGGCGCACGCTGTACGATTACCTAGTGGGTAACGTGTGAGCCCTTACCACTAAGTCAATGGGTGGCATTAAGGGCTCAGGCCATAAATAGATGCACATTGGTTTTAATTTTGCTGCATGTCCATTTCCTGCCTCCCCCCAAAAAAACAACTTTTTTCCAGTGGAAAAACTACCGCAGGCCACTTTTTGGTGGGCCTTTGTAAACGAGCCCCTTCGTATTTGTACCTGTTCATCAGAGTCGAGAGATTAGCCAAATATTTACTTATCCTTCATTGAGAGGAATGAAGAAGATTGAGCTATTGGATTCCTTGATATCATTTCAGGGTGCTAGACTTGATAAAACTATTTTAAATTATTTGCTGTGTTCCTTAAATTATAGGCATTTTAGAAATTTGATAAAACATTTTTACTTAGAAAATTTGTGATAGGGATTGATCTGATGTATTAAGTCCTACTTCCTGACTTTTTGGCCAAAAATTGTACTTTTCTAGTATTGGCCTGGAGGGCACCTATGCTGTGCCTATTCTATAAAGGGAAGTAGTTGCCTAATTTCCTTTATAGAATAGTAGTGTAACAAGTGAAACATGCTCCTACAATTTAAGCCATAGATCTGCCATTAATGTTTGTACCTAAATGCTGGACATACACACATCACATGCAACATTCTGTGGACCCTGTTTACTAAGCCGCGTAATAGGCCTATCAACCATGTACGTTCATTAACCATGTACGTGCCTACAATATCCCTATAGGCGCATAAACGGTTAGCATGCACGCTAATTGTAGGTGCACTAAAAATGCTAATGCACCTTAGTAAACAGGGGCCTATAAGTTTTGCGCGTAAGTGTGATTATGCCCAGATGCTGCTTATGGTTAATACTATAATCATTTATGTGTACAAATGTAAGCATCCTCTTTATAGATTTACCCTGATGGTGTGCATATGCTACAGTTTTTAAGGGGGTGTTTTACTAAAGATTAACTTGAGTTATCTGCAGCAGGGCCCATAGGAATAAAATGTGAACTGCTGTAGATAACTCGATCTAACCTTTAGTAAAAGACCCCCTAGATTACTGCACCAGACAAGCACTTGTATTTTAGCTGGTGTGTAAAATAAAAAATAGTGCATTGATGCCATGGCATTTTAGCATAAGAACATAAGTGTTGCCATACTTGGACAGACCAAAGGTCCATCACGTCCAGTATCCTGTTTCCAACAGTGGCCAGTCCAGGTCACAAGAACCTGGCAAGATCACAAAACAGTAAAACAGATTTTAAGCTTCTTATCCCAGAAATAAGCAGTGGATTTTCTCAACTCTATCTTTTTTTTTTAACTTTATTTATTGATTTTAAAGCAACATAATATTTATAAAAACTTATAACAGCATATAATATGGAACAGTGAAGAAAAAACAAAAAACATACAGGTCAGTGAGCTGATAAAAATAAAACAGGACAGTTTGCACAACATACTTTAGAGAGCTAATTCCCTTCACAAGTCACATAGTTGTCTAGCAGCGACCATGCTCTATGGAAAGAGGAGATGCAACCGAATCTTATGGCAGCCAGTTCCTCATATCGCCTATAAGAACACAGCAGATTCCACCATTCATGATATGAAACAAGCTGATTATTCTTCCAATGCAATGCAATCAGATGAAGAGCAAGAGAAATCATTAAGTTAAACAGTTTGGCATATTTAGGAGGAAGTGACAAGTCAGGAGTCGAAGCCTTGAGGATTATTAGTATTTTAAAAGAAAGAGCATCTTGGATTGTAAATATTTTCTATCTTAATAATGGCTTATGGACTTTTAGGAAATTATCCAAACCTTTTTTAAAACCTGCTAAGCTAACTACTTTTACCACATTCTCTGGCAACGAATTCAGTTGAGCGAAGAAATATTTTCTCTGGTTCGTTTTCATTGTGTGCCCCCTAGTCCTAGTATTTTTTGAAAGAGTATCACAAGAGTTTATAGGATGTACATGCTTAAAAAATATTGCATTTGTTTTGATGCCATACTTTTTAGCATTTCATTTGTTTTGATGAATAGGTCTCCACGTGCATATTGTCTGTAAATATCAATGAGAAGGAGAGCTCTCGCCTTACTGAGGCTGCTTTTAACTCTTAATATATGGTTCTCCAGAGTATAGCCATATTGCTCTTGTTTGTTCTGTATGTCTTGACTAGTTTTTAAGTTCTACATGGAAGGGGCTGTCTCTTGTACATCTAGTAGCACCAGAGAAATAGTAGTAAATCAACCTGAAGAGGCTGATCCATTCCATCTTCCCCATTTTTATGCAAAGACAGGACATTCCTTAGGGGGCTCTTTGCCAAGCAGAATATATAGCTTGGCTTAGGAGTGCATTCATTTGGTCATCAGAAAATTTCACAACTTCCACAAGATCTGGTGTATTGCAAATTAACATTTATGTATGTTAAAGATGAATGAAATTAGGAACCTACAATGTTTCCAATATCATCTTTATGCTGATGACACCCAGCTTTATCTCTCCACACCAGACATCACTGCAGAAACCCAGACCAACGTATCGGCCTGCTTATCCGACATTGCTGCCTGGATGTCCAACCACCACTTGAAACTGAACATGGCCAAGACCGAGCTTATTGTCTTCCCTCCCAAACCCACTTCTCCTCTCCCTCCACTCTCTATCTCAGTTGACAACAGCCTCATCATTCCTGTCTCATCTGCCCGCAACCTCGGAGTCATCTTCGACTCCTCCCTCTCCTTCTCTGCACTTATCCAGCAGATTGCCAAGACCTGTCGCTTCTTCCTCTATAACATTAGCAAAATTCGCCCTTTCCTCTCTGAGCACACCACCCGAACTCTCATCCACTCTCTCATTACCTCTCGCCTTGACTACTGCGACCTACTCCTCACTGGCCTTCCACTTTGCCATCTATCCCCCCTTCAGTCCATTCAGAACTCTGCTGCATGTCTTATCTTCCGCCTGGACCGATATACTCATATCACTCCGCTCCTCAAGTCACTTCACTGGCTTCTGATCAGGTACCGCATACAGTTCAAGCTTCTCCTATTAACCTACAAATGCACTCGATCTGCAGCCCCTCCTTACCTCTCTACCCTCATCTCCCCTTACGTTCCTACCCGTAACCTCCGCTCTCAAGACAAGTCCCTCCTTTCAGTACCCTCCTCCACCACCACCAACTCCAGGCTCCGCCCTTTCTGCCTCGCCTCACCCCATGCCTGGAATAAACTCCCTGAGCCCATACGCCAGGCCCCCTCCCTGCCCATCTTCAAATCCTTGCTCAAAGCCCACCTTCGGCACCTAACCACCATACCTTTATTCAGGAAATCTAGACTGCCCCCACTTGACATTTCGCCTATTAGATTGTAAGCTCTTTTGAGCAGGGACTGTCCTTTTGTTAAACTGTACAGCGCTGCGTAACCCTAGTAGCGCTCTAGAAATTTTAAGTAGTAGTAGTAATTGTCTGGCAACCTGTTCCATTACATTATAGGAGTAAAGCCCTAATGAATACTTTTTGTTTTTTGCAGCACAAAATTCTATGGACCAGATCCCTCTGCTTATTTTTCAATCCTAATATAGTGGCCAGGGTGTAAATGATTGTGAAACGATCACAAAGGAGGGAATTCTATAAATGGTGTTCAAAATTTGGCACCAGAAAAAAATCGGTTCTAAGCATGATTCTATAAAGTATGCACGCTCTTGATAGAACTGCACTTAGCATATAATCTCATGCCTAACTTTAGGTGCCAGACTTAAGCTTGCTGAAACCTGGTGCAAATGTTGGTGCCTTACCCGATATTCTATAACTACGTGCAAAAATTTCTGGATCACCCCTGACATGCCCATGCCTCTCCCATGGCCATGCCCCCTTTTGAGATATACACTACAGGCCTTATTCTATAAATGTTATGCTCCTAAAATGTATGCTTCTAAATTATGAACATACTCTATGCGCAAAAATAGATTATTCTCCTAATTATGCTCATAAATTAGGAGCATAAATTTAGGAGCCTAACCTTTATAGAATAAGGCCCAATGGGAGTTCGGCATCCTGCCTTTAAGAACAGAATTCAGCTAGATGGGCACGTTAATTTTAATGAATGCCAATTAACATCAATAATTGGTTGTTGGCACCCAGTTATTGATGGCTAAGAGCTTGTTAGTTAATTTGTGTATATATCTCGGTAGTACGGAAACTTAGGTGCCATATATAGAATCCAGGTTAAAACCTTTTACAGAGGAAGAACTTTGAGATTTTACATGGGACTGAGGTTCATTACTGTTATGGTATCACAAAATTGACCCTTTTGGAAACATTGCCCCAAAGCAGAATTCTTTCCAGTGTTAGTATAACTGAAAGTAGGTAAGGCATGCAGCCTGATGAAGTATGCCCCATGTAACATATGTGGAAAACTGTAAGAGGATTTCCTGATTAATGAAAGACTAAAGGTGATGTTACCACAGATTTCATGCTGATGCCTCTGCCTTCACATAATAGGTGGCTATGGTCAGGTGAAGGTACTTCCCATATCAGCAGTGTTCTTCAAAGAACTAACCTCCCGCCCCCTTTTGCAAAGCCATGCGGCAATGCCGACACAGTTGCAACCAGCTTCAACTTCACTTCTGCTTAAAAGTGACCCAACTTATTACTGTTCTGTTTGGCTGGAGACCAGGAACCATTGAACAAAAAACAAGCAACTCCACTGTTCTCATAAACTACTGTATTCGCAAAATTTAAGATGAGATGAGCTACTGTTGTTTGTATGATGAGGTTTGCTTTCCAGGTTTTGCTGCTTCATTTGGTCTACTTAGGAATAGTTTATTTACACCTCGCTTCCACTTTTACTTTTAACTGCAAACATCAGGTGTAACTAAGGGTCCTGTTTACTAAGCTGCACTGCAGAGGAGCTAGCGCTTTTAGCATGTGCTAAAAACCCTAGCACAGCTTAGTAAACAAGGCCCTAAGTATAAGTAGTAACAAATTGTCAAATTATTACTTGACAAATGTTTCCTATGCTTCTTTACAAGTAAAATTCTTAAGTGCAGTAACTAGTTACGTTTGCTTGGGGTTCTTTTACCAAGCCGTGGTAAAAAGTAGTCTGCAGTATTTATTTGTTTATTTATTTGTTACATTTGTACCCCACATTTTCCCACCTATTTGCAGGCTTAATGTGGCCTACACAGTACCGTAAAGGCATTCGCCAAGTCCGGTTGAGAACAAATACAAGGGTATGTTGTAATCGAATAAGGTAGGTGCGTTTCAGGCACCATGAAGGTTGAAGGGAGAGAAGGGTGTAAGTTGTCCAGTACGATCATTGGTTATGCTGTGTTGCTGGATGTGGGGATTTTATGTTGGATCGGTGGGGTAAGTCTTTGGGTGCGTGTATTCGGCGCACGCCAAGCCAGTTTTTACCATCTCTGGGAAAAGAGGCTTTTTTCAATGGGTTGGGAAAAGGGCCTGCAGTAAAATTGAAACCAACACAAACCTATTTATGGAATGAGCACTTAAAGCCACCCATTGATCTAGCGTTAAGGACTAACGCGCTACACACGTGGTGACTGATTGGCACGTGCCAACTGCTGATTAACACCGTAAATGTCGTGCGTGGTAGGAAATTTTTTTAATGATTTGTACCGGCGGTATGGGAGCACGCCAAATCTGAAATTACCACCAGGGGCCACGCTAACCTGGCGGTAGTCTCTTTTTGGTGCATGGACTTGGGGAAAATCCACTGCTTATTTCTAGGATAAGCAGCATATAATGTATTGTACTTTTTTGGGATCTTTCCAGACAGGGCCACTGAGAGACTGAGCCGGGCACGGCTGCCCCCGCGGCCCCCCTGGGGCCACCGCCCCCCAATCTCTACCACTGTCGCCTCCCTCTTCTAGTCTCAGGACTTCCACCCCAAGCCCCGTCGACAGCCTCCCTCCGTCCGCCACCGGGCCCCCTGCATTCAAATCGTCAGCACCTCACCGCTGCCAATTTGAATGCAGGGGGCCCAGTGGCACACCGAGGGGGGCTGTCGACGGAGCTGAGGGCAGGCAGGTGAGACCGGGGACTGCGGCGCTGGCAGCCTGGGAGCAGGAGAAGGAGAGAGACCCTGGCGCCGGGCCCCCCTTGGAGGCCTGGGCCTGGGGAATTTTGTCCCCCCTGCCCCCCCTCTCGGCAGCCCTGTTGCCAGGTACTTGTGATCTGGATTGGCCACTGTTGGAAACAGGATGCTGGGCTTGATGGACCTTCAGTCTGTCCCAGTATGACAGTACTTATGTTCTTATGCTGCACACGCATACAGCCTACCACGCCTTTGTAAAAGGGCCCTTTAGTTTTCAACACTAGATATTCAAAAACAGTTTGGACAGCTGCATTCCATGTGAGGGATTTCTGTTCAATCCCTGTGCAAGTGCTCAGGGCTCCGGTTAGAGGCTGATGGTCTGATAGTTTCCAGACTCCTTTACCAACACCACTACAGAACAACTGCTGAAAAGAGGGGTGTGTAGAAAGGCCTCAGCCCTGCATGTCATCTCAGGACTGTTTGGTAGAGACCAGGGCTTCCTGTAATAACCTTCTACCTAGAAAAAGCTAAGGATTATAAGGGTAATTCTCCGAGGACAAGCAGGCTGCTTGTTCTCACTGATGGGTGACGTCCACGGCAGCCCCTCCAATCGGAATCTTCACTAGCAAAGTCCTTTGCTAGCCCTCGCGCGCCCGCGCGCACTGCGCATGCGCGGCCGTCTTCCCGCCCGAAACCGGCTCGAGCCGGCCAGTCTTCTTTCGTCCGCACTCGGTACGGCTGTGTTTTTTGCCGTGTCGAGCCCCGGAGAGTCGACCTCGCGCGTCCTTTGTACAAATCGACGTGTTTTTTCTTCGGAAAAGATTTAAATTAGTTCGGAAAGTGCTCCGCAAACCCCCTTGGGTTTCGTTTGCCCCTTCCCGTATTTCCAGTCTTTGCCCCGGTAAGTTTTCTTTCGTCGTCGGGGTAGGCCTCTTTTCGGCCTCGGTCGAGATTTTTTCTCCCTCAAAGTTTTTGGTGCTCAAATTCGTCATTTCGGATTTTGATTTCACAGGCGTGATTTTTCCGCCCATGACATCGAAGCCTTCCAGCGGCTTCAAGAAGTGCACCCAGTGCGCCCGGGTAATCTCGCTCACTGATAGGCACTCTTCGTGTCTTCAGTGTCTGGGGGCCGAGCACCGTCCTCAGAACTGTAGCCTGTGTTCCCTGTTACAAAGGCGGACTCAGGTAGCGAGATTGGCCCAGTGGAACGTTTTGTTCTCGGGCTCTTCGTCGGCATCGGCACCGGGGTCATCGAGTGCATCGACGTCGTCAGCGTCCAGACCTTCATCCTCGGCCGCCAGTGCATCGAGTGCATCGAGGCATCGGCCCTCTGCATCGGCGCCGAGACATCGGATAGCTGCATCGGCGTCGGTGGTACCGGGACCTCGTCTGCTGATGTCGTCGGACGGTGGTGCATCGTCAGGAGTGCAGGTGAGGGCTGTCCATTCCCCTGCTGGTGGCGGTGAGCCTTCGGGTGGGTCTCCCCCTACCCTGAGGGCTCCTGCGGTACAGCCCCCCCGGGATCGACCTCCTTCGACCTCGGCCCCAAGGAAGCGACGGATGGATTCTACGTCCTCCTCGTCGGTGCCGGGGAGCTCCGGTGACATGCTTCGGAAGAAGTCGAAGAAGCATCGACACCGGTCTCCTCCCCGCGTCGGCACCGAGAGCTCTGGGTCGCCGAGGGAGTCGGCACCCAGCAGGCATCGGCACCGAGAGGACCGCTCACCCTCTGTTCAGGAGGTGTCGATGCGCTCCACTCTGGACAGCCCAGAACAGCCTCCACGCCCGGAACAGGTTCTGACGTCGACGCCTGCATCGGCCTCCATGCCTTTCTCTGCAGCCGCTCTGAACGAGAGCCTCCGGGCCGTTCTCCCAGAGATTCTGGGAGAGCTGTTGCGCCCTACCCCTCCGGTACCGGCGGTGCTTGCGCCTCCGGTACCGTCGAGCGTGGCGCCGGCTGGCCCATCACCCAGGGTGAGGTCCCCGACGTCGGTACCGCGTGCGGTGCCGACTGCGGCCACCTCCCAGGAGGGCTCCCCGACTACGTCGGCGGAGGGAGCTTCGCCGATGCGGGCGAGGGAGTCTACCTCTCGACGCCCCCATCGTGGACGTGGCTCCACGAAGTCGAGCCGGGCGAGGTTGCAGACACAGGTCCGTGAACTTGTGTCTGACACCGAGGGTGAGGCCTCGTGGGAAGAGGAAGAAGACCCCAGATATTTCTCTGACGAGGAGTCTGAGGGTCTTCCTTCCGATCCCACTCCCTCTCCTGAGAGACAGCTTTCTCCTCCCGAGAGTCTGTCTTTTGCTTCCTTTGTCCGGGAGATGTCTACGGCCATCCCCTTCCCGGTGGTTGTGGAGGACGAGCCCAGGGCTGAAATGTTTGAGCTCCTGGACTATCCTTCTCCACCTAAGGAAGCGTCCACTGTTCCCTTGCATCATGTCCTGAAAAAGACATTGCTTGCGAACTGGACCAAGCCACTAAGTAATCCCCACATCCCCAAGAAGATCGAGTCCCAGTACCGGATCCATGGGGACCCAGAGCTGATGCGCACTCAGTTGCCTCACGACTCTGGTGTTGTGGATCTGGCTCTAAAGAAGGCTAAGAGTTCTAGGGAGCATGCTTCGGCGCCCCCGGGCAAAGACTCTAGAACCTTAGACTCCTTTGGGAGGAAGGCCTACCATTCCTCTATGCTCGTGGCCAAAATCCAGTCTTACCAGCTCTACACGAGCATACACATGCGGAACAATGTGCGGCAGTTGGCGGGCTTGGTTGATGCTCTCCCCCCTGAGCAAGCCAAGCCTTTTCAGGAGGTGGTCAGGCAGCTGAAGGCGTGCAGAAAATTCCTGGCCAGAGGGGTGTATGACACCTTTGATGTTGCGTCCAGGGCCGCTGCTCAAGGTGTGGTGATGCGCAGGCTCTCATGGCTGCGTGCCTCCGACCTGGAGAATAGACTCCAGCAGCGGATTGCGGACTCGCCTTGCCGTGCGGACAATATTTTTGGAGAGAAGGTCGAGCAGGTGGTAGAGCATCTCCACCAGCGGGATACCGCATTCGACAAGTTCTCCCGCCGGCAGCCTTCAGCATCTACCTCTACAGGTAGAAGATTTTTTGGGGGAAGGAGGACTGTTCCCTACTCTTCTGGCAAGCGTAGGTACAATCCTCCTTCTCGACAGCCTGCGGCCCAGGCTAAGCCCCAGCGCGCTTGCTCTCGTCAGCAGCGTGCGCCTCAGCAAGGCCACGCGGCTCCCCAGCAAAAGCAAGGGGCGAGCTTTTGACTGGCTCCAGCAGAGCATAGCCGACATCCAAGTGTCAGTGCCGGGCGACCTGCCGGTCGGGGGGAGGTTGAAAGCTTTTCACCAAAGGTGGCCTCTCATAACCTCCGATCAGTGGGTTCTGCAAATAGTCCGGCAAGGATACACCCTCAATTTGGCCTCAAAACCTCCAAATTGTCCACCGGGAGCTCAGTCTTACAGCTTCCAGCACAAGCAGGTACTTGCAGAGGAACTCTCCGCCCTTCTCAGCGCCAATGCGGTCGAGCCCGTGCCATCTGGGCAAGAAGGGCTGGGATTCTATTCCAGGTACTTCCTTGTGGAAAAGAAAACAGGGGGGATGCGTCCCATCCTAGACCTAAGGGCCCTGAACAAATATCTCGTAAAAGAAAAGTTCAGGATGCTTTCCCTGGGCACCCTTCTTCCCATGATTCAGAAAAACGATTGGCTATGCTCTCTGGACTTGAAGGATGCCTACACACACATCCCGATACTGCCAGCTCACAGACAGTATCTGCGATTTCAGCTGGGCACACGTCACTTCCAGTACTGTGTGCTACCCTTTGGGCTCGCCTCTGCGCCCAGGGTGTTCACAAAGTGCCTGGCTGTAGTAGCAGCGGCGCTTCGCAGGCTGGGGGTGCACGTGTTCCCGTATCTCGACGATTGGCTGGTGAAGAACATGTCCGAGGCAGGAGCCCTGCAGTCCATGCAGATGACTATTCGCCTCCTGGAGCTACTGGGGTTTGTAATAAATTACCCAAAGTCCCATCTTCGCCCAGTGCAGAGACTCGAATTCATAGGAGCTCTGCTGGATTCTCGGACGGCTCGCGCCTATCTCCCAGAGACGAGAGCCAACAACTTGTTGTCCCTCGTCTCGCGGGTGCGAGCGTCCCAGCAGATCACAGCTCGGCAGATGTTGAGATTGCTGGGCCACATGGCCTCCACAGTTCATGTGACTCCCATGGCCCGCCTTCACTTGAGATCTGCTCAATGGACCCTAGCTTCCCAGTGGTTTCAGGCTGCTGGGGATCTAGAAGACGTGATCCACCTGTCCACGAGTTTTCTCGAATCCCTGTATTGGTGGACGATTTGGTCCAATTTGACTCTGGGACGTCCTTTCCAAATTCCTCAGCCACAAAAAGTGCTGACCACGGATGCGTCTCTCCTGGGATGGGGAGCTCATGTCGATGGGCTTCACACCCAAGGAAGCTGGTCCCTCCAGGAACGCGGTCTACAGATCAATCTCCTGGAGTTGCGAGCGATCTGGAACGCTCTGAAGGCTTTCAGAGATCGGCTGTCCCACCAAATTATCCAAATTCAGACAGACAACCAGGTTGCCATGTACTATGTCAACAAGCAGGGGGGCACCGGATCTCGCCCCCTGTGTCAGGAAGCCATCAGCATGTGGCTCTGGGCTCGCCGTCTCGGCATGGTGCTCCAAGCCACATATCTGGCAGGCGTAAACAACAGTCTGGCCGACAGACTGAGCAGGATTATGCAACCTCACGAATGGTCGCTCAACTCCCGAGTGGTGCGCCAGATCTTCCAAGCGTGGGGCACCCCCTTGGTGGATCTCTTTGCATCTCGAGCGAACCACAAAGTCCCTCAGTTCTGTTCCAGGCTTCAGGCCCCCGGCAGACTGGCATCGGATGCCTTCCTCCTGGATTGGGGGGAGGGCCTGCTGTATGCTTATCCTCCCATTCCTCTGGTGGGGAAGACTTTGTTGAAACTCAAGCAAGACCGAGGCACCATGATTCTGATTGCTCCTTTTTGGCCACGTCAGATCTGGTTCCCTCTTCTTCTGGAGTTATCCTCCGAAGAACCGTGGAGATTGGAGTGTTTTCCGACCCTCATCACGCAGGACGAAGGGGCTCTTCTGCATCCCAGCCTCCGGTCCCTGGCTCTCACGGCCTGGATGTTGAGAGCGTAGACTTTGCCTCTTTGGGTCTGTCAGAGGGTGTCTCCCGCGTCTTGCTTGCTTCCAGGAAAGATTCCACTAAGAGGAGTTACTTCTTTCTGTGGAGGAGGTTTGCCGTCTGGTGTGACAGCAAGGCCCTAGCTCCTCGCTCTTGTCCTACACAGACCCTGCTTGAATACCTTCTGCACTTGTCTGAGTCTGGTCTCAAGACCAACTCTGTAAGAGTTCACCTTAGCGCAATCAGTGCATACCATTACCATGTGGAAGGTAAGCCGATCTCAGGACAGCCTTTAGTTGTTCGCTTCATGAGAGGTTTGCTTTTGTCAAAGCCCCCTGTCAAGCCTCCTACAGTGTCATGGGATCTCAATGTCGTTCTCACCCAGCTGATGAAACCTCCTTTTGAGCCACTGAATTCCTGCCATCTGAAGTACTTGACCTGGAAGGTCATTTTCTTGGTGGCAGTTACTTCAGCTCGTAGAGTCAGTGAGCTGCAGGCCCTGGTAGCCCAGGCCCCTTACACCAAATTTCATCATAACAGAGTAGTCCTCCGCACTCACCCTAAGTTCTTGCCAAAGGTCGTGTCGGAGTTCCATCTGAACCAGTCAATTGTCTTGCCAACATTTTTTCCCCGTCCTCATTCCTGCCCTGCTGAACGTCAGCTGCACACATTGGACTGCAAGAGAGCATTGGCCTTCTACCTGGAGCGGACACAGCCCCACAGACAGTCCGCCCAATTGTTTGTTTCTTTTGATCCCAATAGGAGGGGAGTGGCTGTAGGGAAACGCACCATATCCAATTGGCTAGCAGATTGCATTTCCTTCACTTACGCCCAGGCGGGGCTGGCTCTTGAGGGTCATGTCACGGCTCATAATGTTAGAGCCATGGCTGCGTCGGTAGCCCACTTGAAGTCAGCCTCCATTGAAGAAATTTGCAAAGCTGCGACGTGGTCATCTGTCCACACATTCACATCTCATTACTGCCTGCAGCAGGATACCCGACGCGACAGTCGGTTCGGGCAGTCAGTTCTTCAGAACCTGTTTGGGCTTTAGGATCCAACTCCACCCCCCGAGGGCCCTGTTTGTTCTGTTCCAGGCTGCACTCTCAGTTAGTTGGTAAATTTTTTAGGTCAATCTCAGTTATGTCCTCGCCGTTGCAAGGCCCAATTGACCATGGTTGTTGTTTTGAGTGAGCCTGGGGGCTAGGGATACCCCATCAGTGAGAACAAGCAGCCTGCTTGTCCTCGGAGAAAGCGAATGCTACATACCTGTAGAAGGTATTCTCCGAGGACAGCAGGCTGATTGTTCTCACAAACCCGCCCGCCTCCCCTTTGGAGTTGTGTCTTCCCTTGTATTGTCTTGCTACATACTGGACTGCCCGGCTCGAGCCGGTTTCGGGCGGGAAGACGGCCGCACATGCGCGGTGCGCGCGGGCGCGCGAGGGCTAGCAAAGGACTTTGCTAGTGAAGATTCCGATTGGAGGGGCTGCCGTGGACGTCACCCATCAGTGAGAACAATCAGCCTGCTGTCCTCGGAGAATACCTTCTACAGGTATGTAGCATTCGCTTTGTTTAACTTCCCAAATTGGTGAAAAGGGTATGACATGTGCTTTTCAGAGTTATCAATGTCAAATTATTTACATACAGTACTTTCACTTTGAAATATTTCCCATGAAAAGTATCCACGCACATTTACATCCACTAGTTTGTGAGCAAAAATACTTAGGGCTCATAAAAAAAAAAAAAAAACATCCAAAAAGCGGCACAAAGCAGTAGATGGGACATTTTTATTTTTGCCAAAATGTCCAAATTACTATTTTCAAAACCCATTTTAAGATGTTTTTCTATACAGATCTTATGCAGTGAATCCAAATCACAAGGGGCTATGGCAGGGGCATGTTGGGATTTGGGCGTTCCCAAAACTTGGACATTTTTCTGCCGTAATGGAACAAAGCAAAAATGTTCAGGGCTAAAATTAGGCATTTTGGTCTAGACCTTTTTCAGTCATGACTAAGTCACAAAAAGGTGCCCTAAATGACCAAATAACCACTGAAGGAAATAAGGTATGACCCTCTCCCACTTCCCAAAACTGTGAAAGAAACAGTAAATACCCACCTCTATGACAGCTTCAGATGTTATGGCCAGGACTATTACAGCAGAAAGCAGGTCCCTAATGAATCCTAGTGCACTGTAGAGAAGGAGACCCAGGCCCCTATTCTACTGTGTTACACTTGTGGTGAAAAGTGTGTGCCCTCCAAAGCCCTCCAAAAACCTACTGTACCCACATATAGGTGACACCTGTAGCCAGATTTGGTGGCACAGCGTTGAGTACAGTAGGTTTTGGTGGGGTTTGGAGGGCTCACCATACAATATAGGGGGGGGGGGGTAATGGTGAGACGTGTACCTGGGATCTTTTATGTGAAGTCCACTGCAGTGCACTTTCAGGTGCCCCACTTCTGTGCTGGGATCTCTGTGTGTCCAGTCTACTAAGAATGTTGGCCCGCCATACATCCCAAATGCTTGTTTTTGTGCGTTTTCCCCTTGGACTTTTTTTTTTTTTTTTTAATGGTCCAAAAAGATAGATGCACTGAACACAAAAACATCTAGCAAATGGCCATTTTTGGAACAAAAAGAGAGATGGGTTTTCTGGTTCATAAATTCCTATGCTTGACACTTGATTTTTGGACGTTTTCAGCAAAATGTCCAAAATCGGATTTAGACGTCATATCTAAAATATCCCTCCACGTGTAGTTTTGAAAAATCAAAGGTTCAAAATCCAGCTGGAACTTTACTCTGAGCACAAGTAAAATTACATGTTAACTGCCGGATTCTATATAGCACGCGTGCCCACGAGGGGCATAATCGAACGCGAATGCCCATCTCCATGGGCGTCTATGTCCGAGAACGGGTACGTGAAGGGGCGGGACAGACTGTATTTTCGAAAAAAATGGGCACTTATCATTTTTTTCGATATTACGGTTTGTGCCGGGCAAATTCAACGGATATGTGCGGATTTAAGCTGGGCGGTTTCATTTTTCAGCGATAATGGAAATCGAAGGCGCCCAGCTCAAAAACGAACAAATCCAAGGCATTGGGTCATGGGAGGGGCCAGGATTCGTAGTGCACTGGTCCCCCTCACATGCCAGGACACCAACCGGGCACCCTAGGGGGCACTTGTAACAAGTAAAAAAAAAAGTTAAATACCTCCTAAGTCCATAGTTCCCTTCCCTTGGGTGCTGAGCCCCCCAAATCCCCCCCAAAACACACTGCCCACAACTCTACAGCATTACCATAGCACTTATGGCTGAAGGGGGGCACCTAGATGTGGGTACAGTGGGTTTTGGGGGGTTTTGGAGGGCTCAACATTAACCACCACAAGTGTAACAGGTAGGGGGGAATAGGCCTAGGTCCACCTGCCTGAAGTCCACTGCACCCACAACTGCTCCAGGGACCTGCATACTGCTGTGATGGAGCTGGGTATGGCATTTGAGGCTAGCATACAGGCTGCAAAAAAAAGTTGTTAAAGTTGTTTTTTTTTTTGGTGGGAGGGGGTTAGTGACCACTGGGGGAGTCAGGGGTGGTCATCTCCAATTCCGTCCGGTGGTCATCTGGTCATTTAGGGCACTTTTTGGGGACTTGTTCATGAAAAAAAAGGGTCCCAAAAAAGTGACCTAAATTCTCGCTAAAAACGACCATTTTTTTATGATTATCGGCTGAAGGCACCCATCTCTGCTCGGCCAATAAGCATGCCGCCTTCACCACGCCTCCGACATGCCCCCGTCAACTTTGTTCGTTCCCGCGACGGAGTGCAGTTGCAGGCGCCTAAAATTGGCTTTCGATTATACCGATTTGGGTGCCTTTGCAAGATGGGCACCCATCTCCCGATTTGGGTCGAAATATAGGCGCCCATCACTTTCGAAAATAAGGCTGATAGCATTCCGCGCCTAAATCTAGGCATATTACATAACAATGTGCATAACTTAATTGGCTTAACAAGCCAATCAGTATTGTTAACAGCACTTAAACAATAATGAGCAATAATTAGAATTTACGCGCATAACTCGCTAAGCATATGCTGTAATGAACTGCGTCTAAATTCTAAAGCACGCAGTTTAAAAAGGGTGTGGCTGGGGTCGGAGAACTGGGCATTTCGTGAGCATTCCCAAATTTGCGTGCATCGTTAAAGAATATGGCCCAATCTGTGTAAATGCACACATGGGGATTTATGCCACATTTTGATTGGTGTAAATGGATGAGCATAGTTTTATGCAGTGGGATGTCAACTAAGAGTATGCTATATACCACACCTAAATCTTATAGGGGCTATTCTTTATATGGTGCCTGGAAAATCTGCATGGAAATCATCTTTGCCTAAGTATATTCTATAAGGTTTAGGCGTAGTATATAGAATACGCTTAGGCTCATAGCACTCTGAGCACTGGACCATATTCTAATTATTAGTTACAATGCAGGAGCATCAGAAGTGAACCTGCTGCTGATTTCTTTGCTGTTCAGGTAACATGGGAGGGGGCTTGAGCAGCGAATCAATTCACCTGGCGAGGTTTCGGTATCCCTGCCAGCCATTCCATGGGTGTCACATTTTTTGAGGGGGCCCAGACTCCCGAGGCCCCCCATGGCTGTGCCCTATATACAGCTCGATCTGGATAACTTTAGCCATTTTAAGTAGTACCATACAAATTGCTTCCCTAACGTGAGTGAACTACCTATTGGTTTGTTATTGTTGTTAAGTGTCATCAAGTTACTGTTGACTCTTGGTGTCTTTCTCAGTTGTTTCCCTGAACTGTGTTTGGTCCTCAGTCAGGTGGCTAATTGTTGAAAAAATGGCATTCATAGCTGGTTTAAGACTACATCTTCAGGTGTCCTGCATACATGGACAGACTGCCTGAACAAACTGTAGAACGACAAGTGGATAAGTCATTGAGCTCATTGTGCATGATCTTTAAAATCACATGCCCTGACTTCAAATGTTGCACTACAGATGATATTCACATCTGAGATGGAACCTAGGTGGCCTCAATAGAAAATGCACAATATTATTGGATAATACTTACCTTGATCCAATAAAGGCTATCACAGTCTGCAGAAAATCAAGTTTACTCCAAAGTCATGCAGCTAGTAGATCACAGCTTTACATATTCCAGTCACTAGGATGAAAATAAAGACAGCAATTTTCAAAGCTATGTATGTGGGTGCAAAGTTTTCAGGTATTTCAGTATCCTTGGTGCAACCAGTCCCTTAATTTGTAATGGAAAGCTCTGTAGTGGTTTCCCATTGGAAATGTGCTTGAAGGTCTACAGGTTTCAAATTTCCCACTAAAATTGTTCTCTACCTTTGTTATACGCTGAGCTTTTTTTTTTTTGCCTAATCACATTGGTACCTTTCTCTTTTCATTGCTCTCCTCTTGTCTTTAACGCCTTTTCCAGGCTTTTTTTTTCTTCCCTTGTATATTTTTCCCTTCTACCATCATCACTTCTACTCAATTTTCTAACATAATAGCAAACAGGATGCTAGGAATAATTAGGATAGGGATTCAAAATAAGGCCAAAAATATTATAATGCCTCTGTATAGCTCCATGGTGCAACTTCATCTTGAGTATTGTGTTCAATTCTTGTCACTGTATCTCTAAAAAGATGTAGCAGAATTAGAAAATGTCCAAAGAAGAGTGACCAAAATGATAAAGGGGATAGAACTGCTCCCATATGAGGAAAGGCTAAAGAGGTTAGGGCTCTTCAGCTTGAAAAAGAGACAGCTGAGGGGGAATATGATTGAGGTCTACAAAATCCTGAGT
This sequence comes from Microcaecilia unicolor, assembly GCF_901765095.1. Classification (NCBI taxonomy): domain Eukaryota; kingdom Metazoa; phylum Chordata; class Amphibia; order Gymnophiona; family Siphonopidae; genus Microcaecilia; species Microcaecilia unicolor. The sequence goes on along the minus strand of NC_044032.1, from coordinate 84,955,741 downwards.
GGTGTGGAGTGGGTGGAGGTGAATCAATGTTTCACTCATTCAAAAAGTACAAGGACCAAGGAAACTCAACAAAATTGCATGGAAATACTTTAAAACAAATAGGAGGAAATATTTTTTCACTCAAAAAATAGTTAAGCTCTTGAACTAGTCGCTGGAGGATATGGTAATGGTGGTTAGTCAGTTATTGAGATGAACATAGGAAACCACTACTTGCCCTGGGATTGGTAGCATGGAATAGTGCTACAAGTTGGGTTCCTGCCAGGTGACCTGGATTGGCCACTGCTGGAAGCAGGCTACTGGGCTAGATGGACCATTGGTCTGACCCATTATGTCTATTCTTATGTTCTTAATTCATTTTTGTTTTCCTTCATTTCTTTTCTTTCTGCCTCTAAATCCCACCTTATATCACCATTTCTTCACTTATCAACTTACACCAGGATTTCACCACCCAACCTCTTTCCATCCCCATCTCTCATTTTTCAGTTCTACTTGACCCAAAACTGTACCTCCTCAACATTCTCTTCCATTATACTTTTCAACCTCTGTCTCCTTCTGATGGTATTTTCCTTCCTATCAGTCTCCTGTTTATCAAGTTCCCATCTCTCCTTCCAATAGCCATACTCCTTTCTGGCTCTCTCATCATTCCTCAACTTCTCACTGACTCCTAATCATCACCCCTTCCATTTTATTCCTCACTTTCATGTTCACACATTCCTTTCCAGAATAACTTCATCAATTCACCAAACTTGCTTTGACTCCCCCAATTATTATCTCTCGTGGTCATCTATCACCCTCTCTCTGGTTTACTTTCACCAGTTAACCATTTCTTTGTATTCTGTTCCTTACAAATACTCCATCTGGCTCCTTCTCATATAAGCTTTCAATCATCTCATCTAGTTCTTAAACACTCACCCCCCTATCTCCCCCATGTACTTTCTCAGAAGACTATTCTCACTGTAACCAAGGTCAAGAGTTGATGAAGTCACAATTGAAGAATACTACTTGCATTTTGGAGGCTTTGAATGGTATTCTTGAGGACTAATTAAAGTAACACTGCATTCCACTGAATATAATTAACTGGATATATTCATTCCAGAGCTTCCATACTGCAAATATCGAAGTGTGAAATGGTTTCATAGTCTTTTAAAATAAATGTGATCGTAGCTGATACTGTGTGTGGCAGCATGGCTAGCGACCAGCTGCAGGACCTCACACAAATGTGGCACACTCACACACAGGTTGTAGGTAAAAGTGAAAACACTTTATTTATATATACACAGGGAAAGTAATCAGCTCTGTTACTTCTCAGGGCTCAGTCCTTTTAATTAGAGACATTCTCTCTCCCTCTCTCTCAATATAGTCACAGGAAATACTCTTAACAGGGCTGGTTCCTAACCAGGCCCAAATACAGTGGCTCCTAACGCTGTCTTGGGCCCTGTCTGGGCATATACCAAAATCATGTACTCTTTGGATATACTTCAAGGTTCTCTCCTACCTTGGCAGTCTTCCTTATATGTATGTCTGGATACTGAGTTGAACACCCACCATTTCACACCTCAGGGAAACACTTAGGCTCAGGCTACTCCTCTTCTCTGGCACTTCCTCCTTGATCTGTTCTGCCAGAGGGCTTTTAACTCCCTGCTCTCTGTTTGAGTGCCGCTCTCCTGGCCAGACAGATTAACTGAGCTACCCCTTGCCTAAAGGTAGCACAATTCCAACTTCAGTGAGGGGATCCTGTCTTAAACCACCCACTTTCTCACAGTATGCATAAAAATTATTATTCCTGTTGATATCCATTGACTTTATAGTATGTACTGTACCTTCATAGCTGATATTATCCTGACTTGGATTCTTGTGAAGGATCACTGTCAGTACATTTTCACTTTGCTTGCATCTTTTTCAGTGCTGAAAAAGTTCCTACAAATCTGCCAAATATTTACCTTGTTGTTTTATTCCTAAAAATACCTTGCTAATGAATTTCAGCAAACACAACCATGTATCAATTTTTGTTATTCCTCATACCAATGATAGATTTGTTTGCTGCTTTTGATGGAGGGCTGATATTCTCAACTCATGTATCACAGTCCACTAAAAGTGTCAAAAGCCCACAGCAGGCCCATGGTGGATTGTTAATCTCTCCTGTTTAAAAGAAACAGGCTAAGTTGTTTAAACTTAATGAAAGCCATGCCTGCCACAGCTTAGTTTCTCAGTGTCACACCATATCAGACCTGCCTTCTTTCTTCACCTCCTTTCATTTTGGCTTGTACAAGTCAGTATGGAAGGAAGCACCATAGTTTTAACATAGTCAACCAGTTCAGGAATATATTTCTTTGAGTATGAGATACACAGATGTCACTGAAGACTATCACATAAATAGATGTGATGTCTATCTAACCTTTTGCCCTTACTCTTCTAGTGGACTTTGGTTAACTGTCAGTAATTTTAACCAGAAAAAAAAATGGGCACAAATTCAGTAGGTGACCTTTTCAGTTCCATCAGCCAAGGTCTGATTTTTAGCTTAGATATTGGTGAAGAAGAGGAAGATAGGTGGCTAACCACAAAGTGGCATTTTATTCTACTCTTTCCCTTAGTTTCATTAGACAAAGAAAATGGACAACTGTCATGTTCTCACTCTATACATTTGTTGCCTTAGCCCACCATAAATTTATAAATTATGATGTAGAAGAACACCACCAATCACCATTTGCATATCTGGGTGTTCTCAAGGGGATCCGGGATGGGGGGAAGACTTGAGTAGGAATTAGGTGATGGGTTTTAATGTAGGGGGGGATACCTGGGTGGGAGGTCATGATTTATGGAAGGGGATTAGATTGGAGCCATCTTTATTTGGAGGAGGTCATGCTTTATGGATCATATGAGTATGTTATCTTTTTTTGGAGGGATCAGAAGGGGGGTCTTGAATTATGGATCAGGTGGAGGGCATCTTTATTTAAAGGGGGATTAGGAGGGAGGTTCATGGCCTATGGATTGAGAGATCATCTTTGTTGAGGGGATTGGGAGAGGATGTTTTGAGGGGATCAGATGCACCGCTGATCACCCCCAACATGTAATGCCTGATAGCAAGAGTATTCCAGCACTATCTGGCACTGCATGTAACACAGTACCTGTGCTATAAGTGACTGCCCTATGCAGTAGATGCAGGGCAGATGCAGAAGCTTTGCATTTAGTGCACCTTAACGTTTGCAGTCAAGTTAAGTGCAAAAACTTACCACATTTCAGTAAATATACCCCATCATTAGGTAAGTTTCTGTTTCTAACTGCATGTACATTATTATTATTTGCTGACAAATCTTTTAAAGAAAAAATGTTGTGTTACTTGCTGTTAATCTATAATCGGAAATTCATAAACTTCTCCCAACTCTCTACTCCACCAGTTAAAGGAATCTTAAGTAAACATAGAAAAAAGAATCTAATTTCATCAGAGTTCACTCCCCTTCTTACATAAGAAGGTAGATGAATGCAGGCTGCATGAGAGAAGAGGACAGGGACAAATTGAGGTGATATTCTACAACCAAACATGTCTATTGAATCAAGATAAATATATCATCAGCCCAACGCAAAATAGCGTGTTCGTGCAGGTCCTAGTCTATTGTTGAAATGCTTCATAATTAATGAAGTTTTTAAAGATAAGTAAAACGTTTTTTTTTCTACTTCTAAAATACTACAGAAATATGATGTCAGTTATTTTGAAGCCGATGATGAGATACGTGAGTCGTCGGGTAGTGGTTCCGGCGTGAAACAAGTCCTCTCATATTTAGTTAATTCAAATACTTCACTAGATAAATGTTATTTTGCATTGTGCTGGTGATACATTTATACTTGTGAATATTCCCGCATGTAAAGGGTGATATTGGGACAATTAATTATTGAATCAAGATAAGGCTTCATAAGGGTCTTCTTGAGAATTCTGATTTTTAAATCTGGACCCCTTGAAATCACATGGACGAAAAGATTGATATGGCGTGGTAGTATGCTTGTATAATTTCTTAAAGAATCTGAAAAGTAGACAAACAGGTAGATGCATATATATAGTGAAGATAGTTTTCCAAACCACTCATCCCAGTAAATTTGGCTTGGATGAAAATTGTAATCCTCTGCCCCAGCTAAAAACATGTGCATGCCTTTTAGTAAATTGAGGCTTGGGGTTATGGGTTAGGGAAAGCATGCACACAGATCTGATTTTGAAATATATACATGTTGTTCCCCAGCAAATTTTTGCCCATCCACATTGCAGGTCCATGGATCTTGTAGGCAACTTTCCAAAGGAAACAACCTAAGCATTTTTCTTTCAAAAATTAGCTTGGTCCAAGTGTACTTTGCATGCCCCAATTATATATATCTTGTTGAAATAAATGGTGTGAAAAACATATCTTTTTAATCATGGGCATAGCCACGGGCGGGCCTGGGTGGGCCCGGGCACAGCCACTTTCCCTCCAGGCCCGCCCATCCAACATCCTGCTGCTGTCGCTGCCTTTTCTCCCACGGCTCCGCTGGGTCCGGGAAGCAGCGTTCAGCAGCATTGCCTGCCTGCCTTCCTTTTAAAATAATTTGTCTCCCCAGGCTCCGCTGCATTTACTTCTTCGCCCGTCGCAAAGCGCTGCTGTTCGCACAGGCAGCTCCGCTCCCCTTTGCCGCGTCCATCTGGCCCTACGTATCCACTACAGGCAGTGGATCAGAAAGGGCCGGATGGACGCGGCAAAGGGGAGCAGAGCTGCCTGTGCGAACGGCAGCACTTTGCGACGGGCGAAGAAGTAAATGCAGTGGAACCTGGGGAGACTAATTATTTTAAAAGGCAGGCACGCAGGCAATGCTGCTGAACGCTGCTTCCCACCACGCTGGTGACTGGCGCAGGGATGAGACTTCTCAAGCCTTGGGGGCCTCCAGAATATTCTTCAGCTGGCAGGGCCCAGAGATCCCCGCCAGCCCAGGTATTTATCTTTACAGGAGGGGATGGACAGAGAGGAAATGTGTGGATCATGCCCACCCAGTCCACCCCCAGGCCCACCCAAAAATTGAGGTCTGGCTACGCTACTGTTTTTAATTACCATGATAAAACATTCCATATGTCTCAACTTTCAACAGATAGATTATTAATACTCCATCTATATAGGGTAGTTCAAAACAGATTAAAGCAAGAAGGTAAATGTGTGTACAATAGAGAGCCATTGTAACCAATGCAAGGAAACAGTGCAACATCCATATGTAAGAGAAAATCAAGGTGAAATGAAATTCTCATTTAAAATACTGTCACCTCTTGCTATCTGTAAACAAAGGGCCCAGTTATTCAAAGTTAAGCTATGCTGATAGCAGCAGCCATCGAGCCCAGTCAGCAATTTATCAGGATGATGCCACTTTGGCTCCTCTGTCTTTTCCTCTGCACAAGGAACAGACTGCTAAAACCTGTTGTTTCTTTCTCCATAATATCACCAAAAGTGGTCCCTTCCTATCAGATCACACTACCAAAACCCTTATCCACATTCTTATCACCCCCATTTAGATTATTGCAACTTGCTTCTCACAGGTCTCCCACTAAACCATCTCTCTCCCTTTCAATCCGTTCAAAATTCTGCTTCATGACTTATATTCTGCCACTGTCACTATGCTCTTATTAACCCTCTCTTTAAGTCACTTCATTGGCTCCCTGTCCATTTCCACATTCAGTTCAAATGCTTATTATTGACTTACAAGTCCATTCATTGTGCAGCTCCTCTATCTCTCCACTCTTATCTCTCCCTAGACCGCTCTCCAGGAACTCTGTTCATCGGATAAGTCTCTCTTATCTGTACCCTTCTCCATTGCCAACTCCAGACTCCGTTCCTTTTATCTTGCTGCACCATATGCCTAGAATAGACTGTCCGAGTCTGTGCATCAAGCTCTGTCTCTGGCCGTATTCAAATCAAAGCTAAAGCCCAGCTTTTTGAGGCTAGTTTTAACTCCTAACTCCTATTCACTTGTTCAGGACCCATGTCTGTTTCAATCATTCCCACCGTAAGTAACCAAATCTCTTATTTGTCCTGTTTGTCTGTCTTGATTAGATTGTAAGCTCTGTTGAGCAGGGACTGTCTTATACGTGTTTAATGTACAGTGCTGTGTACATCTGGTAGTGCTATAGAAATGATGAATAGTAGTAGTGGTAGTGGTAGTAAAATGGAGGAGTGGCCTAGTGGTTAGAGCACTGGTCTTGCAATCCAGAGGTGGCCAGTTCAAATCCCACTGCTCCTCCTTGTGATCTTGGGCAAGTCACTTAACCTTCCATTGCCCACTGCATTGAGCCTGCCATGAGTGGGAAAGCGCGGGGTACAAATGTAACAAAAAAAAAATGTACAAACTTAGATTGTGAGCCCTCCTGGGACAGAGAAATATCCAGAGTACCTGAATGAAACTCATCTTGAGCTACCACTGAAAAAGGTGTGAGCAAAATCTAAATAAATAAAAGTCAAGTCTGAGAGCATCAGCACTGTCCAGGTAGTACCATAGCAATCCAGGAGAAGAGCAAAGGTGGAAAGGAAAGTTTCAGATAATTGGACTCTAACTTGACTGGATAGGTATTCAGGTACTGACAATGAATATCTTTGGTGCTCTGATAACTTCCAGTGAGCTACTCATACCTGGCAATTGAGCACCAGCATCTGGGTATAAATTTAAAAGCTGAAGTCAACGCTAATCACAGTGTTTAAATATCAGGGGGCAGTGGGGATATATGACTGTAATATTGAAAGACCAGTTGCCAAAATAATTTTCTCTTAGGAAACATCATTCTTTACTAAATCCATGATTCTAGTTCAATATGGGGCCCTTTCACTAAGCTGCATTAAGCACTAACGTGTGCCTAACACAGTAAAAAAATGGTATACAATGGGACACACTTGGGCATCTTGCAGTAACTGCCAATTTAGCACACGCTAATCTGGGCACCGAAAAATATTTGTATGTTTTGTGGGAGGAGCAGAACATGGGCATTCCTGTGCTAAACAGCGTATTCACATTAACACATGCTAACTGATCACCGTAGGATTACTGCATGAGCCCTTACCACCTAGAAAATGGGTGGCAGTAAGTACTCACATGGTAACTTTTTTTATGGCCAAGCACTAATTGCAACATTAGAGTATGGCCGTTAATACAAAAAATAGAAAATTGGCCCATTTTACGGCTGCCGTAAAAATGGCCTTAGCATGTGGGGAAAACCTGCAAAAGGATGCACTAAGGCCATATTTTGCTGTAACTTAGTAAAAGGACCCCCTATATTTACCATACTAGCATCTTTTATTATTTGTTATCTTTATTATTATTATTATTATTATTATGTTTAAGTCATGTTTATTAGGTGCATTCCAACAACAATACGATCAGGTACAATTTGCAATATAACCTTGCACCACTTTCCTTATACATCTTATCCCCTACTTACTCCCCCTATCCCATCAACCCCCCCCCCCCCCCCTTTTCCCCCTTCCCCAGGGTTCGTTTCTATCAAGTCCTGGCTATGGGTCTTATGCAGGGAGACTCTGGGAGGTCAGTTAAGGATTTTGCTTCGTGCCGCTGGCTGTAGTGTGTTCCAAAATCGGTCCCAAATCCTCTGCAGGCGCTTTCCTTCTTCTGATTCAAATTCTTTAATATTTCAACGTTCCAACTTCAATAGTTCTATCATATGATTCTGCCACAGTCCCACTGACGGTGCCAAGGCCTCTCTCCAGCATAAAAGGATAGATTTCTTTCCTATAAGCATTGTCCTCTGCAGAAATGGTTAATTTCTTACATACCACCTGCAAGCCCCAAAAACTATCAAAGCAGAATACTTTCAGGTACAGTAGGCATTTTTCTGTCCCTGGAGGCTTTACAGTCTGAGGGGCCAATTTACTAAGATGCTAAAAATTGGCCAGCACTGTCCCCAGCATGGGTCCTTCCTGTTCGCTGAGGCCACTTTTAGTGCAGCAGTAAAATGGCCCCATTTTCCATATTCCCTATTAGTGGCCACAGGCTAATTTCCTTATTAGTGTATGAACACTTACAGACACCTATCGTCTAGGTACTAAGGGCTCATGCACTAATCAGTTAGCACATGGCAATGTAGCTGCATTAACCGATTAGCGCAGTACGGAGCCCTTTTACTAAAGGGTGTGCAGCAATGGACTTGCTGCGCACCAATCCGGAACTACTGTTTGGATACCACAGGAGCTCAGTGGTAGTTCCCACCCCCAGTGCATGCCACTTCCAGTGCTACAGTCATTTTTTAGATCTTTTGTAGCACCAGAACTAAACCAGCAGTAATCAAGCTGCTCCATGTCCTACCCAGTTACCACTGGGTTAGTGCTGGATCCCTTACCACCATCTCAATGGGTGGCGGTAAGAGCTCCCCACCAAAATGGTCAGCCCTTTACCAGCAGAAGTAAAAGGGGGCCTCAGCGCGCGTCAAAAACACGCTCTGACGCTAGCGCAGGCCCCCTTTTACCGCAGCTTAATAAAAGGGACCCCTACATGCCTACTCTCCACCCAGACAGACGCCCTAGCCCTAACAAAATCCATTTTTTAGTGCTTGGGAAGCATGTGTCAATCCCCAAACTAACACGGGACACCTGAGTGTGCCCCATGGCAGTGCTTTTTGCGTTGTGGTAGGCATGCATTAGTGCTTACAACAACTTAGTAAAAAAGCCCCTGAGTTTGTACCTGAGGCAACGGAGGGTTACGTGACTTGGCCAAGATCACGAGGAGCTGCAGTGGGATTTTAATCGGGCTTCCCTGGTTCTCTGCCCACTGCTCTAACCATTAGGCTACTTTTCCTTATAGCTTTCTCTATACATCTATATACTGTATATCTGTATCCATTTCTATTTCATATGTTCTCCCAATATAATATATTAAAATGAGACATTCTCCCCATTGCTAGTTTTAGAAGATGTCATGGGAAGAGCGTGCACCATTAAAACTGATGGGCAGCGATAATCTGTACCACATGGTTTCATTCTGTTTGTATGTCTGGCTTTAATCACTGACTTCTTGAAATGTTGCAGTCTTGGTCAGAGAGAGTTGTTAGATTTTTCTGTGGTATGAAACTGTGGATTATAGGTGAAACTGCATTAAAAGGCTACAGAGGTTAATTATGGCTGAAAATTTCCAGTACTACCCACATCAGTTGACACTCTCCATATACTATATAAACAATCCAGTGAAAACTATCATTAACACAGCAAAAAGCAGTCACTTGTCTGTGTCCTGTAATGCTTAAGGCTTCCATCTAACATAGTCCACTGCAGCGAGTTATGTATTGTAGCAAATACTTAGACAAGTTTATCAGCACACTAGTTGTACAGGGTAAATTTTAAAGAAGTGCTGATTTTAGGCTTGAAGTAGGCACCTATTTTTCTTTAGAAAATAGAGCATAACCTGGACCTATATTGTAGGCACAGTCTGCACCAGTCTTAGAGTTGATCTAAATGCTTGTGTCTAGATTACTTAAGAATGTAAATTATAACATAATAAAATCTACGTGTGTAATTGTGCCCATTGGTAACACACTTACCATCAATTCAGAATCGGCTGGGGGGGGGGGGGGGGGGGGGGGGGAACTAGAGTTGTCCTTATGTAGGTCCTGGCCGCTAGAGGTTATGGTGGCTGTTTTGAGGCCAGAGCTGGTATGGGTGGGAGCTACTGGGGACTGCTTCTGCCCCAAAGACCCTTCTAAACTACCAGAGAATGTTGAGGTAGGCCTACTGGGGGTAGAGGGACATTCAAGAGGAGGTGTTGTACTTGGGGGGGGGGGGTCATGTGAGGACTATACACTTGGGGAGTGTCCGGGAGGGAGTGCTTTATTTGGGGGAGTCCAGGAGGGGGTACTATAATTCAGAGGGGGAGTTCGACAGGAGTCACTGAACTTGAGAGTTCAAGGAGGGAGTGCTGCATTTGGGAGGGGTTCCAAGGGGGAGGGGAGGGGAGCACTAAACAATTTTCTGTCTGTGACCTGGAAGCAATGCGGGTGCCAATCAACATTCAGTGCTGGCACCCGCATAGTTAAATAACCAAAGTTAGAACAGCCTTTTGTGCACTCCTGATAGGTCACCTACCTGCTTATTTTTGAAGGAGAAGGGTGCCCATCTTCTGACACAAATCAGGAGATGGGCGACCTTCTCCTAAGGTCGCCCAAATCGGCATAATCAAAAGCCGATTTTGGGCGTCCTCAACTGCTTTCCTTCATAGAGACAACCAAAGTTCAAGGGACATGTTGGCAGTGTACCGAAGGCGGGACGGGGGCGTGGTTAACAGATGGGCATCCTCGGCCGATAATGGAAAAAAGAAGGGTGTCCCTCACAAGCATTTGGCCAACTTTACTTGGTCCATTTTGTTTCATGACCAAGCATCAAAGAGGTGCCTGAACTGACCAGATGACCACTGGAGGGAATCGGGGATGACCTCCCCTGGCTTCCCCAGTGGTAACTAACCACCTCCCACCCCAAAAAAAAAACAACTTCAAAAACTTTTGTCTTTTTTTTTTTAGAGTATGTCCTTCGCTATGCCTCCGTCCCTGCGACGGCAGTTGAGGAGTCCAAAATGTGGATGTTTCTGTGAGAAGGACATCCATGCCTTTGCTATGCCTCTGACACCCTCTTTATTTATTTATTTGGATTACAAGTAGCATCAGTGGGATTTGAACTGGCCACCTCTAGATTGCAAAACCAGTGCTCTAATCACTAGGCCACTCTGTCACTCCTCCACTCTGTTCCACTCCCTTGAAATTTGGCCATCCCTGTGGGGAGCAGTTGAGGACATCCAAAATGTTTGAAAGAAGGACGTCCACGCCTTCATTATGCCTCCGCTGACACACACATGCCTCCCCCCCAGGAACCTGCATACTGCCCCTCCCCCCCACAGGGATGGCCAAATTTCAAGGGAATGGCATGGAGGAGTGGTGGAGTGGCCTAGTGGTTAGAGCAGTGGTCTTGCAATCCAGAGGTGCTGGTTCAAATCCCACTGCTGCTACTTGTGATCCAAAATCCAAATAAATAAATAAAGAGGGTGTTGGAGGCATAGCAAAGGCATGGATGTCCTTCTCACAGAAACATCCACATTTTGGACATCCTCAACTGCCGTCGCTTCCCCTCCTTAGGAAGGAAATTGTGTGCAAATGAGCTAATAGCGAGCAGCTCGTTTGCATACAATTTCCTTCATGCATGTCCGTTTCTTTCCGGATCAGTAAGGGAAGGGCTTTTTCCATTCAGTCAGTGGGACCAGTGCACTATGAATGCTGGCTTCTCCCACAACCAAATGGCTTGGATTTGGTCATTTCTGAGATGGGCATCCTCGGTTTCCATTATCCTCAGTTTCCATTATCACCAAAAACCGGGGACGACTATCTCTAAGGTCGACCTAAATTTCATGATTTGGGCATTCCTGACCATATTATCGAAATGAAAGATGGACGTCCATCTTGTTTTGATAATACAGGTTGCCCCGCCCCTTTACGGGGCCGTCCTTAGAGATGGGCGCCTCCGTTCGATTATCCCCCTCTTAGTTATTCAGGTACTGACTCTGAATATGGTGGCTGCTCATATAATTCCTGGCTCCTCCCCGACTTTGCCCCTAGAAGTCCCCTCCTAGTTTTTGTTTATGTAGTTAGAGCTTATATCCAGTAGCACTCCCTGGTTAAATGCCGCTGAATATTGGCAGCCGGCCTGCTGAGTGTGATTTAAGTGAGCAGGAGCCTCTTATGCCCACTTAAATCATTTTAAATATTGACTCCCAAAGTGTAGGTAAGGCCAATTAAGTAATGAAGCTGTATTGTTAATATTTCTTCACTTTAGAACAGGGGATTTCAATCCAGTCCTCGGAACACACCTAGTCAGTCAGGTTTCCAGGATACCCATAATGAATATGCATGAGATTTGCATACAACAGAGGCAGTGCATGCTAATTTATCTGTGTATTCATTGTGGGTATCTTGAAAACCTGACTAGCTGGGTGTGTCCTAAGAGCTGGGTTGAGAACTCCTACTTTAGAGATACAAATAAACAAAGGGGAATTAAGGAGATTTATTGATTAATCCCTCGTTTAAAGTCCGGGACAAAATGAACACTTTTTAAAATTCTTTGAGTGCCTTTGATCTGGTATAACATCCTACAGGGAAACTTTTTCCATAAACATGTATTGTCTTTGTAAAGTGGGAAATACAAGTATAGATTTTTGTCCCACTGAGTCCCAGTATCAGGGCAGGATTAAGCCACAGGCAAACCAGGCACATGCCTAGGGCTCAAATGTTTAGGAGGGGTCCTCTTAGATGGGCTAATTGCATGGCTCCATGGTAGATTTTTGCCTTAGTAAGTCAGCTGATGGCTGAAAGAAAAGTGGGGGAGGGAGGGGACCAGAGCCATGGCCTCTCTCAGAGGTCTGTCTCCTATGTTTTGTCCTCCAGTTGACAGAAATGGGCCATCAACATTTCTTACCTGCTGGTTCCTCCTCTGCCAGTTTTCTCTACAGTCAGAACCATATGGAGCTCTGAGTATGAGAGGTTTAAAATGTATTTATATTACAGTGGGTGGGGGGAGCAATGTGCTTGTTTGCCTTCAGCCTATTAAAAGGTTAATCCGTCTCAGCCCAACATTACATAGATGAAGTCTGTGATCATTAGTGTGGGACCTGTCCCAAAACCAGCCGGTTCTTAGTGAGGACCTGCAACCATGATCCTGGAAAAGTAGTGTCCTGTCGAGCCAGGCGGTATGAGTGATTGCACCCTTGGCAATTGTACTAAAGTAGGACTGTGGGATCAAATTCCTGGAACTGTATCTAAAAGCCTGGGAATTCCTGCTACTTTTGGGCATTATGAGTTACGAGCAATGAAAATTCCTGAGGGCTTGCTGAACTGAGTAACTGACCCCAGAGGAAATCTATTGCCTGACTGTGATTTGCCTTTACTTCTAAGGGAACGTGTATGCCTGCTTCATGCTGCAGAGTAACTGGGAGTGAAGATCTGTGGTATTTACAAGGAATGTACAGTGGAGATTTTCTCTCTTTGTTCCTTTTGGGAAAGGGAAATAGGACTTAATATACTGCTTTTCTGTGGTTTTTGCAACTACATTGCATAATATCTGAAACTACATTCAAAGTAGTTTACGTGGTATATACAGGTACTTATTTGTACCTGGAGCAATGGAGGGTTAAGTGACTTGCCCAGAGTCATAAGGAGCTGCAGTGGAAATCGAATCCAGTTCCCCAGGATCAAAGTCCACTGCACTAACCACTAGGCTACTCCTCCATTGCTGTAATGACTCATGAAAGGTAATTTTATAACAGGGTGCTTAGGTTGTCCAGGCACCTCTATGCTCTTTTAAATTTGCCCCCCCCCCCCCCCCCACACACACACACACACCAGGAGCACTTATTTTCCATTCCCAGGTATGCTCTATAAAAGTAGGCTGTGTGTTTTATGAACACTTACTTTTATACACACATACTATCAAGCAAATTTATAAACTCCTACTTGAGTATGTGAAATGCATTCTTCCACATCTGAATTATTTATGACATTACCCACTTAGGGCCAGATTATATATATGGTGTCTAAAAAATCTGCACGGTAAACATTTCCACATAAGCATATTCTATAAGCAATGCCTAGATTTAGATGCGATATATAGAATACGCTTAGTTGATATCCAAGTGCTTAAAACTATGAATGCCAATTTACACCAAAAAAAAAGTGGTGTAAATTCGTGCGTGTAGATTTACACACATGGGGACATATTCTATAACAACATGCGAACATTTTGAAATAGCCACGTCCCTTTTGAACTGCATGCTTTAGAATTTAGGCAGAGCTCATTACAGAATCCACTTAGTGAGTTATGTGTGTAAATTCAAATTATTGCCAATTCGTGCTCATTATTGCTTGTTAAGTGCTGTTAAATATGCTGATTGGCTTGTTAAGCCAATTAAGTTACGCATATTGTTATAGAATCAGGCAGGTAGTGTGAAAACTGTATGTTACTCTGTGTGGAGTTATGCAACTGTGACTCCTTGTGGTAAAAAGTATGACTCAGTTACTTTTCCTATATTGCTGTGACTATCTTGTGGTTGAAAAGAAAATCTCATCCTTTATAGTGGCATCTAGTGGTTAAAAATACATCTATCTAGCTGATATTCAGCTCACGGCAGTCAGTGTTTTTTAAAATGCTAACCGCTGCAGACAGAATTAGTGCCAGATATTCAGTGCCACTGGAGTAAGCTGGCTACCAGAGCTTGTGCAGTTCCTGCTGCCCGTCATGACTCCTTTTACAAAATGGCTCGGTTGGCCCTTCTTGACACTGGGATGGGAGAGGGATTGGTATTGTGGGGGGAGGGGGTCACCAGAAAGGCAGATGCTAGAACCTGGAAGTCTCCCGGGTACTGGCCAATATTCAGACCAGTGCCCGGTTAGCCTTGCAACTAAAATTAGAACAGCATTTTTGCTATCCTTAGGTCACGTGGAGGGGCATAATCGAAAGGGACACCCAAGTTTTCCTCACAGACAACGTGCTGTAAAGCAGTGCTTCTGGACCCAGTTCTCGAGGCACACCCAGCCAATCAGGTTTTCAGGATATCCACAGTGAATATGTATGAGAGATTTGCATATCAAAAAGGCAGTGCATTCTATCTTATTCATAGTCATTGTGGATATCCTGAAAAACCTGAATGGTTGTGTGTGCCCCGAGGACTGGGTTGAAAAGCACTGCTGGAATGCCTAGGGGATCATTTCATTTATGGTTAAGAAACATGTTGCTACTACTTGGATTTTTGTCAGGTACTTGTGACCTGGATTGACTACTGCTGGAAACAGGATACTGGGCTAGATGGAGTGGACCATTGGTCTGTCCCAGTATGGCTATTCTTATGTTCTTATTCCTATGGGCCCTGCATCAAATAACATAATACTTGGATTAGCACATGTTATTCATTAATAAATTACCCTTTTAGTGAGTTACAGCTAGTTTCATCCTAAGTAATCTACTTCTGTTCCACTGTCCAGCCTAGCTGGAATACTCGCTGTCAGATCCCTACAGGTGACAGTAGGCCTTTTAAAGTAGACTCACATGCAGTAATTCCAGTTCTCTCATTATCTGCAACTGAACTCAAAAGCCTGAACAGTTTTGAAATCTTCGTTCTCTACAGTTTGTGATTGGTTAAATCCCCCTTGAACTCCAAATGGTTCTGTCAGATAATCAAGGACATATTGCAGTTCAGTTAGGAAAAAGATAAGCTGAGGCAGCTATGCAGAAAAGAGCTACAGGTATCAAGAAGTCACAATTCAATAATGTCCTGGCTGCACCTTCGTGACAGGCACAAAGGTATGGTAACTGACTTGCATATGACAATAGCAATTCTTCTTGTCAGGTGTCACATAAACATCAATACTTCTTCTATTAAAGAACACCTGACATCACTGTCCACACATCTATTTTTCATTTCAAAGAATCTCAACAGTGATACTCGGGGCCTATCTTAATCACTCACTACTGAGATTACTACTACTACTAGACTACTACTAGACTACTGCAATTTGCTTCTCGCTGGTCTCCCACTCAGCCATCTATCTCCTCTTCAATCTGTCCAAAACTCTGCTGTGCGTCTTATATTCCGCCAGAGTCGCTATACTCACGTTAGCCCTCTCCTCAAGTCGCTTCACTGGCTCCCTATCCGCTTCCGCATACGGTTCAAACTTCTCCTTTTGACCTACAAGTGCATCCACTCCGCAGCTCCTCAGTACCTTTCTGCTCTCATCTCTCCCTACACTCCTCCCCGTGAACTCCGTTTGCTGGGTAAATGTCTCCTGTCGTCCCCCTTCTTCCCACTGCTAACTCCCGGCTCCGTTCCTTCTATCTCGCTGCTCCCTATGCCTGGAATAGACTACCTGAGCCAGTACGTCAGGCTCAGTCTCTGGCTGTCTTCAAGTCTAGGCTTAAAGCCCACCTCTTTGCTACTGCTTTCGACTCCTAACCATGACTCTCTTACTCAACACCCTTACTTATCACCCCTACCACTGCAATTTCCCCACCCCTAGCTGTCTGTTCGTCTGTCCAATTTAGATTGTAAGCTCTGTTGAGCAGGGACTGTCTTTTTCATGTTAATTTGTACAGCGCTGCGTAAGTCTAGTAGCACTATAGAAATGTTTAATAGTAGTAGTAGTAGTAGTCCACACATCTATTTTTCATTTCAAAGAATCTCAACAGTGATACTCAGGGCCTATCTTAATCACTCACTACTGAGATTTATTCACCCACTTCTTCATCGGTCCTTTACTTTTTGTTTCTTTCAAGATTTTTAAGACCATTATAATTCTTAAAATTTGTAAGTACTCATCTTAGAGTGAAATCCTTTCACAGTTGTTGGCTTAGGCAGATCACTCATGAGTCATGTTTTGCTACTGCTGCCTCAAGGAAAACCCCCTACAAAAACATTATGGTTAAGATGCTAATCTTTACTGAAATCTTCATTACACATAATAGCATAAAAATCATTATACCTCATATTTAGCTAGACTCGTCTTGCCAACTTCTCATCTTGTTTCAGCCAAGGTGGCGGCTACACTATTATTTGAATTATTTATACAATCTATTACTACTTATCATTTCTATAGCGCTACAAGACATACGCAGCGTCTGACTATGAATCCACCAGTCACTGAACACCTAATTCAAACTAGCGTCATCCATTCTATTTCAGCGTTCAAACCTGTGGGTGTCACTGAATTTAATTTAAAGATCCATTGCTGCTCCTTATAAAGTATGGTATGCACTAATAGCAAGGTAGAAAGGTACTATATAGGTACTACCCTTGTCTCTATCAAGGCTAATTGGTTGAAGATGCATTGCCTTGCTGTTAATTATGCCAAATAGAGATTCTCATTGTCACACATGATCCTTGTTTTGTGCCACCTCCAGTGTTACAAACTGGGGATATTTGTCTGTGAAAGAGAAAGTTTACTATTTAGGTGTCCTGTTTAATTCACAATTGTTTTTACGAGCTCATGTTAATAGGGTTGAGAGATTTGCCTTTTACAAAATGAAGGTAGTTTGGAGATTTCCATACAATATTTCAGACATTGTTGCAGCCCATTTGGGCTCCCTTAACACAAATATTTATATATATTGAGGGTCATTTACTAATAGTTAATATGTACTATTGTCATTAATATGTATTATTTGCAATAATATGTGTTACGGGTATTATTGTGTGGCTAGGAAATGACCCCAATAATAATTAGGGTAATGAGAGATGGTATATGATGGTGGCTTTGGTCAAGGTATTTTGTTAGACAAAATGAAGGCAGCATATCAGACAGTCAGTGATTACTGAATGGCAGCTCCTAAGGAAGCTTGAAAGTGAAACGGAGAAGCTTCCATTCAGCAAAGGCAATTTCTGCTGAGTTGCCATTCAAACAAAATTTTTTAGCTGGTAATGAAAGCATTAAAAATTAAAATAAGTGGGAAGAAGCATTAGATTTTGAAAGTGTTAAAAGTTAAAATGATTGTTCATATGAGTAGGGGAGGTTTTTATGACTGGTGATGGCTTAGTTTACGTGTGCTTGAATTCAGCGACTGAACTTTTAGACTTTTCCTCATCCTCTGAAAGAGCCAAATAGTTGACACGTAATAGAATAGAGAAAGAAACACTAAGAATTACATTGGATATTGTGGTTGATACTTAATAGTTAAGGGCCCTGTTTACTAAGCTTTGCTAAGGGCGTGCTAGCATTTTTAGTGCATGCTAAACGCTAAAGACACCCATATATTCCTATGGGTGTCTCTAGTGCTTAGAGGGCACAAAAAATGCTAGCGTGCTTTAGTAAACAGGGCCCTAAGCCTGTTTGCTTATTTATAATTTGGAGATAGAAGAGATTTATACATATCTGATTTGAAGCATTTATTTTATATCAATTTAGGGAAGAAGCCTGCAAATTTAAGGCTAGATTCAGTAAATGGTGCCCATATAAAAAATTAGCGCCAAATGTTGTTCTATAAATGGCACTCCGAGTTGGGCACCCTTTCTGGAATAGCACATAGCACCAGGATCTGCTCCCAGTTTTGGGTGCAAGGATTCACAGCAACTGAAACCTGGTGTGAATCCTCACACCTGAATTAGGCACAGATATGCTGTATTCTGTAACACTGTGTACAAATTGTAGGAATGCCCCTGACCTGCCCATGCCCCTCCCATGGTCATGCCCCCTTTTTGGATCCACATTTTAAAATTTACGCATGCATATTTATAGAATACCCTCATAAATGCACATTATTGCCAGTTAGCGCCAATAATTGTTAGAAGCCAATTATTGGTGCTAATTGAATCGCTATTCAATTAAATTGCATGCACAAATTGCATATGTGCCCACATTTACATATGCAATTTTTGGGGGTTAGTTTCTCATGGAGGTAATTAATTTATATTCACTATTTAACCCATAATTGTATTATACATTTTAGTCTATAATAGGATTTCTCAACCTAGTCCTTGGGGAACCCCAAACAAGTCTGGTTTTCAAAATATCAAAATAAATATCCATGAGATACATTTGCATGCACTGTCTCCGTTGAATGCAAATATGTCTCATCCATGTTCATTGTGGATGTCTTGAAAACCAGACTGGCTTGGGGTTCCCTGAGGACTTGGGTGAGAAACCCTGGTATTAATAATACTTGGCTATGACCTATTAAGGAGGGACGCAAATGACAAAAAAGGGGGAGGAGTAGCTCTCTGTATCAAAAGCAATATTAATGTGGCTGAAATGCATTTGACATGGGGAAAAGATGAAGCCTTATGGGTCTTATTAGAAAGAGGAGATAGCATGTTCATCCACACTGGTATAATCTATAGACCTTTGACTGAAGCAGAAGAACAGAACAGGACAGAGATCTTATCAAGATGAAAGGGGAGGTGTTGATACTGGGTGACTAATCTACCAGATATAGATCGGAGTATCCCTTCTGCAAATTAGGAAAAAAGTAGATAAGATAGTGATCATCCTATGAGGGGCTTTGCTCAGTCAAATGGTGATGGAACGCACCAAGGAAGGGTCAATGCTGAACTTAATAAATACATTCACACAAGGAGAAAGTGTGTCTAATGTTCAGCTAGATGTCCACCTGGGTACCAGTTATCACTAGACAGGGTGTAAAAGCTATGGCGGAGTCTAGACACACCGAATTCAAAGTTTTGGATTTGAAATATGCTGATTTCAGTAAAATGGGGAAGCACCTAAATTTAGAGCTGGCAGGGTAGAAGGAAATAATGGAAATGGAAAGACAGTATTCTAAACTAAAACCGCCCAATATTCAGCACTATTTAACTGGTCAGAATGGCTGCTGACTTGTTAAATAGCCCATTACCAGCTATCCGTCGATATTCAGCAGGGAATAACCGGCTATCCCCCGCTGAATATCCTCAGTTAGCGGCTAGCCGGTTATATCGCAAGATATAAACTGCTATCCGCCGATTTTTTTTTTTAAGCGGGTTTAGTGAACATATTTGGTCGTGCCAAACCCTGGAATATCTTTGGCCAGTTTGAGGATAACTGGCTAAGTCTGAATATCGAATTAGCCGGTTATCTTTAAACCGGACAAAACTAACCCAGATATGGCCTGGCATTGAATATCCGGTCTTACCTCAGACCCCAGAAGTTAGCCAGTCTAACTCCTGTGATCTGAATATCAGCCCCAAAGTGGCTACAAAAAGGGCTACTAATCTTTAAGTAGGGAAAATAAATGAAAGCAAGAGGAAAAATAAACTAATATAGTTCTCCAAAGAAGTTGCTGCAAAAATCAAGGCAAAAATGATAGTGTTGACAAAACACAGAACATCACAAAAAGAGAAACACAATCAAGAATATTTTATACAGCTAAAAGAGGTAAAGAAAGAAATCAGGATGGCAAAAAAACAGAAGTGAAAATGGCTAAAGATATAATGTAGGTCCACAAGCTTCTAATAACATAAGTAATGTGCTTGAATTAAAAACATCACAATACAACTAAAACCGGAAGGTGGTCATCATAATACATTAGAAGATGATTTATTTATATAGATTTATATAAGAGGTCACGAACTCTTATAGCCTACGCTATTTCAGATCAATGACCCTAACTTTAAACAAGCAATAGAACTATATCAAAACACAACACTTAGCTAACACGTAGCTAACACTTAGCTTTTCAAGGCAAATCCAGCATCAGACACCAAGTCCACATAAGACACCCACAATAGAGTGTTAAATGGCATTTCAGCAGCACCAAATTTTTCTTTTTGCACCGAATTTACATAGAATCTAGTCCATAGGAGTGGCCTAGTGGTTAGGGTGGTGGACTTTGGTCCTGGGGAACTGAGTTTGATTCCCACTTCAGGCACAGGCAGCTCCTTGTGACTCTGGGCAAGTCACTTAACCCTCCATTGCCCCATGTAAGCCACATTGAGCCTGCCATGAGTGGGAAAGCGCGGGGTACAAATGTAACAAAAAAAATGCCAAGATATTTTTCAGGTATATTGGGAAAAGGAGGAAGGCCAGTGTTGAAACTACGAGACTCAAAGGTGCTGAGGGCCAATGTGTAGAAAGTGATAAGGGCAAAGAGAAAATGTTCAACAAATACTTCTGTTCTGTGTTCACAGAAAAAAAGAAAACCTTGGAAAGGTCCACAGATAATTCAACAAAGATACATATGGGATAGTGTACATACTACACTACTCATGGTAGAAAGTGTTTTTGAACAAATTGCAAAACTGAAAGTGGATAAAGTCATGGGTCCCAATGAGATAGATCCCAGGATATTGAAGGAACCAAGAGAGGTATTGGTGGGTACTCTAAAGGATGTATTTAATAGGTTCTTGGAAATGGGAGGAATTCTATAGGATTGGAAAAAGACTGATATAGTCCCTCTTGACGAAAGCAGGAATAGAGAAGAGGTAGAAAACTACAGGCTGGTAAACCTTACTTCAGTGGTGGGAAAGATAATGGAGAAGATGTTGAAGGAAAGGATAGTGAACTTTTTACAATCCAATAGGATACAAGATCTAAGACAACATGGCATCACTAAAGGTAGATCATGCCAAATGAATGTGAATGATTTCTTTGACTAGGTGACAAATGAAATGGTTTGTGAACATGCACAGGATTTGGTCTACTTACATGTTGGCAAAGCCTTTGATACTGTTTCTCATAGGAGGTTCATGAATACACTGAGTAGTCTGAGGAAGGGACCCAAAGTGGTAACGTGGATCAGAAATGTGTTGGCCAATGGCTGACAAAGGGTGGTGGTAAATGGAATTCACTTGCAAGAAAAGTGAGTAGTGGAGTGCCTGAGGAATCTGTCTTGTGGCTGATTCTGCTCAATAATTTTTGTAAGCAATATTATTAGAAGGAAAAGTATGACTTTTGTAAATGATATGAAGATTGGAAGCAGTGAACACCTCAGAGATAGTGGAAAGCATGAGACATGATCACAAAAATTAGAAGCTTGGGCTAATACTGGGAAGTTAAGCTTTAATGTGAAGAAAAGTAGAGTGATGCATTTGGGGTACAGAAATCCAAAGGAGCTGTTTATGATAGGGGGAAAGGGAAGGGAAATGGGACTTGATAAACCGCCTTTCCAAAGTTTTTTGCAACTACATTCAAAGAGGTTTACATAGTATATATAGGTACTTATTTGTACCTGGGGAATGGAGGGTTAACTGACTTGCCCAGAGACACAAAAAGAAAGGGATCTTGGGGTGATATTATCTGAAGATCTTAAAGTGCAAAACAATGTGATAAGGTGGTGGCCAATGTGAGAAAGATGCTTGACTAAATAGAGAGGGGCTTAACCAGCAGAAAGTAGGAGATGATAATGCTTCATTTACAAGTCTTTTATGAAACCACACTTGGAGTTCTGCGTTCAGGATTGGAGGATGTCTCTTGCCAAAGATGTAAAGAAAACTTGAAGCTGTTCAGAGGAGAGCAACTAAAATGGTACAGGGTATTCACCAAAGGATCTATGAGAAGAAGGTTTGAATACATATACACTGCATTGGGAGGGGGGTACTACTACTCCTACTGCTACTTATTTCTATAGCACTACTTGATATATGCAGTGTTGTATTGTATTGTATTGTAACATTTATAACCCGCACTTTTCCACTTGTTAGCAGGCTCAGTGCGGCTTACAATAAAACAAAATTTACAGTATAGTACAAAATGGATAAAACATTTAAATATAGTATATAAAGAGGTGGACTAAGAAAGGATAAGGGAGGGAGGTGGAATAGGTAGGGAACGGAAGAGGGTGTAAATTGGGTAAAGTATTGTGAATAAGGAAGAATGTATAATGTTGTACACAAATATATGAGACAGTCCCTATTTAACAGATCTTACAAACTATTCAAGCAGGACAAATAAGGGCTTGGGGGGGGGGGGGGTTACATTCATTATGGGAATGATTAAAACAACATTGGTGTTGAACAGGTGAATAAGGGGTTATGAGTTAAAAGCAGCCTCATAAAGGTGGACTTTGAATAGGGCCAGAATCAGAGCATGGCAGTGCAGCAAGATATTGACACTGATAAATGCTTATATTCCGCAACAATCTTTTAGTTCAGTGTGGGTTGCATCAGTCAAAAAAGTTCTAACAAACCTGAAGAAATTACACACCAATAAAATGTAACAATACTAACAGCAGACCATAATCTAAGGGACCTAAATAAAAATATTTATTAAAATGTTTTTAACTGCCTAAATGCTTTTAACTGCCTAAAAGCCATATACTTGGGGATAACTCTGATCCTAGATAGAGGAGCATTCCAAACTCAAGCCGCCAAATTTGAAAAGGTAGATAAAAAAAGCTGGTTTAGAGCAGATATCACATGTAAAAGCAAAGGATTTCTTGAGAACCATATTCCTAGACCGTGACAATAAGCTTGCAAGATCTTTCATATACGAAGGTGCATTTCCATACAGTGTTTTAAACACAAAAGTGCATAACTTAAAATGCAATCTGGCTTCCATTGGCCGCCAATGCAGCCTAAACAGCAATGAAGTAGCCCTTTCAAATTTATGTACCAAACAAAATAAGACGGGCTGCCATATTTTGTATCATTTGAATTTTTCTCATTAAAAGCTTTGAGCATCCCAAATAAATACTACTGCAATAGTCCAACTGACCCAGTATAAAACTCTGCAGAACTAATTTAAAAGCTTTTTGATCAAAGTAACTCCTAACCCTTTTCAATTTTCTCATCATATAGAAGGTTTTCTTTACAAAAGCTTGCACTTGTAAATCAGGGCTTACACCCCTGTTTACTAAGCTGTGCGGCAATGCTGACACAGCCCATTCAAAGTGAATGTTGTGCGTGTAAGTTCTAATTAAAGCCAATTAGTGCCACTAATTGGCTGTTAAGTACCAATTATCAGCACTGATTAGCTTGTTAATCAATTAAGTTGTGCATGCAATTTGGCTATGTGGCCAAATTAGAACGCACAATTTAAGATGCCATATATAGAATTTTGGGGAAAGCATTTTATACAAGACAGCTGATAAACTTATCTTCTTTACTTATCCTGTATTCTCCTGCATATTTTCTTTGCTCCTCCTATACTAATCTGCTTTTCATTCCCTCCATATCTTTAATATGGTTGGATTGTTTGCATTCCACAGCTTTACACTATCTTGCTCCCTCTCTATGTAACCAGTTCCCTGTGACTCTCTATATGGAACTCTCAATGCCCTAGTTTAAATCTGCCCTTAAGACTTGGTTTTCCTCTAAGATTTTTTTCTGATGCCGACTCCTCCCTTTCCGTTATTTTTTTCACCAACCTACTCTCTTTTTGTGTCCTGCTTACCAGACTGTTTCAAAGGTATTTGTGGGTCAATATTCAGTGAGGGAGCAGCGGTAAGACCAACGTGAGCTTACCACTCGCTAAAATGGAAGTACTACTGGGCTACCGCAGCAGCCCAGTGGTAGTTCCCACCCTCAGCACACGCCATTTCCGGCACTACAAAAATATGTTCCTTTTTGTAGCACCGGTGTGTTCCCGGTGGTAATCAGGTTAGCGTGGGAGCCTTTGGTGGTAAGTGCTCTCCCCCTCCCCCCCCCCCCCGAAATGGGCATGCAGCAAGTGCTTCACTTGCGCACCGCCATTTCTTAAAAAAAAAGAAAGTCCTGCCTTTTACCCGCTGCAGTAAAAGGTGTCCTCGGCACATATCAAAAACACACGCCAACACCAGCGCAGACCCGCTTTTGCCACAGTTTTGTAAAAGGGCACCTGAATATCTAGTTTATCTGGCACCAGCTAACACATGGTTGTCTAAGTTGATATTCAGAACTTAAGTGGCCATGGTCCTATAAAGATAGGACTAGATAACTGTTTAAAGTCAGGACTGCCAACTTGCTGTCCTAATATTATCTGGATAGTTATCCAGACAGCAGTCTAAGCATCACAGCTATCTGGATAGAGCTACCAGTGACTGCTATATATAGATATTCAGAATTGCTCATTATTCCGATAGTTGAATATCTGTATTTAATAAGCACTACAGCAATGATTAAACAAAAAATTGCCAACCATGAAATTTTAAGTATTGTCCAGATAAACTTTTCAGTAGATGCCTACGTGTCCCCATAAATATATATATGAAATATAGAAGTGAAATAATGCTAACAGCCGTAATCATGGCAAAACTTAGCAAGCAAAAAAAATAAAAACATATGTGGAAATAGATTAACCAGGCCTTGAAAAGAGAAAAGGGCTAGTTCACAGAATGTGATTGAAGCCTGTACTGAATATGTGATTGGAGCTCGGTAGATGTTTGATAAATCAAGGAAGCAGAAAGTTTAAGGTGAGCTGTACTGTGGAAGACAGCAGAGTGTACAAGGCGAACAAGAGAATAACTGGCATTTTTTAGTAAATAAGAGTATGAACAATTTTATAGTATGAACACAGAAACAAATGGATAAACTGTTTAGTAAAATAATTGCAGATAGTAGGAATTAGCAAGGCAGTGGTGAAGTACAAGTCAGAAGATAAAACACTGGGCTAGAGTCACAGCAGCCATTTTGTTAAGGGAGTTGTGATGAACAGGAGCAAGTGGGCATTTCTCCTGCCCTTAAGACCCTAGTAGACCACCAGAACTCAACAAGGTAGAACCAAAGGGATCATGGGGGAGTAGGGGCATATTTGGTCCTTCATGACAGAAGGGCTGGGAAGCAAGGGATTCAGCATTGCAGAGGAGGGAGGGAGGCACCAGGAAGGTAGATGTTGCAACCCAGAAAATTGCAAAAATTTAACCTCTAGCGGTGCTCTCAAGGGTACTGCTAGTTCTATGAGAGTACAACAAGGGGTCACAGTGTCCATATTTAAAATAATCCACTAGGGGCAAGAGTGTGTGGGGTTCACTCTTGCTCCTCATCTCCCCACTGGATCATCATGAAATAAGATAGAATTGGGGGGGGGGCCTCCGAGGATATGGTGAGGAGGAGAGGGAGTTGGGGGGGGGGGGCTCAGAGGATGTGGAGGGGTTGTTGTGCACATTTGGTTTATGCAGGTCCCAGCTGAAATTCAGACAGAACCTGTATAAGTGTCTGAGACGTAGCCTGATGGTTAGTGCAGTTCCCTGAGTACCAAGGGAACTAGGTTTGATTCCCACTGCAGCTCCTCGTAACTCTAGGCAGGTCGCTTAACACTCCATTGCCTTAGGTACAAAATAAATACCTGTATATAATATGTAAATTGCTTTGACTGTAACCACAGAAAGACAATAATTCAAATCCCATCCCTTTCCTCTCCTCTTATCTGGGTCCTAGGTACTACTACTACTACTATTTATCATTTCTATAGCACTACAAGGCATACGCAGCGCTGTACACCAAACACAAAAAGACAGTCCCTGAATATTGATTGGGAATTGCATATGTCCTGGCAGCCTGCACAAGTCCAATCTGCTGCTGATATTCAAAGATGTTGCCTGGACTTAGCCCATCATTGAATAACTGAGCCTAATTTAGCCAATGATGGTCAGTGTGTAAAAAAAAATGCTGACCACTACAGCTGAATATTGACCAGTCACACTCCTAAGTTTGGCTAAAAATAGGGTACAAATTTAGGAGCCTAACCAGTGCTGACAATTAGGAGCTCAAAGTTTTTGAATATTTATCCCATAGCTGTTAGGAAGAGTCAGATCGAATAAGGGTTTTTAGAAGCTTTCTAAATACTAATATTTTGGTTACAAATAGATGGGGAAGTTCTAAAATGTGCAATTAAAAATAAGAACAGGGAAATGTTATTGGAGATAGCAGAAAGAAAGGGAGAGAAAACAACGGAATAAGAGAAATACTGAAGACTGAAAGAGAATTAACAAAAAAAGGCTTTCATAATGAAGTTGTCATAGAATGTAGGAAGGTAGGAGAAAGAGGAATACATATGGCATGGATAGTCAACTTTCGTTGGTGAAATCATGGGGTAGCAAAATTAAAAGCAGAGGGTGAAGTGATTTTAGTAGCAGAGGGAACTGTCTGAAGGCTAAAGTTCATGGTACTGAAAAGCTGATGAGAATTAGAGGAGTGTGTAATAATAAGGATATGGGAAAAAGGATTGTTTTGATTTATGGGGGTGATGTAATAGGAATGAAACCATGGCTGTGAAAAATTTGAAATATGAGATGAGGTGTGACTTTCCCAGGGTTATTTTCCAGCTTGTACTGTAGATGAAATATGCCTTTCTTTAAGAAGGGGGGGGGGGGGGATTGTGGATGAAGAATAGCAACAGGAGAGGAGGATAAGGGTTAATTGTACAGGAGATGACATTAAGAAACATGCCAGAAAGTGCACAGTTAATCTGACACAATGGTATGTTTCCCTTTCCTGTGCTCTCAGATTCAATCATGAATGTGTGGTATACTTGCTGTAAAGAGTAGTGAAGGGTGTCTTAGCAGGGTAGCAGCAGGTGTGTGGGTGGAGTGCTCTGTGTGGGAAGGTGGCAGATCTTACACGTCACCTAGATAGGATTTTAGATAGTGCTGGGGAGGAGCCGGCTATCTTGGTACATGTGGGACCAATGACATAGAAAAATATGGGAAGGAGGTTCTGGAAGCCAAATTTAGGCTCTTCAGTAGAAAGCTGAAATCCAAATCCTTCCGGGTAGCATTCAGTCTTTATACTATGTTTATATGTTTATGTATGTAGTGAGTGGTGGTCTATGTGAGTTGTGCATTGTATGGTATGGTATTTGTGTCAAAGGGAAGAGAAGGTATTGCAGAAGAAATTTGTGTGGTGTCTGGGTGGAGTTAGGATGCAGTTTGAATGCAAGAAGCGTCTGGGGGTGCAGGAGGTGTGGGAAGGTTGGAGTTCTTTAGGGAATGCAGGGGAGAACTTATCCTGTCCCCATTCTCATTCTCTCTCTCTCTCTCTCTCTCTCTCTCTCTCTCTCTCTCCCCCCCCCCCCCCCCCCCTTCCAGCTTAGTATTTTTGCTTTGGCTTCTATTTATTCTACTGTTTGAGTGGGAAGCCTCACTTCTCTGCCACTTTGAGAAGAGGGGGTAGTTATTAATCTGTAATGCTCTTTTAGGCTTCCACGACTGGCATCATGATTGATGCAGTTGTCTTTGTTGGGCAGCTTCTTCACTGCAAAATCTCACAACACTCTGCCTTCAGATATATTGACCCCAAACTTTGGGAATCGACATTTCAGCCATCATGCTGTGACTTTCTTCAGGGTATGCTATGAGGTCTGCAATTTGTCTTTATATATAGTGGGTTCTCAAACCTGATTGGCTGGGGTTTGAGGTGACTAGTTTCCTCAAGAAGGAAGGAGATTGAGGTGGGAAAATCCATTGGTCACAAATTTGAATTTTTGCAGGAAAGTTCATTGGTCACATTTTAAATTTCTAGCCTCATTCCTGTTAGAAATTTAAAATGCGACCAATGAATTTTCCCTCCAAAATTCAAATTTATGACCAATGGAGAACCCACTATATATACAAAGACAAACTTCAAACATCACATCATACCCTGAAGAAAGTAACAGATTGATGGCTAAAATGTTGATTCCCAAAGTTTGGGGCCAATATATCTGAAGACAGAGTCTTGTGAGATTTTGCAGTGAAAAACAGCCAGAGGTGGGAGGGAGAAATTTTGGTCAGCTGAGTGTAAGCATCAGAGAGGAGTGTAAGGGATGAGTTATTGCTGGCTGCAGAGAAGGAGGAGATGATCTTAGGAAGCATAGAGGAGGGGAACATAGGGGGTTGAGAAAGATCAGATACACTGAGGGGGCATGAAAAAGAAGGCATGAGCCTGGTGTTGTGGTCTCACTACAGAAGTGGAACCCCAAGGGTGAGAAAATGCTGCCTCCTCCCTCTCATAAAAATGACTTTCATGATTGGTATTAAGTGGGGCTGCACCCTACGCCTGGAATAAACTTCCTGAGCCCCTATGTCTTGCCCCTTCCTTGGCCACCTTTAAATCTAGACTGAAAGCCCACCTCTTTAACATTGCTTTTGACTCGTAACCACTTGTAACCACCTGCCTCCACCTACCCTCCTCCTTCCTGTACACAATAATTGATTTGATTTGCTTACTTTATTTTTTGTCTATTAGATTGTAAGCTCTTTGAGCAGGGACTGTCTTTCTTCTATGTTTGTGCAGCGCTGTGTATGCCATGTAGCGCTATAGAAATGCTAAATAGTAGTAGTAGTAGTAGGATATGGGGATGAGAGAGAATAGGGACTCGTAGATTAAATGGGGTTTAGTGGGATTGGATGGGAGTGTGATGACTTAAAATTGAAACCAAATGGGGACTTGGAGATAGTGAGAGTGAGGACTCAAATATTGATTGAGATACAATGATTCTGTAGCACTGTGTGGATATCTGTAAAGATATGTTAGATAGGTTCAGGTATTTGAGAAAAGGCATAGTAGAGTGGGGTGGGTTGAAGTGATGGTGAGAAACTGTGAGGAACATGGAAGCATTTGTTAAGAGATAAGATAGGAAAGAGATCGGTCTGTGAAGAAATGATAGATTAGAGGAGCTGGAAAGGAGGTGAAAGGGATATAGGAGACTAAATAGGGGACTGGTTTTCACTGAGGTCTTTTTTTCTCCACCTCCTTTCAATAAGGTCCATATTCACCCTGGAACACTTGTGGTTCATGATTGTAGAATTTTTTTTGAATATTGTGGCTATTATATTCTACTGGTTCCAACTGTGTACAGTGGTAATTGAAATCACCCATTATTATTGTTTTGCCTAGTTTGTTAGCCTCCCTAATTTCTGGTAACATTTCTATATTTGTCTCTTCATCCTGGCCAGGAGGATGGTAGTACACTTCTATCACTATCCTTTTCCCCTTTACACATGGAATTTCAATCCATAGGGATTCCAAGATATGTTTTGTGTCCTCTAGGATTTTTAGTCTATTTGATTCAAGGCCCTCCTTAACATACAATGCTACCCCTCCACCAATCCGATCAACCCTATCACTGTGATATAATTTGTATCCTGGTATGACAGTGTCCCACTGGTTATCCACAATATAGTCTAACTCTCCCATTTTATTTCTTAGGCTTCTGGCATTCGCATATAGATATTTCAAACTGTTTATTTTTCCTATTTACATCTTGCTCAGCAGTTGACAGTGATAATGTGCAATCTTGAAAATCTGTCTGCTTTTTATTTAAAGACACCTGGTCTAATATGATCTTGATTACAACCTTGCTATCAGGATGCCCTATTTTCCCTGTTTTGGTGATATCTTTGAAAGATACCTTATTCCAAACTATGCGTTTTTGAGCAACTTGTCGGCCTTCCCCCAGTTTCTTCTTTAAAAACTGCTCTATCTCCTTTTTAAATGCCAATGCCAGCAACCTGGTCCCACCCTGGTTAAGGTGGAGTCCATCCTTTTGGAATAGGCTCCCCCTTCCCCCAGAATGTTGCCCAGTTCCTAACAAATCTAAACCCCTCCTCCCTTTATGTACCAAGACAGCCAGCTCCTCCCCAGCACTATCTAATATCTATGAAAGGTTTCTCCTCTCTTTTCATGTTTCTGTATGTCCCCATGTTTCTTACCTTGATTCCATGAAAAATGTGGTTTATTATTTATTTAGATTTTGCTCACATCTTTTCAGTAGTAGTGTTAGTATACCCTCTTTCTAGTGTTTTCCTTGTAAGACATCTATTATTACTATGTTGTTATTTTCTGGAAATAGTGTATTTCAATAACCAAGTATTTACTTGTATGTTATGAGATGCTATGTATAATTTTTTTTAATCAAGCCCCCCCCCCCCCCACCAGAAGCCCTTATTTGGTGGTTTGACCCCTGGCAGAAATACCATGAGATTACTCCCTAAGTAAGCAGTGGCCATATTTGAACCCAGGCCCTTCTGATCTGGTGTGAGTGGGCATTGCTCCTGGTTCAGCTACACATCATGGGCCCCTGCTAAAGCAATGGATGGAACTGGGGATTGGGGTTGTGAATTTCTGCTGGGGAGTGACTTTAAGGAGGAGTGTTAATGTCATGGTGGTTGGCCCTCAGAGGGGTTTTATTGTTAGAGGGTAGGAAATCCATGCTGCAGAGGGGAATCAGAAAAACTGTGAGCAACTGAACAGGCAGCAATTTCAAAAGGCTGCTCCCATGCATATGTTGGGGGGGGGGGGGGGGGTATTGCACCTGTGTTTTCTTCACATGCAGCTTTTTTGAAATTGCTGCTCCAGCTGGACGTGAAGCGGCAAGGGCGTGCACTTCTGTTTATCGTTGCACTTATTTTACCACAAAACAACTACCTTGAATTTAATCAACAACACCAATATCAAAATGTTATTAAAGGATTACATAAAACCTTCTTAATAACAAACTAAGGGCCCTGTTTGCTAAGCTGTGCTGTAGGCATGCTAGCGTTTTTAGCCTGTGCTAAAAATTAGCATGCGCTAATGCTAGAGACACCCATAAGAATATATGGGTGTCTCTAGCATTAACTAAATTTTAGTGTGTGCTAAAAATGCTAGAGCCCCTTAGTAAACAGGGTGCAAAGTTACTAACCAATCCTCTACCCATCTGGCTTGCCCCAAATGCTCATATATCCAGTGTATCAAGTCCAAATGTAGCCCCCAAATCCAAAGACAGGGGTGTCACACAAATTATTACTGCAAGAACACTGTGGACATCTCATCACTGAATAACACCAATTCCAGAATGGCAATCCTTGAAATAGCACCAAACTCTTCCACAGTTGCAGATTATTTTACAAGAGGTTCTGCATTAGGCAGAGCCTTAATGTAAAATACTGTAAGAATTCTCCACATCCTAACCTGAACATCTAGATTCCCCCATCCATGTCGTCACTGAAATAAGGCTCTATACATTGTACTGTTCTAAAAAAAAAAAATGTTTAGCAATACATACATATGAAATCTAAATATGCAAAATTGTATCATTTCACACGAGTCACAGACATGTATCTTTTGTATTGAGTTAAGAACTTGCAAAAGCGGGAAAAAATGAGGCATGACTGACGGTGCAATGCAACTTGATTAGTTATCAATGTGGGCTACTGTTCAGACATGTTATTATACCACTAATTTGTGCTATTATAGCATAGGTCTCATTTTATGCAATGAGACCTTGATACTAATAAACTAGGTTAACAGTAAAATAGCACAATTTAAAGGTATCCCACTTAGATAACGTCCTCCTTTATGAGTCTTTCTATTCTTGCTTTTGAATATTTTTCCAAGTTATTCCTCACTGAACACTTCTAATTCTCAATTAGTTTTGGGTTTCCTGCATCAGTGACATAGCCAGACCTGACATTTTGGGTGGGCCCAGAGCTAATATGGGTAGGCACTATGTATATGGGTGTGAGTAGTGTTTCTTTGGACGCTCCTAAATAATGCCTTAGAGTGCACTTGATGACAGATTTTTAATAAACAGTCTGCCCAACAGTTGTCCTGCATCAACATAAACCACATACATATTTGGAACCTATGTTGCAAACCTTAACACCACCAGTTCTGAACACACAAATACCAATAACAGCACCTTTAAAAAGGCAGCAGTGAATATACACAACAGCAATATGTGTTCCATTGGAAAAAAGCAAACAAGTCAGACTGATACAGATCCCATACAAACCATATGCCAGCAGAATCTCTCACCTGGGTCACATGCAGAACACAGATTAACCCTCATCAATTTAGAATAGAGGACCAAAAATGTGAAATTGGCCTTTAGCTCAGAATCAGCCCTTCCCTTCCCTACCCCCATCCCTCTCTGTAGCCTGGCATCAGCCCTGCCCTTCCATTCCCTACTCCCTCCATTCATCCCTACAGCCCAGAATTAGCCCAGCTCTACTCTTCCTTTCCTACCCCCTTCCCTGTAGCCTGGAATCTGCCATACCTTTCCCTACCCCCCCTGCTACTCCTCCCAGTAGCCTAGCATCAACCCTGCCCTGCTCCCTACCAGTTCTTCATTGTCTACCATCTCCCCTACCTTTCCCAATTTCTCCCCCCACCCTGATACACAGCAGCATTAAATATAAATGTCCTGAAACCCACCAACATTTATATTTAATGTTGATGGGTTTCTCGGTTGGGGGTGGTCTCTGCAGTGCCCAAGTTTTAAAAAAAAGTTTTATATATGAACATTTTTTTAATGTCCTTGGCACTAAGGAACCCACCCCCACCCAGAAACCCACCAACATTAAATACACAACATATTTGTTTAAACCTGGTATTACACAAATTAAAACATTTTTCTTACCTTGTCTTGAGCTTCCTATAGAGATCTACTGCCCCCGATGAGGTCCTAATGAGTGTGCACTTGGGATTCCGGGTTCTAGGAATTCACTGCTCAGTGCTCACCCTCTATGTTTGCCTGGTACGGGGGAAACCCGAGCCATGGAAGATCGGTGTACAAGGGCAGTGGGGGAGACAGGCGGTGAGTGCATGGGCCGCAGGGGGGCAGGCTGTGTGTGCACAGGCTGTGGAGGGGGGCAGTCTCTGTGTGTGTGAGCTGCAGGGGGCAGACTTCATGTGAGAGTGGGGCAGGCTAGGGCTATCAGCATGCAGGAGAAGCCTTGATGACAGCAGATTACAGCCGCATACCAGAACAGGTCTCCCAGCCCGGCTGCCTGACGCCCGATTCCCCAAGTGTAGCAGAAAGAATTTTAAAAAGCAGACAGGAGGGCTTCTGTTTGCTCGCTGGCACTTCCAAATGGCTGCATGCTGCTGTGCAGCCTAACTGGAGTCAGGATCCGAATTACTGAAGTTATTCATCTCCAATTAGGATATACAGCAAATGCGCTTTTTTACCAAGGAGTGAAAAACTTATTCATATCACATAAGCTTCACAATGTATTCCACGTGCAGCAAGAAATCACCCCATCCTTTCCCCTGTAAGCCATATTTTGTAGTTTTCAGCCTAAAGCGGCCCTTACGCTCCCATTCCCCCCACCCTCGGGGTGGGTGGTGTATTCTACTCCTGAAATCCCTCATTCTTATTTCGGCCCGTTTCTGAGAAACCAGAGATGAGGGGAAAGAGAAAAAGTTTTATTCTAGTCAACACTGCAGGCAGTTCAAATTCACAATTCACCATTAATTTCATATACTGTAAAATAACATAAAAATAATAAAAACAAAGGAGGAGTAAGAAGAGGAGAGACATAATGGGTGACCTAAATTCAACTAATGTGAACACATTTTAGAAATAAATAAAATGGGAGCTAGAAATAATTTTAAAAAACCAACAGAAGATAATTATAATTGTTTAAAATTAAAAATAAAGCCAAAATACAATAGGAAGACAGGAAGCGTGAGAAGGACATAAAGGTGATATATGTGGAATAAACAAACATAATATGAAGCTGCGACTGCAAGAGAAGAACAACTGTCGTGGTTGGGCAAAAGGAGAAGAAAAAAATAAAGCAGAGCCAAGTACTGCAGGGGAAGAAGCGCCCTTACCTGAATATTAAAAGGAGAGAAAAGCTCTGGAGGAGACGTGCAAGGAGCTCAGCAGGATTTAGAGAGAAAAACACCTTGACAGAAAGCAAATAATGAGCCTGAGAAGACGAGGAAGCTGAGAGTGAGCTGCTGGCTCCTAAAAAGACTGGCACCAATTGGCGGGTCAGAGAGACTGGATGGGCCTGGGCCCACTCAGGCCCATCCATAGGTACGCCCCTGCGATGTTTAAGATATCTCTACAGATTTTCAGTAATATCCCTGGAGGTACTACCATGAAACTATTACTAGTGCCATTTTGAATCCAGCACCAGAAGGCAAAGGAATGACTAGGGATTGCACCTGTCTCCACTAAACACTAGAGAGACCCCTGGTAAGACCTGAGGTAGGCCAGGGTGGGTGTTTTTATTAGTGAAGTCAAACTTTATTGGGGGATTGGGGTCCAAATTCCATAGCTTGATTATGCATTAAGTAACAAAAAACACATTCTTCAACTGGCCTTAAATCAGCAACCTGTTCATTTCATGAGAATTAGGATAAACCACTCTTCCCAATTTTCCTGTTCCACTACTCATGATTTTGGAGACCTTTATTCTGTCCCCTCTCCATTGTGTCTTCTCTGCTTAGTCTGAGACAGAATTCTATCTCCTTTAATTATTTTGTTGCCTTTCTCTTTCTCTTTTATTGAGATGTGCTGACCAGAACAGTATATTGTATTCAAGATATGGTCACAATATAGAGCTATACAAATGCATTATGACATTATCTTTTATTCTTCATTCCTTTCTGAAGATTTGCTGCCACACACTGAGCTGAGGATTCCAACATACTGTGCACAATGATACTAAGATCCAGTCGCAATCCTAGCCGGCATGACACCCGGGGCAGATCGCCGATGCGCCCCCCCCCCCCCTGGGTGCAGCGCGGCCCCCACCCCGGCGAAATGACACCCCCTCTGGGTGCACGCCACTGGGGGGGGGGGTGCCTCGGCATGCGCCTGTCAACTGAGTTCGCTGACTTCGCTAACTTCGCTGCAGCTCCCTCTGCCCCGGCCGGAACAGGAAGTAACCTGTTCCCAGGCAGAGGGAGCTGCAGCGAAGTTAGCGAAGTCAGCGAACTCAGCTGACAGGCACGCGCTGCGGCACCCCCCAGCAGCGTGCACCCGGGGCGGACCGCCCCTCCCTTGGTACGCCACTGCTAAGATCCATTTCTTGAGTGGTGGCACATACTGCAGAAACCAGCAATGTCGGCCTCTAGCTAGGCTTGTTTTTCCCTATAAGTAGCACACAAACTAATTAGATACATAAACAGCCTATTGCCCATATATTTTCTCGATAAACATCATCTATAAACAAATCAAATAACATACATGTGGTGATAGTCTTTGAAAATATTTCTATTTTTAATGTTGTTTCCTTCTTTCAGTGTCATATGGCTCATCTCTGCTCTCCTGTCCTTAGTGGTTATGGTCTTCAACAAATAAGGGCCCCTTTTACAAATCAACACAAAAAGTGACTTTTCCTGCTGGCTAGTTGTATTAATGGCCACAAACTAATATGCATAAGCCCATTCTTCCACCTATTTTGTAGGTGGTAAGGGATTATGCACTAATCACATGGTAATCAGTTAGCATGCAACAATATAGTGAACATAAGAATAGCCATACTGGGGTCAGACCAATGGTCCATCTAGCCCAGAATCCTGCTTCTAACAGTGGCCAATCCAGGTCACAAGTACATGGCAGAAACCCAAATTAGTAGCAATATTCCATGCTGCCAATCCCAGGGTAAGCAGTGGCTTCCCCATGACTATCTCAATTACAGACTATGGACTTTTCCTCCAGGATGAAGATCCATGCTAATGAACGTACCAATGGAAGCCGCACTAAGAATGCAGCAGTGAAAGCTCCCCAGCTGCCGCCCTTCCCCCGCCACTTCCAACCCCCCCCCCCCCCCCCCGGCCGCCCACCGCTAGGTACCTTTTCTGGTAGGAGTCCCCAACCCCTGCCAGTTGAAGCGTTTATCTGTCCTGCGCTGGTCTCACCCTTGCTTCCTCTCTCCTTTTTTCAGTACACTGTGCACTGCAAGCTCGTTTTAATGAAACTGAGCATTAAAATGAGAGCATGCATGGCGTGACTGGAAACAGGAGAGGAGGCAAGTGCTAGACCAGTGCGGGACAGATAAACACCAGCTGGCGGGGGTTTGGGTCAGGGGCCCCTGTCATCCAAACTGGGGGACCCAGAGCGAATTTGGAGGGGTCCAGGCCCACGTGGCCCCCCCATAACTATGCCACTGATCATGGTTACACTCTTGCAGAAGCTCTAAGTCAGGGCCGGTCCTAGGGTCTCTGGCGCCCCCCTGCAGACTATGAGTTGGCACCCACGCGCCCCCGCCCCCCCAGCATCTCCTTTCTCTCTTCTCCCACCCTGCCCCTGTCCAGCGATTCTCCTTTGCCCCATCCCCCGCCACCCTTGGTGCTTTAAATCTTTAATTTACCTCTGTTCCAGCAGCCGCGTCATTTGAAAGCCTTGCCCTGTCTCTAGCCTTCCCTCTCTTCGTGAGTTCATTCTGCAGTCCCGCCCTCGAGGAAATGACGTCAGAAGGCGGGACTGCGGAACAAACTCACGAAGGGAGGGAAGGCTAGAGACGGGGCAGGGCTTTCAAATGATGCGGCTGCTGGAACGGAGGTAAATTAAAGATTTAAAGCACCAAGGGTGGCGCGGTATGGCGCCACAGCGGCGCCCTTGAAGGCAGGCGCCCCCCTGCGGCGCTTACCCCGCTTACCGGGTTTGACCGGCCCTGCTTTAAGTGAAACAGTGGTGCTCTGTTGAGTGGATCATCATGAATCTTCACTTTTCAGATGTGTCCTAACCTCAACATTCAAACTTTAAAGGAATAGCCCATTTGTTACAAGAATATAGTTTTAAATGAGAAATGTTGAGAAAAACATGAGAAAATTTCACAAAATTATAAAGAAAATATATAAGGAAGTTTTTAAAGACAGGTGAAGAGGCTTGCTCAGCTGAAAGTTCCATGTTTATAACGGCAGGTCTTTTTCCTCCTTTTTTTAGAAAAATATTTGGACTTAGTAATAATAAATATAACTTGTGTTGTATATTGGATTAACTATTTGTAGAGAATATTTTATCAGAGGTGGCATATTGGGCTAAGTTCTCTATATGGTGCCTAAGAAATTGGCACTGAAAAAGTGCTATTCTATAAGCCCTACTTAGGCATGGTTTATTTTTATTTTTGTTACATTTGTACCCCGTGCTTTCCCACTCATGGCAGGCTCAATGCGGCTATACATTCACCACTCGGCTAGCCTCTTCTGATTAGCTTGTGCTATATCGATAACACAGGGTTAATGTGGAAGCACTTAGCATCTCCTATATAAGAGGTGCTAAGTTCTCCTGATGGAGGAGGTCTTCTACTAAGGAGTGTTGGCGTTTTTAGCGCACGCTAAACACTAAAGATGCCCATAGAAATACATTGGTGTCTCTAGCGTTTAGTGCACACCTATTTTTAGGTGGCACATTGGGCTAGATTCTTCATAATGTGCCTAAAAAATTGGCACTGAAAAAAGTGCTATTCTATAAGCCACACTTAAGGTTAGGCATGGTTTATAGAATAGCGTTTACGCCCGGGACTCATGCCCAACTTTAGGTGCGGATATTTGCACCATCTGAAATGTGGTGCAAGTATATGTGACTAAGGGGGTCTCTTACTAAAGTTTAGTTCGAGTTATCTGCAGCGGGGCCCATAGGATTAAAATGGGCCCTGCTTCAGATAACTCAAGCTAAACTTTAGTAAAAGACCCGATAAATTAGGCCCATATCCCCGTTATTCTATAACGGGGTGTGTAAATGCTAGGAATGACCTCGTTTCGCACATTACCTTCCCATTTCCACACCCATTTTTTTTACTTATGCATAAGTTCCAATTAAATTTAATTAGTCCATCTAATTGTTTGTTAAAATTCCAATTATTGGCACTAATTGTCTCATTATTCAATTAAACAGCATGCACAAATTGAGCACGTGCCCAAATCTGCACACACAATTTTTTGCGACTTTTATAGAATTAGGAGGATTATGGGCAGAGAGTGAACGAACGTACATTCACTACTTTACTAGAGTGTTCTGATTAGCGTATGCTACCTCGATAACACAGGGTTAATGCAGAAGCATTTAACATCTCATAAATAGGAGGTGGAAAATTCTCCTGCATTAATTTCATGCAGGTCTCGCACACTAATGGGAGCAGCACGGAACCTGCATAAAATAAAATAGAAAAAAGCCCTAAAAACTACCTCCATAAATCTGGGCTTAGTGTATGGGAAGTTCCCACCTTATCACATGCTAAGCCCAGATTTTACCATAGCTTTGTAAAAGGGCCTGTAAATGTCTGTAACCAATCTCTAGACCTGAACAAAAAAGAAGTAACAACATAAAAATGGATAAAAGAAGTGAGCTTGAAATTTCATTAGCATGCAGGTGGATCGCTTTGGTAGGACACTATTATGTGCTTGTGAGAAAGTTCTCACGCTAATATTCTAAGATGATGTTCCTTCTTAGCATCTCCCAAATGCATGCATAAAGTCAATTATATTGTAATATAGGGCTAGATTCTATAGATGGCACCAAACAAAGTGTTATGCTATAAGCCACACTTAAAGTTAGGCACAGTTTATAGAACAGCACTTATGCCTGGGAATCGCAGCTAACTTTAAGCAGGGTCATTTGTACCAACTGAAACCTGGTGTAAATGTATGCGTTTACATTAGGCATGCATCCCCTTCCTCAGGGGTCTACGCTGTCAAACATCAGAAGTATGGAGAGAGAGATATATTAATGGTAATATTCAGTCACCAACTATGGGACAAAACTAAAAAACACCAAGCACATGGAAAATACAGCATACAAAAAACAGTCAGAGTCCATAGACAGCATAGACCCCTAAAAAAGACTTGCTGCAAAAACACGGCCTATGTTAGGTCAAGATTTATTCATGCATCCTATACATTGGGTAAAGATTTATCCACTTATTTTATATAATTTTGGAGAAAAAAGGTTTACATTTTTAGAAAAACGTTTAAGTCGTGCCCCCAACACACCCCTTGCAATTTGGATGAACTTCAGAAAAAAGCATCTCAAATCTGAAATTTGAAAATCGCAATTTGGACATTTTTTGAGAAAAACATCCAAATGCACTTTATGTTGTTTTTGAGACGTTTTTCTCTTTTGAGAATGAGCCTCTGTTTCTGTAGTAAATCACACTTCAAGGCAAATGAAATTTTCTAATCTTTTCTTTGCTAATATATTTTGTTTCCAAAGATTTGAAATGTGGGCGTGCACAGGGGTGGAGCTTGGGCAGAGCATAGACGGAGCAAGCTGGAATGCATGTAGATGATAAAATACTATAATTTACATATATACTTGAAAAATATTGGTGCAGGCATTTACACCAGCTGTAGTGCTGTTACAAAAATCTGCACATGCCACTAATGCTGGAATTATACAAAGTCCAAGTAAGCACCTATTTATCTTATAAAATTGACTTAAAATATAGGCCCTCTTGTAAAATTACGTTTATATTAAGGGCTGTGCGAACAGTGTGGCTGCACAGAACACAAGGGAGGTGGGGGCACACCTGCCCATTCTCTCCTCTTCTTGGCTGTAGTGCAGGAATGCCAGGGGGCATGTCACACAGGGCGTAATTCTGGGTTGATAAGGTCCTAGAAGGCAAAAGTAGAGACAAATAGACGATTCACCACTGGAGACGTGATAAGGTCCTGACAGTATGATCTGTTTTCTCCAGTGGCACCATTGACTTCAGGTCCATACCACAAACTGCCAACACTTACATACAGTAAGTATCTATCCCAATACTTGGAGTATGGGGTTTTTTAATGGGGAACGAAAAGGATCTTGCCCTTCCACATGCTCTCACGCCCCTGTCACTGGATAAGATTCTAGAGTAGGCCTAAAAGAACCATACTGGAACCAGAGGCTAATAGTGTTTCCTTCTAAGCATATCTGAAAGCCAGTTAGAAATCTGGAGTTCATTAGGCTGTACCAGATGTTGGAGACATCTCTTGGCCCGATTGTCAATATTTTTCAGAAAGACACAAGAGCCTTTTGTACATTTATGCATGCATCCTTTCCTTTCATTTCACTTAACATATTGCAAGTCATGTGAAGTCCAGATTCCATTATGCAGCAGCACTGTGGTTGAGCCAATAACAGTTGTTCATCAAGAAAAAAAACGGAAACTATTGCATAACTACTGGTGTGCAGGAATTTGGTTCCTTATCATAATCTGTTTAAAATGCTACCTTATCAGATTCCTGCCCAGGGCTGCTTTTACCAATGAAAAAAAGGGGCAGCTGCACCAAACCCCTTCATAAAGGGGACCCATCTGCTCATTGGTAAATTTTGCCCCAAATACTGCTATCTCTCTCTGTCTCTTCTCCCCTTCTTCAACTCCCTTCCCCACCACAGGTTATGAAACTCTCCCTTACCCTCTCCTCTTTTCCCCCTCCCCATGGTCTCTGTACCTCAGAGCCGTAGCGAGGGGAGCTGACACCTGGGGCGGGTCGCCGCTGCGCAACCCCCCTCCCCCCCCGGGTGCAGAACGGCGCACCCTCCTCCCACTGGAGCGCACCCCCCCTGGAGCGCATACCCCCCCCCCCGGAGCGCATACCTGCGGCAAGGGACGGGCGGGAGGGCCGATCCGCCCCGACTGAACGTTGCTGGGGTGTGTCGGCTCCGCGCTGGTTCACTGCTCTCTCTGTCCCAGAACAGGAAGTAACCTGTTCCGGGGCAGAGAGGGCAGTGCACCAGCGCGGAGCCGACACCCCCCAGCGGCGTGCACCCGGGGTGGACCGCCCCCCGCCCCCCCTTCCTATGCCACTGCTGTACCTATCTTCCATAGCCGGCAGAGGTAGCAATTAGGACAGGTTTCTTCCTGCTAGATTGCAGCTTTCTCTCTGCAAAGTCATGCCTATGTGGCAGGGGCGTAGCCAGCCTTCCGTGGGAGAGGGGTCCGAGCCCGGGGGGAGGGGGCACATTTTAGCCCTCCCCCCGGCGCCGCCCCCCCCCCACCGCCGACATTGCCGCCCCCCCTCCCGCCGCGAACCCGCCGCCGCTGCAGCCTACCTTTACTTTTGCTGGCGGGGGATCCCACTCCCCGCCAGCCGACGTCTTCTTCTTAGTCGCTTCCCGCTCTTCAATTTGTTCTCTGAGTCTGACGTCCTGCACGTATAATTACGTGCAGGACGTCAGCAAACAAATTGAAGTGCAGGAAGGACTGAGAAGACGTCGGCTGGCGGGGAATGGGATCCCCCGCCAGCAAAAGTAAAGGTAGGCGGCGGCGGGGGCGGGTTCGCCGGGAGGGGGGTCCTGGGGTGAATCTGCGGGGGCCCCGGCCCCCTCAGGCCCCACGTAGCTACGCCACTGCTATGTGGAAACAGAAAGTTGCATCAGAATAGGTGGAACCCTGTAGAGAGAAAGCACTGACACGGCTGGAAGCAGTTTATACTAATCACTGCTGCTGCTGGGAATGGAAGAGAGATGGGGAGGGGGAAAGAAGGGAGAGGAAGAGGGTGAGAGAGAGATTCAGGTCCCACTGGGGGAGCGGAAGGGGGGGAGAGAGATCGGATTGGAGGAGTGTGAAGAAAAATGCCAGATCATGGAGGGGGGGAGGGGCAGGGAAAGGGAGGGGAAAGAGAGGGAGAGATACTTGCTCTGGGGTGTCAGGGTAACAGGAGGATGGGAAAGGAAAGAGAGAAGGGAGTAAGTGAATACAGGGGGAGTCAGGGACATAAAGAAGAGTTGCTGGGCAGGGAAGTATCAAAGGGACAGGGACACAACACCAAAAGAGGCAAAGAGGTTCTTCCACAACATGCAACAAGTCAAACAAACCAGAGTAGACCAGGAGTTCAAAAGAATCTTTATTAGAATAAAATTGTCTACTCTAATAAAGATTCTTTTGAAGTTTTGGCCTATTCTGGTTTGTTCGGCTGAAAGAGAAAGGGATGCAGAGGGGCAGTGCTGGACATAGAGGGGATATGAATAGTGGGGGGGGGGGGGCAATGCTAAAAAGGAGAAGATGAGGATGAAAGGGGACAATGCTGGAAAAGGGGGAGATGAGGCACAGAGAAAGGCAATATTGGCAGAGGGAGAGTTGGGGATATAGGAGGGGGTGATGCTGGAAAAGAGGAGAATGGGGGTACTGAAAGGGCAGATGCTGAACATGAGGAGAGGATAGGGACAGAGACACAGAGGAGAGATGCTGGACAAGATGGCTAGGAACCCAGAGGGAAGATAGATGGTAAACATGGAGAAGGAAGAAATGTCAAATGGGCAGGAGAACCTGCAAGGACAGGGGGAAAAAAAACAGAGAAAAGCAAAAATGTTCAGACAGCAAAAGTAAAAAGAACATTAAAAAAAAACAAGTATTTTATTTTGAAATTTTGAATTTAATAATTAGAATATGTCTCCTTTGAGAAATTTGCATCTCTGATATATTGCATTTCCTGTTTCTCCATGTTTGCTATATGCAGGGTCTGACTTCTTGTGGTCCTTTGTTTCTTACTTGTTGAGGGTTTGTCTGTGTTTTCTGTATTTAACCAAGATGCAGTATTGTGCTAGCATGTAGTTTCTGTGTAGAGATCTGTAGCAGTCCTATTTGTTCTTTTGATTCACTAGATTGTGTGTTGGTGTTATAATGCCAGGGGTGTGCTGGTAACTTATTAACAGGGGGCTCTCTCTCACCAGCAAAGTAAAAGAGAATTCAGGAGGGGCCCAAGCCCACATTTTGGGATCCATTTGTTAAAGTAGCCATGGAGAACCGGCTCCCAAAATTCTTAAAAACTTAACAAACGGATCTCGAGAGCCTGTGAGAGCCTGCTCCAGCACACCACTGTATAATGCCCATTGTAATATTGACAGTGCTGTTGTTTCACAGATAAAATTGTTGCTCTTTGAGTCCTGGGAGTTATAGGGTAAGGTGCGGTAAGCACTAATGCATGCAGCAAAAAAGGCCTTACCATGGAGTGCTCTCAGGCATCGTGCAATAATTTTGTGATTGACACACGCTGGGGGCGTGTCTGGGAGTGGAGAATAGGTGTGTTCTGTACTAATTGGTTAGCACAGTTACATTACCATGCACATAATTAGTATATGAGGCCTTACCGCCTATAAAATAGGTGGCGGTAGGGGCTCAGTGCATATGGGAAAATTAGCGCATGGCCATTAATTAAAAAAATAGTAAAAGTGCTCATTTTACCCATGCAGTAAAAATGGTCTTATCATGCGGGAATGACCCGCGTAAAGAGGTGCTAAGTCCACTTTTTACTGCATTTTGGTAAGAGGGCGCCATTGTATTGTAAGGTTCTGAGTGTGTTTTTGCACAAGTTTGTGCATAGTGTTTTGCAGTGGAGGGATTGTATGTCGATCTTATTGAGATGACATCAAAACATTAATTATGTCAACAATCAAAAAAATTGAGAGAAGCAAACCAGAATACAATAACTCCAAAAGCAAGGTTTGTAAAAAAAACACCAAAGCTCAATTTACTTAGGGGTTCTGCATTATATTTTTCTCATTAAACAAATGACACCTCAAAACTCCCAATAGGGGACAACAGAGTATCTAGTAAAGACCTCCCTATTAATATAATTTTAGTTTGTTATAATATCAGGCAGGGTTTTGAACATTTTGTAGAACCTGATGCATACTGAGGTCCATCCTACCCTCCTCTCTTCCTTCCCGTTCACATTAATTGATTTGATTTGCTTATTTTATTTATTTTTTGTCTATTAGATTGTAAGCTCTTTGAGCAGGGACTGTCTTTCTTCTATGTTTGTGCAGCGCTGCGTATGCCTTGTAGCGCTATAGAAATGCTAAATAGTAGTAGTAGTAGTAGTAGTATAGCAGACTTATGCTTATTCAGGCTTAAATTATGAGACACTATGTTTTGAGGGATTTTTATGGAAACAATTCAACTGTATTTAGATGTGTATGTGGTTTAATGTTGGTAAATGCTTGAAATAATTACGTTTAAAATATGTAGCTTGCCATGTGAGCCAGCAACCCTTCTTTAGGCCCTAGTCCCTTTACAACCATGCTAACTTTATACCCAGTTTTTAGCATGGGCCACCCTTGGCATCTCTGCACTCTGGTTCAGTATCTTCCTTTCCTCCTCCTCCCCCCCCCCCCCCCCCCCCCACACTCACCCGGTTACTCAACCCCGCCCCCTTCCCCCCTCCCCCCCACACCAGTCCTGCTGCTTCCAACACACAAAAATAAGACAGTATGGATATGTGGAGCTGCTATTTAAGTTGCTCAGCTGATGGCTCTGCCAATTCCACCTTTCTAATGTGGACTTCCTGTTTCTGAGAACACAATAATAATGATTTCAATTACCCCAATATTGACTGGGTAAATGTAACATCAGGGCATGCTGAAGTTGTAAAATTCCTTGATGAAATCAAGGACTGCTTTATAGAGCAGCTGGTTCAGAAGCAAACAAGAGAAGGAACAATTCTAGTCCTAGTCCTTATTGGAGCACATGATCTGGTGCAGAAGGCAATGGTGCTGGGGCCGTTTGATAACAGTGATCATAACATGATCAGATTTGACATAAGCTCTAGTCAATATTGTGCATCTGGATTTTCAAAAGGCATTTGACAAAGTACATCATGAAAGAGTCCAGAGGAAATTGGAAAGTCATGGGATAGGAGGTAGTGTC
The DNA here is from genome assembly GCF_901765095.1 of Microcaecilia unicolor. Lineage (NCBI taxonomy): Eukaryota > Metazoa > Chordata > Amphibia > Gymnophiona > Siphonopidae > Microcaecilia > Microcaecilia unicolor. Next base: position 84,911,045 of record NC_044032.1, on the reverse strand, counting down.
CTATTGTGGATTAAAAACTGGTTGGAAGCTAGAAAACAGAGAGTAGGATTAAATGGTCAGTATTCTCAATGGAGAAGTGTTGATAGAGGGGACCTGCAGGGGTTTGTGCTGGGACCACTTCTTTTTAACATATTTATAAATTATCTAGATTTGGGAATAATTAGTGAGGTAATTAAATTTGCTGATGACACAAAGTTATTCAAAGTTGTTAAATCGTAAGAGGATTGTGAAAAATTGTAAGACGACCTGATGAGACTGGAAGACTGGGCATCCAAATAGCAGATAATGTTTAATGTGAGCAAGTGCAAAGTAATGCATGTGGGAAAGAGGAACCTGAAGTATAGCTATGTAATACAAGGTTCCACATTAGGAGTCACCAACTAGGAAAAGGATCTAGATGTCATCGTTGGTGATACGTTGAAATTCTCTGTTCAGTGTGCAGCGGCAGCCAAGAAAGCAAATTAAATGTTAGGTGGTATTAGGAAAGAAATGGAAAACAAAAATGAGGATGTTATAATGCCTTTGTATCACTCAATGGTGTGACCGCATCTTGAATACTGTGTGCAGTTCTGGTCACTGCATCTCAAAAAAAGATATAGTGGAATTAGAAAAGGTACAGAGAAGGGCGATGAAAATGATAAAGGAGATGGGACTACTTCCCTATGAGGAAAGGCTGAAGCGGCTAGGGCTCTTCAGCTTGGAGAAAAGATGGCTGAGGGGAACTATGATAGAGGTATATAAAATAATGAGTAGAGTGAAACGGGTAGATGTGAATCTCTTATTTACTCTTTCCAAAAATATTAGGACTAGGGGGCATGCAACAAAGCTATAAAGTAGTAAATTTAAAACAAATTGGAGAAAATATTTCTTCACTTACTATGTAATTAAACTCTGGAATGCATTGCCAGAGAATGTGGTAAAAGCAGTTAGCTTAGTGGGGTTCCAAAAAGGTTTGGATATCTTCCTAAAAGAAAAGTCCATACACCATTATTAAGATGGACTTGGGAAAATTCACTGCTTATTTCTAGGATAAGCAGCATAAAATGTATTGTACTGTTTTGGGATCTTGCCAGATACTTGTGACCTGACGTTGGAAACAGGAGACTGGGCTTGATGGACCTTCAGTCTATCCCAGTATGTCAGCGCTTATGTTCTTATATTCTTATATTCTAAACCTTCAGATAATTGAAAATGAAGGCTCATTTAGCTGCAGCTCAGTGGAGGACAGTTTCAAGTTCAGCTGTGAGCTGAAGGAGCAGAAAAGCACTGGCAGGCAAAAATAATGCATATTATTATATGGATAGTTGTTTATCACCTCCCCCACCCCCTCCCCCAAAACAAATAAATATATATATTTATTAGTATCTTCATTTACTCAAAATCCTCTTGTACTTTGCAGAGCAAAAGGTGAAAGAAAACAAACAATATCTACCCAATTTGTGCTTGACATTTAATGGATTAGCACCTATAACTAGGCTCAAACAATTATCAGTGCTAATTGCTATTAATTGAATTTTACACTTGCAAATTTATGTGTCCCAATCTGTGCATTTATGTGCGGCTATGAGAGGGTCAAGGGGGATCAGGGGAATTCCCGCAATTTATGCACATTGTTATAGAATATGAGGGATCCGTGCCTAATTTAGGCAAAAGGATGTACACCAGGGTTCAGTTGGTGTAAATGTTCTGTAAACAATGTCTAATTTTGAATGTCATTTATAGAATAGCGCTAAGCGCTATTTTTTTTTCAGTGCCAATCTTTCGCCACATAGAATTTAGTCCTATATGCATAAGCACCTGGTATAAGATGTTTGGGGAGACTAAGCCTCCCCAGCATCAACTGGGACCTTCCCCACCTGCTATCTTCCCAATATTGCCTCTCTCTCTCTCACCCCCGCCTTAGCTGCCTGGCGAACTTCGGAGCTATTGCATTTTTTATTTCCTTCTTCTTGTTCCCATGTCTTCCGGGCCACAGTACTAAATATACAGCAAAATATACACTGTGGCTGCTTCTTCTGGGCCAGTCCCATCTCCTCCGAAAGATATTGGAGGAGGTGGGTCCAGCCCAGAAGAAGCAGCCACAGCGTGCAGGGAGCCGCAGTTTGCTGTATAATTGGTATTGCAGCCCAGCAGAGATGGCAACAGGAAGGAGGAAAGGAAAAGTGCTTTAGCTCCATGGGCACCTTAGGGTGGAGAGAGATACAAGAGGGGCTTAGGGGTGGGGACAGGAGGAGACAGGAGCAGTGTTGGGGGCCAGTGTAGTGAGAAACATGAGCAGACAGTGTTGAGCCCAGTGTAGAGAGATATGAACGGTGTTGAAGCCAGTGTACAGAGAGGCAGTTCAGTACTAGGTGTGTGGGGGGGGGGGGGAGGGGGGTTATAGAGAGGCAGGGGTAATGCTGAATGGGAGAGAGAGACAGACAGACAGAAACAGATGCTGGATGGTGATTGTAGCAATGAGGACAGAGGCAGGATGAGTGGGGAAAAAGAAAAGAATTAGTGAAAGACTGGGAAATAAGAGGAAGGACAATGGCAGGGCCAAGGTGAGGGAAACAGATGGAAAGCTGTAGGTAGATGCAGTAACAAAAGGGAGATACTAGATAAGAATAAATGAAATCTGAAAGGATAGAGAACAAGAAAAAAAATGGAAGAAACCTAACAGGAACAGATCAGTGTTGGAGTTGGATATAGTAGAGGAGGTGAAGAAGATAGATGGTGAGAAAAATGATAAATGAACAGGACACTTTTGACAAGAAAATTAAAGAAGACAGAAAGCAGTAACTAGAGACTTTGTCCAACACAATTAGAAAAATTAAGTGGCCAAAATAAAGGTAGAAAAAGAATTTTCTTTTTAATTTAGGATGAAGTAATGTGATAGCTGTGTTAGCTCATTTTAAAGGTTAATAAACAAAAAGAAAATAAATGGAAAATAAGATGATATCTTTTTATTGGACTAAATACATTTTTGACTAGCTTTTGGAGGCCAAAGCCTGCTTCCTCAGGTTGGGACAGTATATTGTGGTTATGTTTTTTTTTTTTTTTGTTATATTTGTACCCTGCGCTTTCCCACTCATGGCAGGCTCAATGTGGCTTAGGTACTTATTTTGTACCTGGGGCAATGGAGGGTTAAGTGACTTGCCCAGAGTCACAAGGAGCTGTCTGAGCTTGAAGTGGGAATTGAACTCAGTTCCTCAGGACCAAAGTCCACCACCCTAACCACCAGGCCACTCCTCCACTCCTGACCTAAGAACAGAGGTTTCGGCCTTCAAAAGCTAGTCAAAAAATGTATTATGTTAGTCCAATATAAAACATATCACTCTATTTTCCATTTTTGTTTTGTTAATTTTTAATGTAGTGATTTGGAATAAGTCAGTTTTTGAAATTTACATATTCTGTCTTTATATTTTGCACAGCAGAGGGGGGGGTATGCATCACTGCTTCTCTTTCTCTGGTTGTTGCATTAAATGCAGTATAGCTTGGGAATTTAATTTAATTTTGGTGCACATATTTCTATTTTTAGTTTATGTTTATTTATTATGTACTTGCTGAGAGTCTGTCTGAATTCTGCATGTGTAAAAGAGACCAGGATCTCTGATTAACATTGTAAATCTGTGTAGGATCAATTCATACTAAATGAGGGTTATTTCATTTTCCAGTAGGTGAACTGAGGCCCTCATGATCAAAAGCCCTGCGCTGTTCCAAACAGCGCCCTAAAAATAGCGCCGGGACAGCGCAGGGCTTTTCTGCATCGATGATCAAAGATAATGCATGCAAATCTAAGCAGCGCTATTATCTTTCATTATCATGTTGAAGTGCAGGAGAATTGCACCTGAGCATGCGCTCAGCACAATCCTCCCGCACTTGTTTGACAGGTCTGGGCTGTCAAAAGCCCAAACCTGTCAAACAGCCTGCCAGGCCTGAACGAGGGCTGGAGGACAGAACATTGTCTCCAACCCCCCCCCCCCCAAACCCAAGAAAACGTTGGCCAAACCCTCTCCCACCCAGCGACGGGGGGGGGGGCTGGAGGTCCCCCTGACGATTCGACCCCCTCCATGTCCAGGGAGGGCTGGAGATCCGGTGGGTCTCCAGCCCCCCCCCCCGAACCCCCATAAATCGTGGTGGCCATCTCCGGCCAAAAGCTAACACACCCTGTTATCCATCAACGGGGGGGGGGGGGCTGGAGGTCCGGTGGACCCCAACTCCTCCCCCCCCCAGCGTTCTGCATTGAATCCCTGGTGGTCCATGGTCACCCTCCGTCCCTCCCGGCCGCCCCCCTACCTTTTGTTGGAGGAGGGACGCAGCCTGCCTGCCTCCCTCCTCTTCCTGTCGATGCCGCTGAAAAATGGCGGCGCCCAGCCCCGTCCATTGCATCCTGGGATGCGCTGGGCAGGGCTACAGACAAAGTAAGGGAGCGATTCCCTTATATGGTCTGTAGCCCCGCCCAGTGCATCCCAGGCAAGCAGGCTGCGTCCCTCCTCCAACAAAAGGTAGGGGGGGCGGCCATGGACCACGGACCACCAGGGAATCAATGCAGAACGCTGGGGGGGGGAGGAATTGGGATGGTCTGGAGGTCCACCGGACCTCCAGCCCCCCACCACCCCACCCCCCGTTGATGGATAACAGGGTGTGTTAGCTTTTGGCCGGAGGGGGCCCACCACGATTTATGGGGGTTTGGGGGGCTGGAGACCTACCGAACCTCCAGCCCCCCTGTTGCTGAGTGGGAGGGTGGGACAGCGTTTGGCCGGAGGTGGCCACCACGATTTATGGGGGTTCGGGGGGGGGCTGGAGACCCACCGGATCTCCAGCCCTCCCTGGGCACGGAGGGGATCAGATCGTCGGGGGGGGGGGGGGACCAGAGGTCCACCGGACCTGCACTCCCCCGTTTGCGTTTGCTTTGGGGGGGAACGGGGGCCTGCCAGCATGCAACTGCATGCTGGACAGGGCTCACCATTCCTCCCCAATGATCCGCAAAGTCTAACACCAGCTCAGAGCTGGCGTTGATTTTGCCGCGGCCAGCGACCCAATCTTTGGCGCGCTGGCCGCTGATCATTGGGGATGAATGCATTAAGCGCTGATTAGCATGCTTGTGCTAGAAGCCCTGTTTAGCATGCATTTGCATGCTACTTGCACTAAGAGCCCTCGAGTGCGTTGTTTTATTTCATAGACTCCTGAAGAAGGCGTCTGTAGCGCCGAAACACGGCTGTTGAGTCGAGTGTATATTTAAATAAAGAGATTATTCCTAACCTACGTCACCTACTGGTGTTGTTCAAGAGCCTACTCCTCCTACTCCCCCTTTCCTCAGTTTGCATAATACCATTAGTAACAAAAGTACTGTGAGAAGGGGGAGACAGCTGGTACAGCTGCTCCAGAGTCACACAGTGAAGGAATTCTTTCCTTGCTGTGTTTAAAACTGCCTCATTGTCCCTTTCCTGTAGAAATATTTATTGCCCTCCCCCCCCAACTCCAAAGATTTTAACTTGCTCTGTTCTGCCTAAACCTTTCCATATAGCCTACCATAGCCCCACCCATTTAGCTTCCCCAAATAGCTGTCACCAACCGCCTATGAATATAGTACTTTTTCAAAATGGCCACACACTAATGTGAACATTAGAACATGGCAATTAAGACAAAAACTAAAATAAAATAAAACATTTTTATGGCTGCATTTTAAAGCAAGACTCCTCACTATCTTTGTCATGATTGACAGGAAGACAGTATCTGCCAGCAATGATTCACTGTGAGCTGTTCTCAGCAGAGTCAAGGAGTTAGACTGCCATACTGAGGCTCATCATTACAACTGTGTCTTATAAAGTGATGACTACTTAAATGTATAGAAAGGAAAACTTTATCATATCTTTGGAAAAAAACAAAATCAACCGCAAAATGGAAGGCAACCCATTACATTACTTTTAAGTTTTTAAAGATTGATTAGAATTTTTAAAAAGTAATAATAAAACCATACAATATAAATTCAAAATGTGCTGTGATAAAGAAACATAAATGAAGTAATCTTCATATATGAATCCTATGAGTAATTAGTAGCAAGCACTAGAGTATAGCAATAAAAGAGCATTACATAACATAATAGTTAATATATTAGAAAAGAGAACCTTATCATATCTTTAAAAAATGTAGGGTCCTTTTACTAAGGTACACTGAAAAATGGCCTGTGGTAGTGTAGGCATGGGTTTTGGGCGCGCACAGTTCCATTTTTCAGCGCGCCTGCAAAAAATGCCCTTTTTAAATTTTTGACGAAAATGGACGTGCGGCAAAATAAAAATTGCCGCGTATCCATTTTGGGTCTGAGACCTTACCACCAGTCAGAGACCTTACCACCAGTCATTGACATAGCAGTAAGGTCTCTTGCATTAACCATGCAGTAATCGCCTATGCATATCAGGTCAGAGATACTGCCCTATTTTCGCCAAGTGCCAGAAAATAAAATACATTTTCTGGCGCGCATAAAAAATAAAATTACAGCAGGGGCCACATGGTAGCCAGGTGGTAACTCTGAATTGGTGCATGTTGGGCGCGCACAGGCACCTAGGCAGCTTAGTAAAACGGACCCTGAACCAAGTCAACCTTAACCAAGCTGAGATTTAGCCTATTGAGTTAGTTTTACTAAAGACAGTTTCAAAATCAATTGAGAAAGGTGAGTGGAGGAGTGGCTTAGTGGTTAGAGCACCGGTGGAGGTGGCCAGTTCAAATCCCACTGCTGCTCCTTGTGATCTTGGGCAAGTCACTTAACCCTCCATTGCCTCAGGTACAAACTTAGATTGTGAGCCCCCTGGGACAGAGAAATATCCAGCGTACCTGAATGTAACTCACCTTGAGCTACTACTGAAAAAGGTGTGAGCAAAATCTAAATAAATAAATAAGGGAAAAAACATATGAACCATACATTCAAACATTGATATGTTAAAGGTATTCCTTTAAAAACAGACTAGGGCAGAGTGCTTCAGTATAGGCATATCTTTTCACTAGATTCCTAAATTTAGGAGCCAAAAAGTATGTGATAACAGTGGCCAGATTAGAAAAGGGAAAGACACTTTGGGCTAGATTCAGTAAATGGCACCCAAAGTTAGGCACCGTTAAGATCTGTGCTAAGGGGTAGATTCTATACATGGTGCCTGAAAGATCCACACAGAAGAAAAAATACGGCTAGGCATGTTCTCTAAAATACTGCTAAATTTTATAGAATAGGCTTAAATTTCCATGCATTATATAGAATACGCCAAGCGGCTCTCCACGAGACCAAATTTAGACAGAGCCATTTACTTCATGTTTTACTTGGCGTAAATCCTGATCCCTAAATTAAGTGCAAGGTGGGTGTATTCTGTAATAATGTGCATAGATTTTAGAAAAGCCCATGCCTCACCCATAGACATGCCCCTTTTCAATTATGCGACTTAGAATTTAAACGCACCATGTTACAGAGTATGCATAGCGAGTTATGTGCATAATTTATAATTTATGCCAATTAGAGCTGATAATTACTTATTAACATCCAGTTGACTGCAGTGATTAGCAAGTTAACCAATTAAGCTATGCACATTTGTTATAGAATACGCTTATATTTCCGCACGGAAATTAAGGCGCGATATATAGAATCCCGGGGTAAGTGCCAATTCTGTAAAGGTCACTTGGTGCTAAGCGACCTTTATAGAATGTCACTTAGAGTGAATTCCTGAGCCCTACGTTAGGCACGAGGATTACACTTGTGTAAATCATCACACCAAACTGATAGTAGTTGGGCGTGCAAAGCCAAATATTCTATAACTAGTGGAACCATGCCCGTTTCCTCAACAATGAAACGGGCCCTAGGAAGGCTGTCATGTAAGCTTTTTTTCTCTCTCTCTCCCCTGCCCTCCCTCCCATGTCCAGCAATTCTTCCTTCCCCTCCCCACCATGTCCAGTGATTCTCCTCTTCCCTGCCCTCCCATCTGTGTCCCGCGATTCTCTTCTCTGCTATCCTCCCATTCCATCCATTCTCCTCTGCCCTGCCCTGCCCTCCCCTTCCCTTCCTCCCTCCCTCCCCTCGATGTCCTACGATTCTGTCCTCCCCTCGATTTGTTCCTGAACATTCTCTGGCTGGCTGGCGCTGGCTTTCGTTCCGTTCGTAACATCCCTCCTGATGTCAGCTCACCTCCAGCGTTCCCTTCCCTCTCACTGTTCCACCCTCTGACGTCATTACATCTTGATGCGAGGGCGGGACAGTGAGGGGGAATGGAACGCTGGAGGCTGGCTGACGTCAGGAGATGTTACAAACCCAGGCAGCCAGGAGATCCGTAAAATCCGCCCCTTTCTTTCCGAGCACTCTACCAAAACCCTCATCCACACCCTTGTCACCTCTCGTTTAGACTACTGCAATCTGCTTCTTGCTGGCCTCCCACTTAGTCACCTCTCCCCTCTCCAATCGGTTCAAAACTCTGCTGCCCATCTCGTCTTCCGTCAGGGTCGCTTTACTCATACTACCCCTCTCCTCAAGTCGCTTCACTGGCTCCCTATCCGTTTTCACATCCTGTTCAAACTTCTTCTACTAACCTATAAATGTACTCACTCTGCTGCTCCCCAGTATTTCTCCACACTCGTCTTTCCCTACACCCCTTCCTGTGCACTCCGCTCCATGGATAAATCCTTCTTATGTGTTCCCTTCTTCACTACTGCCAACTCCAGACTTCGCGCCTTCTGTCTCGGTGCACCCTACGCCTGGAATAAACTTCCTGAGCCCCTACGTCTTGCCCCATCCTTGACCACCTTTCAATCTAGACTGAAAGCCCACCTCTTTAACATTGCTTTTGACTCGTAACCACTTGTAACCACTCGCCTCCACCTACCCTCCTCTCCTCCTTCCTGTACACATTAATTGATTTGATTTGCTTACTTTATTTTTGTCTATTAGATTGTAAGCTCTTTGAGCAGGGACTGTCTTTCTTCTATGTTTGTGCAGCGCTGCGTACGCCTTGTAGCACTATAAAAATGCTAAATAGTAGTAGTAGTAGTAGATGTTATGAACACAGGCAGCTAGACATGGAATGTTGGAGGTGCAAATTATTATATAGGCCCCTTCCATGGCCATGCTGCCTTTTAAGTTGCATGTTATGGAATTTAAGTGCAGATGTTATAGAATAGTGACTAGGGCAGATATGCACACAAATTCAAATTGTTGCAATTAAGTGCCAGTTAACTCTAGTTAACCCCAATATTTGATTGTTACCCCTAATTGACTAATTAATTTGTGCATACATCTGGAAACCATGGCCATATTTGAGCATCCAACTTTGGGTGACCTATTTAGAATCTAGGGGTTATTGCCAGGTATCTAGCACTACGGGCTGCACAAAAATCAAAGCATATAAGTATGCTTTAATTTAAGTATACATTATAGAATATGCTAAGTACTGCTCCATGCGTCTATATTTAGTCAAGGTCAATTACACCAACTAAAACCTTGTGTAAATCCCAACCCCTAAATTAGGCACAGATCAGGTGTGTTCTATAACAGTGCACATGGATTTTAGAATGCCCATGACCCACCCATTCCACGCCCATAACCATGCCCACTTTTCAACTATATGATTTAGAATTTACACGCACCCCATTACAGAATACACTTAGCAAGTAGTGTCCATAAATTCAAATTAAAGCCAATTAGTGCTGATAATTGCTTGTTAACATCCAATTATCAGTGCTGATTAGCTTAACTAATTAAATTATTTGCATTGATATGGAATACGCTTTGATTTCCATGAAGAAATCAAGACACAATATATAGAATCCAGAGGTACATGGCTACATTTAGATATGTGTTTTGACCCTTATGTCATATGATTTCTCATCCAAAAGCTTCTCCTGATTTTGGTTGAAATTTCACAGACTTTAGATACCTAATATGGGGGTACTAGATAGAATATCAATCCATATGTCATTAATTTTGTTTCTTGCACAAAACATCTTTTTACCTGGTAATAATCATCAGGTTGAATCAATAGACATATGATGAACAGATTTAAATGGTCTTGAAAACTTATGAGAGGCAGGAGAACAGGGTCATTAGTTGTTGAGAGTAATACGGCATTGGGCTCCTGCTTGTTCCCAAACCTAGTACTCAATCTTTCAAGAAAAGGGAAGGAGAAGGATTGAACTGCTGGTGGTAGCTTGGCAATAGTCTCCATCATTTCACCCTGTTGTCTGAGTCATCACAAGAGGGCACTTACTTCTATTTAAATGACAGCCATGGAGAGGTCAAGGAATAAAGGGTTTGGTTGCTGTGGCATTAAAACTAGGGTAATGTGGCACATGTTTCTTACTGGTCTCATAGCTGAAACATTTCCCCTCCTGCCCACCCTAGATGTTTTTACTATACACAGTGTATTTACGTAGTTGTCACAACCTTGGGACAGGGAGTACCAACCATTCAACCATTTGTGGAATGTTTGCATTCCTCATTCCATGACATGTTGAAGCATTTGCTATGGTTATGCTGCTGGGTAGTGGTGAGGTGTGGGGTGCTGAGAGTATGGTAGATCGCATTATGTGGTGGGGCATCTTTTGCTAGGTTGTGGCAATAGGGGGTCCTTGATCATGGTAGTTTGGTATTTGTTTGCAATATACCTACAGCTCTTGTTTACAATATAGCTCCATTGTGGTATATTGTATATGGCAAAGGATGAGTGTGGGGGATAGTAGTTCTTCATGTTAATGCACTAGAACATCTTTGGATATTTCTTGAATCAGTCCAACAAAAGAGTTCAATCTTCTTCAGTACCAGCATAGCCATTAGAATTCTTTAGAGAGTACTTATATTTTGGAAAATTGTAATTTTTTATGGGTAATTATTGTGCACTAATGGCTGCCTTTTTCATGGTTAATGCCCTTTGGGAGCTACATTCTACAATCCGTTTCCTTGATGATAGCTACCCGTCCATTAAAATGGAATTGCAAGTTGGTTCAAATGGGTGACAAATGCATCAGCCTGATTTAATAGAATTCTAGAATGCCTGCCTTTAGTACACTAGTCTGTAACGTCATGTTTGTCAGTGTCTGAAATATAAACTTTGGAAACTAATAACGCCACTACCCTATAAAATAAGCTGAGATTTTCCCCAGTACATCTCTATAAGCATAAGCGATGTGTACTTTAAAGCGTTTCTGATGATACACTAACATCGTTAACATGCCCCCAAAAGGACTGGATAGTTTCACAGACTTCAACCAGGGTTTTAAATATACAAAGAAAGGCTTTGGTGATAAAATTATAAAAACAGTCTCAATGTATCAAATTTCTGAATTTAATACTGGATTGCCTAATTATGCTGAAGGAAATTTGTTTTGATTGCATGAGTATATCATCATGTTATAATAATTTAATTAACTTTGTATAACTATGTGGCTATGCATTCAATTAAAACAATTTGATTTTCTTAGGGGCAAAGTCTTTCAAGAATTGTATAATCTATTATTAACTAAACTAGCAGAATGTAAAGGAATTGAATTTAATGCTGTCATCTTTTTCTTTCATAGAACAGAATATGACATTAGTATCTTTGTTTCCGTAGTGTTCCTTTATATAAATATGCTAAACTGTTCTTTTATAGGGGTATAGTTATCAATGTGATCCACCATTTAAATATGTTATTGTACCACTAACGAGTTATTTTAGCACATGGCCCATTTTATACAAGGAGACCTAGGGCCCTGTTTACTAAGTCGTTCTAGAGGCGCGTTGGCATTTTTAGCACATGCTAAGCATTGGCACAGATTAAAGATGTAGATGCCCTTAACATTCCTATGAGCAACTACAGGGTTAGCACACGCTAAAAATGGTAGCGCATCTTAGTAAACAGGGTCTCTAGTTATTAATAACTGGGGGCAACAGTATAATAACACATCTTAACAATAGTCCTTGTTGATAACTTACCTCGTTAATTAAAGAAAAAAGAAAAGTCTGTAGAAATCAAAATCACTGCTATATTGGACTGGATTGATTTATTATTTTTAACCCACCCTTATCCAGGGTGGCTTACAAAATCAACATACATAAAATCACATTTAAAAAAAGTGCAATACCAATTCTTCTTACTATACAATCAAAATATTCAATGCTATATGTAATAAAAAGGAGCCAAGTGTAAGACAATCAAGCCATTGTGACATCACTGATGAGGTTGGCTCTTAGGCTTTGCTGGAATGAGGCATAATGACATCACAATATCAGCTCTGGTTACCAGAGACAGAAACTCTTCACACTAAGGGGGGGGGGAGTAATGAACATTGACTACTCATAAGATGTGTTATTTTACCGCTAATGTGCTATTTTAGCACAGATCCCATTTTATGCAATGAGACCTAGTTACTAATTACCAGGGTTAACAGTAAAATGGCATGTCTTAAGAGTAGCCCACATTGATAACTTCCGTCCTCAGTGTGGCTGCTTCTGCTTAGGTGGTACAGAAATGATTTCAAATAAGTAAATAAAGGTAATTCTTTTCCACTTTATCATTTTTAGCCCAAGCAGTTACAATCAGGTCAGAACGTTTAAAGTAGTGTCAACCCTAGTGACCCTCAGAAAGTGAGCCCCTGTGCCGAACGGAGTTAGGCAGCCGGACAATCCTGATCTTACCTGGAGAGTGAGGCAACAACTCCTCAGGAGGTCAGGGGAGTGTAGACACAGGTGAGACTTCCAGGGCAGATGAAAAGCAGGAGCAAAGTCTAAGCCCAGGCAAGCCTCAGAGCAGGGGACGAACAAGAACACAGTCCAGGTCCAGGCAAGATACAAGGCAGGTGGCAACAGAAGCAAAGTCCAGGTCCAGGCAAGTTTCAGGGCAGGCGGCAAACAAAAGCAAGTCCAGGTCCAGGCAAGGTTCGAGGCAGGCTGCAAACAAAAGCAAAGTCCAGGTCCAGGCAAGGTTCAAGGCAGGCTGCAAACACAAGCAAAGTCCAGGTCCAGGCAATATTCAAGGCAGGCGGCAAACACAAGCAAAGTCCAGGTCCAGGCAAGTTTCAAGGCAGGAGCAGTCCGAGAAAAACCCAACGCCACAGAATCCACAAAGGTAGAAGCCGAAGCAATGAGAGTTCTGCCTTGCTGCTCCTAAATAGCCCTCCCCATCAGGAGGACCGGTAACAGCTGAAAAGGGGCGGAGCTACCCACAACCGTGACTCAACAGCCCCGGATTGGCCAGCCAGAAGCAGGAGGCGGAGTCAGCCGCGATCGGCCAATCCGGGCGTTGTGGGGAGTGACATTGTTCCTCTGAGGCTCCGTGCCTGCAAGGGATCCCTTTTTCGAGGAACGCCGGCCCTGTCCACCTGGCCGGCGTCTCCCCGCCGCCACCGAAGCAGACCGGAGGGCCGGAGCAGCCCAGACCGCCGACAGCACTCCAGCGGTGCGACGCAGGAGCCCGGCGCCCGACCGCCTCTCCTGATCAACACTCCCTGCGGCACCCTGACAGCGCGGCCCGACCGACGGAGAAGCGGCACAGGTGAGGGACGCGACAAGTAGATTGTGTAAAACCCTGTTTGTTATATTTTGTAGTCCAAGAATGTACAGGCCCATTTTAGATAGGCTGTAGAAACTGGAATAGAGTCGTCAATGTCAGGATGTATCAAATTCTGGAAGTATTTTTGAAAAGAATCTGTCGACATTGAGGACTACAGTTAGTAAATGGCGCTCAAATTTGTACACTGGAAAAAATTGGCTCCCAGCACTATTCTATAAAGGTCACCCCAGACTGAGCGTGACCTTTATAGAATAGTGTGTATTGCCAATTCCCGCACCCAAATTTGGGTGCCAGGACTTATGCCTGCTGAAACTCAATTTGGGCACACATCCCCAGTATTCTATAACACTATGTGCAAATTTTCAGAATGCCCCTGAACTACTTATGCCCCTTTCATGGCCACGCCCCCTTTTTGTTTGGGTGCAAAGTGTTATAGAATAGCACATAGCAAGGTGTGTGCACAAATCCCAAATGGTGCCAATTAACATCAATAACTGATTATTAACACTCAATTATTGATGTTCTGGCTCATTACCCAATTGAGTGCGTATCTCAGGATCACTCCCAAATTTGGGGACCACATAGAATCCAGGGGATAGCCTTATCTAAAATACATGCAAGAATGAACATGTGTGCACTGATTATCCCCCAAATTCTATAAAGGGTGCCTTAAGTCGTGCACGCTAATTTGGCCACATTGCCAAATTTCTGGCACAACTTAATTAACAATCCAATCAGCATCAATAATTGGTACTTAATCAATTCGTGGCACTAATTGGCTTTAATTAGAATTTACACACACAACTTTCTAGACATATTCTATAATGTGGTGCGCGTAAATTTGAATGCGCACAGCCAAAAAGGGGGCATGCAAATAGGCATGGAATGGGCGTGTTGTGGGCATTTAAAAAAACTATGCACACTATTACGGAATACACCCGATCTGTGCCTAACATAGGCGCAGGTATTTAAGCCTGGTTTTATATGGCCTAACTAGGGTTCCCCTTTTATCAAGCTTTGCGATAGTACCGACAAAGCCCATTCAAAGTGAATGGGCTTTGTCAGCATTACCGCACCGGCAGCTGCTAGCATGAGTTGATAAAAGGGGGCACAGGTGTGATAAATTTTAGTCACAAGAATGGTGCGTGAGCATATTCTTTAGGTGTAGTTTATAGAATTTCGCTAATCACATGGTTTTTCAGTGCCAATTTTTAATGCACCATTTACAGAATTTGGCCCTATATGTGCCAGGAATAGCTACTTTACAATTAGCAGTCTAAAACATCAATGGGGAAAATAGGCAAGACATTCATCTAAGGGTGTGGATAGCTGCTCCCCAGTATCTCTCCACACTCATCCTCCCCTACACCCCTTCCCGTGCACTCCATTCCATGGATAAATCCTTCTTATCTGTTCCCTTCTCCACTACTGCCAACTCCAGACTTCACTCCTTCTGTCTCGCTGCACCCTACACCTGGAATAGACTTCCTGAGCCCCTACGTGTTGCCCCATCTTTGACCATCTTTAAATCTAGATTGAAAGCCCACCTCTTTAACATTGCTTTTGACTTGTAACCACTCGCCCCACCTACCTCCTCTCCTCTTTCCTCTATACATTAATTGATTTGCTTGCTTTATTTTTGTCTATTAGATTGTAAGCTCTTTGAGCAGGGACTGTCTTTCTTCTATGTTTGTTCAGCGCTGCGTACGCTTTGTAGCGCTATAGAAATGCTAAATAGTAGTAGTAGTAATCTAGCAAAGCTTGAAAAATGGTCCAAAAATTGG